>NW_028289617.1:0-367335 GCF_059628265.1 Tinamus guttatus
GAAGGAAGGAAGGAAGGAAGGAAGGAAGGAAGGAAGGCAGGCAAAAGGAAGGGAGGAAGGAAGGAAGGAAGGAAGGAAGGAAGGAAGGAAGGAAGGAAGGAAGGAAGGAAGGAAGGAAGGAAAGAAGGAAGGAAGGAAGGAATGGAAGAGGAAGGGAAGGAAGGAAGGAAGGAAGGAAGGAAGGAAGGAAGGAAGGAAGGAAGGAATGGAAGAGGAAGGGAAGGAAGGAAGGAAGGAAGGAAGGAAGGAAGGAAGGAAGGAAGGAAGGAAGGAAGGAAGGAAGAAAATGGAAGGAAGGAAGGAAGGAAGGAAGGAAGGAAGGAAGGAATGGAAGAGGAAGGGAAGGAAGGAAGGAAGGAAGGAAGGAAGGAAGGAAGGAAGGAAGGAAGGAAGGAAGGAAGGAATGGAAGAAGAAGGGAAGGAAGGAAGGAAGGAAGGAAGGAAGGAAGGAAGGAAGGAAGGAAGGCAAAAGGAAGGGAGGAAGGAAGGAAGGAAGGAAGGAAGGAAGGAAGGAAGGAAGGAAGGAAGGAAGGAAGGAAGGAAGGAAGGAAGGAAGGAAGGAAGGAAGGAAGGAAGGAAGGAAGGAAGAGAGGGAGGAAAGAAAGAGAGAGAGAGAAAGAGAGAGACAGAGAAAGAGAGAAAGAAAGAAAGAGAGAAAGAAAGAGATAAAGAAAGACAAAGAAAGAGAGGAAGAGAGGAAGAGAGAGAGAAAGAGGGAAGGAGAGAAAGCAAGCAAGCAAGCAAGACCCTTAATGCCAGTTACCCTGGGGATGAGTAGATATACATCGTCAGTCGTGCAGTAGATGCAGATGGTCTCGGCATTGTACCCACTGAACCAGTTTCCTCAGTGCAGCTTTGAGCTCCTTGTTCCTCAAGCTGTAGATGAGGGGGTTCAGTGTAGGAGGCACCAGCAAGTACAAAACAGCCAGGACCAGATCCAGAGCTGGGCAGGAGATGGAGGGGGCTTCAGGTAGGCAAAAAATGAAGTACTGGCAAACAGGAGGACCACAGCCAGGTGCGGGAGGCACATGGAAAAGGCTTTGTGACGGCCCTGCTCAGAGGGGATCCTCAGCACAGCTCTGAAGATCTGCACATAGGACACCATGATGAAAATGAAACACCCAAAGGCTAAACAAAGACTAACCAAAATAGCTCCAACTTCCTGAGGTAGGCATCTGAGCAGGAGAGCTTGAGGATCTGGGGGATCTCGCAAAAAAACTGCTCCACCTCATTGCCTTGGCAGAGGGGAATGGAAAATGTGTTCCCAGTGTGCAGGAGAGCATTGAGAAAGCCACTGGTCCAGGCAGCTGCTGCCATTCTGACACAAGCTCTGCTGCCCAGCAGGGTCCCATAGTGCAGGGGTCTGCAGATGGCAATGTAGCGGTCATAGGCCATGACTGTGAGGAGACAATACTCTGCTGAGATAAAGAAGAAAAAGAAAAAGATCTGCGTAGCACAACCCAAGTAAGAAATGTCCCTGCTGTCCCAGAGGGAATTGGCCATGGATTTGGGGACGGTGGTAGAAATGGATCCAAGGTTGAGGAGGGAGAGGTTGAGAAGGAAGAAGTACATGGGGGTGCGGAGGTGGTGGTCACAGGCTACGGCTGTGATGATGAGGCCGTTGGCCAGGAGGGCAGCCAGGTAGATGGCCAGGAAGAGCGAGAAGTGCAAGAGCTGCAGCTCCCGCCTGTCTGAGAACAGCAGGAGGAGGAACTCATTGAGGGAACTGCTGTTGGACATCTATTCCATTGAGCTCAGGAAAACTGTGTAGGGAAAAAAGGCAATAATAGCTTAGAAGAATTTTCTCTGAAATAAACTTTCCATTTTTCACAGAAATGCTTCTGGACCGCATCTCAACCCTCAGGGATTTCTTCTTCTCACTGTCACCTTCAGTCAGCTCCTCAGTCTCTGCTCTACCTGAGTGTTCTGGGAGGAGCCTGAGCCTGAGTTACTCTACGCCAATGTGTATAAAGGGCTGGTTCTTGATATCTGTTCTTTACGGAGTTGATGTCACAGGACATCCACCTTTAATATAAAGGGTCTTTTCATATTCCCACACACACTTCCAAGGAGTTTGGGGTGCAGCAGGGGGTTTTAGCATTTTGTTTTAAAATTACTTATTTTGGAAATTTTTAGATTCTGTCACCATATCTCGTCAGGTTCTTTGCATGTCTTTATTGATATGCAAATAAAGACAGATGTCTCTATTTCTGAAAATGTGAACATTAAGCAGACTGGAGAAGGAAATGGGCTCTCTGCTGCTTAGGGAACAGTGTAGAGTGCTGTTGAGTCCATCTGCTTTGTTCCTCCAAACAAACCTGGACTCTGTTGAGATCATAGAAGACGGGTTTCAAAGCACTCATTTAACTTTGCTCTCCCTCTTAGCTCAAGGTGGATACGTGATGGAGAGAACAGGACACTGCTACTGACATGGCAAAGACTCTGTGCACTGAGCCCACTTATGCAGGGCAGCTCACAAACCCAGCAGGACAACAGAGACAGTCACGTTTCCTGACAGCCACAAGGTCTCCTAAAGGAAGAGTCAACCCCTTTGCAACCCCTCCAATGACGCTGCCCAGCACCCTGGGCACATTGCCCCTCTTCAGACACCTCCATGGCAGGACCTCAGGGTGAGTATCTGAATTTGTAGCTGACTGCCAGGACAAGAGCAGAAAGGAGAGGCAGGGGAACGAGAAGAAACACTGTGACTGCTGGCAAGGGAGGACAGAGAGAGAGAGCAGCACCGTCCCCAGGTTGCACCTCCCAGACAGTGTGGACTCCCAGGGCAGTGGTTCTCAGACCCTGTGCCTTGCAATGGGAAATGGGCACATGGCAGGAGAGAGGCAGCTCTGCTGTTCTGGAAATCTGACTGCAGAGGAGGTCAGAAATGCCCTGGAGCCCTTCCCCTTGAGAGCAGAGTGAGACTAAGCACAATGAGAATAAGGAGAGCTGCAAAGGGGATATTGCTGCTGCCCACAGGTGAAAAGGCAGTTGAAGGAATATTCTGGGGTCCTCGCAGACCTATTGATCCCTCAGAGCAGCACTGCAGAACTCTCCTTCAGGCATCTAAACCTAAAATGTCCCATTCATTTGCTGCCTTGTCAAAGATACCAAACAAAATCCTATCCTCTGGATATTGCCTTCCCTTTCATAGAAGTTTCCCAAGAGTGTCCTCTTGAAAAGCGCCTTCTAGATATGTTGTGTGGGTGAGGCTGAGCTGTGAGCAGCCCTGACCCCACACTGCAGCCTCTCAGCAGGAGAATGAACCTGCCCAGGGGGGATCTCTCCTCCCACCCAGAGCTTCTCCCTGCAGCGCCCTGGCAGGCTGAGTGCTGATCCTCACAGAATCACTGCCCTGGGCACACAGCACCCTGGGGTGCATGGACACTGCTCTGAAGAACAGTGCTCTGAAGAACCTATGTGTCCACATTGCCTTCACTGTCTTGCACCAGCTTCAGAAGAAGCAGCCATGATGCCCTGACCTTGTGATGCTGGGACAGGCAATATCTGTTCTGAAGCATCTCCTTGTATGCAAAGTAGAAACAGGGAGAACAGTCCTCAAAAAAAGAAAAATCATCAGCTGGAGGGGTGCTGCAGACCCCTCCAGAAACCTCAGCAGCATTACCCTGCAGCCGGAGACTTACCATGTCACAGATTGCTCCCACCATGAGCTCTCCTCTGTCCTCCCACTCCACGCTGCCTTTCACCTCTCTGTCCTCTCTCCTCTCCTGTCCGCAGCAGCAGGCAGTGCCCGCAGCCCTGCTGCTCTTGGCACAGGAGCTGCTCCTGCACTCGGCTGTCTCTGGGCAGTGCTGCCAGGCTGCCACGAGCTGCAGCCCAGCTGAATTCATGAATTACTCTGTCCCTTGGGATTCCTCCCTCTGGGATATGTACCATCAAGTAGAGTAACCTGTTTTCCTTCTCTAGAGACTACAGGGATACAGATTCCAACATTGCAGTTTATTTCATCAGACAATGATTTTCTACCAAAGTTAGAAATGTCCCACGGGAAGTCCTGATTCACATCTCTTATCTAGGCAGGACACCCAGACAGGGATAAGAAGGGATCTTGTTGACACATGGTGCATATATGATTCAGATGACTTATTCAGATGGCTTATTGGGGTTCCACATGTCTGTTCAGAAGCGCCAGGTTTGGAGAAGGATTCAGCTAACTCATGAACTCCACAAATACATGGCAGGTGGGATTCCCCCTTACCAGGCTAAGCATGCACATGGTCTGCTTGCAAGCTCCTGGCCTAAAGGTCCTAATGGAATCACTGGAGATAGAGCTTCAGTGGGAGGCAAGGGCAGGCATTTCCTTGGTCATCTCTAATGACCCTGGATGCCTTCTGTCCTACTAGAGCAGCACTCACAATAAAGCTGAGGGACAGGCAGATCCCTACAACTCAAAAAGCTGATCTATTCCAGTGGAGACCATTTATAGAATCACAGAATGGTTGAGGTTGGAAGGAGCTTTGCAGATGATCTAGTTCAATCACCTTGATCAAGCAGTGTCACCTACAGCACTTTGCACAGGATCCTGTCCAGGCAAGTCTGGAATATCTGCAGAGAAGGAGACTCCACAACCTTTCTGGGCAACCCATGCCAGTGCTCTGTCACCTTCACAGTCAAGATGCTTTTCCTCAAATTCAGGCAGAATGTCCTGTGCTTCAATTTGTGTCTGTTGCCTCTTGTGCCATCACTAGTCACCACTAAAAAGAGTCTGGGCCATCCTCTTCTGCTCTTGGCATCCTCCCTTCAGGTATTTGCACATGCTGATAAGATCCCCTCTCAGCCTTCTCTTCTCCAGGCTGAAACAGGCTCAGGTCTCTCACCTTCTCCTCATAGGAGGGATGCTCCAGCTCCCTGATCAACTTTGTAGACCTATGAGGGCTCTCTCCAGTAGCTTCATGTCCCTCTTGTACTGGGGAGCCCAGCACTGGACACAGGACTCAAGGGGTGGCCTCCCCAGGTGGTCACCTTACCAGGTGACCTGTAGAGAGGCAGGATCACCTCCCTTGTCCTCCTGGCAACAGTCTTCCTACTACACCCCAGAAGACCACTGGCCTTCTTGGCAGCAAGGGGACATTGCTGGCTCATAAGCAAGCTTCAGTGGGGCTTGAGTGAGAGAAGGCACCTTTCTCTTGTTGCAAGGGACATTTGGAGATCATCTGGTCAGATGTTGGTCAAGTCAATATTTGTAAGCACCTGGGAGGCGAGCAGCAGGCACATGGCACTGCTACTGCTTCAGAGGGGGAATCACATTGTCTGTGCTCCTGGCTGGACAGCACCAGGCATTAGCAGGTCCATACACGCCTCTGAGGGTGACCGTGAGCTCTGCTCTTTGCTGAGTCCCTGGCAGGTCAGCAAGAGGTGCCTGGCTGGGCAGTTCCTTGGGAGGTCCCTGCTGGCAGAGCAGCTGCGAGGCCAGCGCTGGCCCATGGCTGGGGACGGGCTCTGAGGCCGCTCCTGTCCCAGCAGCAGCGCGGCCGGCAGCGGGGTCTGGTGCAGACACGCGGGGAGGTCCCTTGTGTGCGCGGAGCTGCCGGGGCAGCAGCAGGCGCTGCCTGTGAGGCCAGGGGTGTCTCAGCAGCGGGCAGGGACACGGAGGCCATTGCGGGGACGCTGCCGGGAGGCCCCTGCTCTCTGCAGGGCTGGCTCTGTGCTGACGCGTGGGCGTCGGCTGGTGACGTCACTGCTGCCGCAGCCCCTGATAGGCCAGGTCGCGCAGCTGGTTGTGACGTCAGCAGCCCCTTCCTGGCCGGGGCGGCTCTGCCGAGGAACCTGGTGTCCCTGCAGCCCGCGGCGGCAGCAGCCCACGCTGGGCTGTGCGCGAGCGAGGTCCCCCTGCCCGAGGAGCTGCTGGGCCAGCAGGAGGCTCACGGCGGGTGCTGGCGCTGAGGTCGCTGCTGCCAGAGCAGTGAGGGGCCAGCAGCAGCGGCGGGGACGAGAGGGTTTGCTGAGGGTGCCCCGTGGAGGGGCTGACACCTGCGGAGCTCTGCAGCCCTGGAGAAAGGCAGCTCCTTAATCAAGAGGAGGGAGATGGAGCACTTAGCACCATGAATTTGTGCCGCTGTGAGCATGAGCTTCTCTGGCGAACGTGGACAAGGAGCAGAGACTTGCGGCCAGGTACCATTGGACCAGGGAGCCCAGCAAGACCTTTTAGGCTGCTAAATGAACAAGTGCCTGAGCGAGCAGGGTGTAACTGTGATTGCAAGGCTCTTTGTCTGTTGTAATTCCCCTTCCTGTCCAACAGGAGGGATCTTGTGAGATTTTCCTACAGGGTCTGAACTGGGTCTCTGTCCTTCATGGGTCCACCTGCTTTTATGGTCTAGGTAGGACTGAAAGACATTAGAGGTCTGTGACTTTCTGTCCAAGCATGTTCTCCTCGGAGAACAGGTACAAATGCTTTAGCAGGAGACAGAAGGAATGTCCCTCCAACAAAAGGGAGCTTGGAGCCTGCTGCCTGATGGACACTGAGGTTCAGGCCTGAAGCTTCCTCAGCTCTTGCCAGGATCTGCATCCAGATATCCCAAGCGGCCTGTGCAACACATACAGATATGTGTCTTGGAGTACATGGAGTAGAAGAGGTAATCTCTCAGGTGGAACTGAGAAGAACTGGTGTGGGCTGAGGTCATGGAGTCCTGGACAGCTGGTGCCATTGCAGGTGCCCCCGTCCTCTCTGCTCAGCCTCCCTCTGCAGCTCTGATGGGCTCTGGTCTCCTGAGGTTTCTGTGAGACCTGCCAGGCCCAGGCAGCTCCCTCAGAGACCTCGGGGGCCTCTCCAAGTGCTAATTTTAATTCCAGTATTTTCCTGTCAGCTGTTACAAGACTGAGAGTATGAAAAAATGGTTTGGAAAGTGTATATGGGTAGCTAAAAAGAGCTCTGCATGTTCTTGGCTAGAAGTGGAGCTTGGAGACCTCCCTCAAGTGCCCTGAGAAAGGGAGAGAAGTTGGAGATTCGAGGTTTTGAAACTGGGCTTGTCTGCTCTTAGGAAGGGTTGGGTTCCTTTTAGGGGAACTTTTTTAGGATGATTGTCCTGCAGTTCAGAGAGATGTGGGAACATGACACTGGAATCAAGGCTGACAGGCAGACGAGCTGTCCTCACTCTGCACAAGGTGACTATGATTCCATTCTTCTCAAGATTCCCAGTAGAAATGCTGAAAAATTCTGCCTCTGAGGAACACTCCCTGGGTGGTGTTTCACCTAATCTGCTGCTCTTGCAAGAGTCCTGGGGTCACTCTGAGAACCAGTCAAGAGCACACATGCGTGCCAGCAGTATCAGTGACGAGGAGCCCTGTTTGCTGGGTCTGCTACCCACCCCAACCACCAAGACCAGTGTGGAGTTAGGAGTCACCCCATGGCCTTATGGCCCCACAGCCCCACTTGTCTCCCTGGAGATTTTCTGACACCAACTAACACGGGGAGAAAAAGCTACCAAATGGGTTTATTTGAAGCAGGCGATGGCTGCTGGCGATGCTGGCGAGTTTGGTTTCTCTGGGCACATGGGTGCTATAGGACACAACAGGGCAGCATCTCTGTAGCCTCCAGGACACAGCATCCGTCGCTCTGTCTCTCGGCTCTGCTCCAGCCCCCATCTCAGGGTCCCTGTCTGGCACATGCATCCGCTCGCTGCTCCTCTCGCTGTCCCGGGATGCAGCAGCAGCAGAACGCTCTGCGCAGAGCTCGAAGCGCCGTCCTGAGCCGTGAGCGCCATCACCGGGGAGCTGCAACGTCCGGGAGGGCGGCGATGCCTGTGGTGGGAAGCAGAGCTGTGGGCGATGGGCTGCAGGGTGCAGGTCTGCACCTGCCTGTCCCTGCCACCAAGGGCTTCCCGAGGGGTTCTGTCCTAGGCACAGCAACTCCCGAGCGCTTCCTGCTGCCGGCCTCGGTGCCACTCCCTGTGCCAGGACAGGCCACTGTCCCCAGCAGGGCTCTCCACGCGGGTACGTACCTGCCTCAACGTCGGGTGTGGGGCTGCAGGAGGAGGGCGTCTCCTCCTCCTCCTCTTGGGGCTCCAAGACCACCTGCATGGGCAGAGCAAGAACACGCACCCGTCAGCCATCAGCTGGCCCTGCTGAGGGTCCCAGTGCCCCAGGTTGCACAATGGCAAAGGGTTTGGATCAGAGGAGGCTGCCCACGGCTGCATGTCCCAAGGGAAGGGACCTGCGGCTGGCACGGCAATGGGACAAGGCTCGTTGTGGGGCCATAGCAGAGGGCTGGGCAGGGGGAAAGGAAGGCAGCCGGGGGCGTGCGTGGCACAAGGGGGCTGGTGCCCTGGTGTGGAGGGGGCTGCTGCTGGGGCTGCCCCTTCCCTCCTCGCTCGACATCCATACCCCAGGGGTGAATGCAATGTGGGCTGGAGCAGACTTCATCGCTGTTTCTTTGGCACTTGGAAACGGAGAGAAGCCGGCATCTCGCCATGGAGACATGGCAGAGGATAAATGCCGGGGGGTGACAGTGGGATGCCATGGGCAGGGGGGCTCCAAGGAAATGGGGTAACTCTGGGCACCCCCCACACAGCTCCCACGGCAGCTCCCGGGGATGGTGAGGACAGGGGAGATGCTGCTTGCTCACCTGGGGAGCAGGGCCTGCAGCTGGGGGAGAAGCTGCTGCTGTTGTTTCCTGCAGCAGGGTTTCCTTGGGAGACGGGCTGCTGCTCATCTCATCCCAAGGGGTTTCAGCCGAAGGAGAGGCCTCTGGTGCAGGTTCTGGAGGAAGTGATGGAGACGGAGGAGCATTTTCCCCTGCATGCTGGATGAAGTTGCTGGATGCCAGGGAGGCCTCTGGTTCTGCTCCTGCACTTGCTGCTGGTGGGACAGGCACGCTGTCCTCTGCGTGCAGAAAGCTGTTGGCCAAAGGAGGTGCTCCTGGCTCACTGCCCCTGGGCATTGCTGGCTCAAGGCTCTCCACGTGGCCAGGTGCCTCGCTCACAGTCTCTGTGGTGCTGGCATGGGGCGAGCAGGGCACCTTCTTGTGCTCCGTCTCCTGGTCCACAGCCGGGCTGCAGAGGCTGGCTCTGACCCAGGTCAAAGAGTTAATTTCCTCCACCTCCTCTTCCCCATCCTCCTCCTCCTCATCAGTGTCCTCTGCCGTCTCCTCCTGCAGTGCTCCCAGGCCTCTCTTGCCTCTCGGCGCCTCCCGGGTTGGGGCATGAGCATAGAGCCGCTCCAGCACCTCCCACTTGCAGCTTGCACCTTTGAGGAGCTCCACTCGCGTGATCTCTGGTTTCCAGAGGTCATAGAAGGAGTTTCTGGCGAGGAGCTAGAAGGAGAGAGGGAGGTTTGTTAAGGGAGGAAAGGCCTCGTGGGGCTCCGCCAGTGCTTTGACAAGCTGGCTGTCCCGCACGGCGCGGCACAGCTGCTGGCCACAGCACTGGGAGGGCTCCCCCATGGCCCAGCACTCCCTGGCACTCACCTCCTTGGGTTTGGCATTGAGTGATCCTGCCAGCGTCAGGGAGAAACGGTTGCCACGGCCCTCCTCCTGCTCGTCCTGCCTCTCTCTCAGGTTCTGCTCCCTCATTGGAAAAGCTCCTTCTCGGAGCTGGGCCAAGCTCTGTCCAGTGCGCTGCAGGCAGCTCCTCTCCAGCTCCTCCAGCGGCTCTGTTCTGATGCTGAGCACAGCCAGGTAGCGTGCAGTGTTGTCTTCATGCACGTGCACTGGCCTTCCTTGGAGGTGGCACGTGATCTCCAAGGGCTGCTGCCGTGTCCGTGATGTCCGTACTCTCACTGGCCCAGTTGGGCAGCTTAGTCCGCTAGGCCAGCTCGGCCAGCTAGGAATGCTGCACTGGAATTGTCCCCGATGACTGTAGGGATCAGGCCCTGTCTGAGGTGCAGAAGATGATGTGCTGGGGCGCCACTCTATGCTCTGGAGCTGCCATGATCTTGCCTGGGCGTCTTGGTGGATGACGCGTGCCAGTGCGTGTGGGGGCACAGGTACAGTGAGCTCCATCCTAGCTCTGTTGGCATCAGGCTGTGCTGGCTCCTGTGGAGAGGGCGATGGCGTTTCCTGAGGCCTTGCAAGGCTGGTGGAGGGCTGCGGCTCTTGCACCGTGGAGGGGACATCGCTGGCCTTCTCCTCCACAACCTGCAATGAAGGCCACCACAAAGGCAGTCCTTACTGCCGTCCTTGTTCTGTCCCTCCATTATTTCCAACTGGAAACCTCCTGCAGCCTCTGACCCCCTTGACGATGGCTCTGCCATGCAGGTGGCTGCTGCCCTGCTCCCAAAGGCTGCCTGGGGAGAGGGCTCGTGCCTATGGGCAAGCCTTGGGCAAAGGCAGCTCCTCGGAGAGCCCGAGGCGGGTGCGTGCAGGCTGCCGTGCAGAGCAGCGCTCGGCCTGCCGGCCACAGAGACCTCCTGGTGTCTCCCAGCAGGTCCCGCCTGCTTCTCGGCCCCATGGGGAGTCAGGCAGAGGCTCGGCCTCCACCGCCGCTCAGCTCTGTACCTGTGCGATGCCGTGTTCAGAGGGGCATGAGCCCTGAGGGTCGGGCAGCGGCGACAGCCGGTCCCTTTGGTGGGACGAAGCCGGGCTCCCGCTGCGCTGCACTGCTGCGGGCAGCTCCTGCTGGCCCACCTGTGGGGAGAAGGAGGCCCGTGATGGGGACACTTGTGTTGGTACGAGCAGCTCCAAATAACGGGAAACCCCAGCCTCGTGTAGAAGGGAACCTCCTGGCTGATCGCAATGCGGCTGTGCGTGGCCTGGACCTGTTTTCTGCCCTCAGTACAAGGCTCATTGGGTTCATGCGGGCCTTGGAGCGTCCAGATCAAAGAATCATAGAATCACTATGTTGGGAAAGTTCTCCAAAACCATTCAGTCCCACTGTAAACCCCTCAACCCCATGTCTGCTAAACCATGGCTCTAAAGTGCCTTATCTGCGCATTTCTTGAAGGCTGCCAGGGACAGCGATTCTACCACTTCCCTGGGCAGCCTCTTCCAATGCTTCACCACTCTTCCCAGCTGGAAAGTTTTCCTAATATCTAACCTGAGCCTCTCCTGGTGCAACCTGAAGCCATTTCCTCTTGTCTTATTGATAGCTATTTCTGAGAATAGATCAACCCTGCCTTACTACAACCACCTCTCAGGTTGTTGTTCAGAGGAATAATGTCTCCCTTGAGGCTTCTCTTTTCCACACTAAATAACCCCAGCTCCCTCAGCCACTTCTCATAGGGTCCATGCTCTAAAGCCTTCACCAGCTTTGGTGCCCTTCTCTGGGCACACTCCAGTGCCTCCATGGCTTTTATTTTTAGTTTTTCTAGTGATGGGTCCAGAATTGAACACAGTGTTTGAGGTGCAACATCACCAGCATCAAGTACAGATGGAGAGTGCAGGTCAGGCTGCTTTTCCCGCACCCAGGAATGCACGTCCCCTCGCTGGAGGAGCTCCTGCCCGGCTATCTTGACTCAGGGCTCCTTCCCCACCACCCCTGTGCTCTCCATGCTGGTCCCGTCCCTGCCTCCCAGCTCTCCCTCCAACCCCACCACTCACCTCACTCGTGCACTCTTGCGCACTAGAGTTCCCTTCCATGGATGAGGTGCAGGCGTTCGCCTGCTGCTCCTTCTCCATCTCTAGGAAACTCTCTGAGGACCTCTTGCACGGGCACCAAGGGGAGTTGCTCCCTGCTGGTTGCGCCGCAATCCTCAGAGTGAAGACCCCAGCAGGGACACGGTCACCTTGGGGACTGCCCCATCATAGTGGCCTGTGGGTGTGATGCCACCCCCATCACAAAGTCCTGGTAGTCGCCATGGGGACACCAGACACCTCCTCTCCCCACTCCTGAGCAGGTCCCTGGGGCACAGGACGAGTTGTCCCCTCCACAGCTCTGCGTTCCCCGGGCCTTGAAGAGGCCGCCCCTCATCAGGGACTCCATAGCAGACCATCAGGTTAGTCCTTACATTGGTGAAAACCCTCCAAAAGCAAGCAGCACAACCCCCGCCACCAAAGTGCTGGAGCCCAGAGGATCATCTTGCTGTTGGCTAACCTTGCTTGCTGGCATGCCACAGTGCCCCTGCGAGGCAGAGCGCAGCTGCTGGGAAGGGGCTGGTGCCAGAGGTGCGCGGAGGGCTCTGGGTGGCTCCCAAGCAGCCGCAGGGCTGGTGGCATGGGGAATTGCCGGCAGGCATTTGTCTGCTGCCCTGGGAATGCTGGAGGGGAAGTGTGAAGCAGAGCAGTGTTCCCTGCAGGGAGGCGCGAGCAGAGGGCTGGGCAGCGAGCTCAGCCCCGTGGCTGTGAGGGCAAGTGCTGGGAGCCCCCTTGCCTGCGCGCGTGACGCCTGCAGAGCCCAGGTGTGCGCAGTGGCCCCGTCGGCAGGAAAGGCGCTGGGAAGCCCTTACCCCATGCAGGTTGCTTGCAGAGAAGCTGCGGCTCGTCTGCCTCCCAACCTGGGCACAAGGGGCCTTGCGAGCAATGTGTTTATTCTCTGTGCAGCTACTGTCCTCTCTCAGCACTCACGTTGCTGTGGCTTTTCTGTCACCAGCTTTACATGTGGGGGGTGTCTGCTGTGTCCCTCTCTGGGAAGGAGGCTTTGGAATTGTCATACAGAGGATTTGGAGGAGATGAAGTGATTGGAACAACCCCATTTCCCTGCTCTTGGCTCCCTCACCTGTTGCCTGCTCTTCTGCAATGACACCTCTACCTCTTCTGTTGGTCTTCATGGCTACTTCTCCAGACCTGAATGTGCAGAATACTCATTTGGAGAGAAGGAACAAAAAGTCATTGTTCCTGGAGCTCCCTACATTGTCATGGATGGAGAAAGGGTGCACCAGGAGAGAAGGGCTTTCCTCAGAACTCCCAGAGGGTGCCTGGGGACGACTTTCCCCCCATTCCCATTCTGAACCCTTCATCAGCTCAGCACGGACCCACACACTCGTTTCCAGGCCACAAGGGCTGTTCCTGCCAGCGCAGCCTTTCCCGCTCCTGCAGCTCCTGCCTTGCTGGGAGAAAACAAGGGAAGCCCCAGCCCTCTGCAGCACCAAGCGTCCCTGTGAACCCTGAGCTTTAGCTCCTTGTTGTGGCCCACGTGTCTTGTCGCGCTCTCTCCTGAGTGCGGCCAGGTGCTGCCTGTGCTGGCTGCAGTGGCGCAGGTTGCAGACGCCCCATGGCGAGATGAGGGCAGCAAGGAGGCGGCGCTCGTGGCGCTCCCGCGCAGGCTGCCTTGCCAGGAGGAGCGCTGGCCCCGCGGGAGCTGCTCCCCTGCGCGCGCGGCCCTGCCCAGCGCCGGGGGCCTTGGCTCCCAGCAGCCAGCGCGGAGCCGTGCTCCTCGCTGCGCCGCCTGGCCACGCACCCGCTGCTGCGGCAGCGCCGCACAGCCTCGCAAGAGCAGCTCGCAATGCCCGCAGCGAGCGCTGGGCTCCTCCTGCCCCTGCAGGGACAGCAGCACAGCAGCCCTGCGCCCTGCACGCGCACGGGGCGGCTGCAGCCAGTGCTCTCCCAGCCTCCCCCTCCCACGGAAACTCCTCTGCTCACCCACATGGACAACCCACTTGGCCATCCTTGCTCATGTAGCCTCCTCTCCTCGGTCTGTGCAGGTTGGCTTTGTGGTTGGAGGACTCCCACAAATGGGGGTCCTGCAGACACTTGTACTCATTGCCCAGTACGTGACAGCATGGATGTTCAAGAGCAAAGAGACTAGATGTCTGTTGAAGCTTTAAAATATATTGTGCATGTCAAGATGAGGGTAAGGTGGATGAGGGAAGAGACCAGGACACTTTGGAGATTTGTCAGCCCATAGGGTAGCGCTCTCCAGGCTCTGAGCTTGAGGGTGATTCCGTGCTCAGCACATAGCTCAGCTCTAAACCTGGGGGAATTGTACCCAAAGGAAAGCTTATTCTTTTTGGGAGACTCTTCATTGTAGGAGAATCCTCAACTCTACAGCTCCTGTCTCGTGGCTGTGTCTAGAGGGATCCTTTCCCCATTTCTCCAGCAGAGAAGCCCTGGCATTTACAGCTCAGCAAAGACGGAGTTCTTTAGAAGTTTTCAGTCCCTGCAGAGAGTCTCTTGGGGCTGCACGAGCATTGCTGGCCTGTTGCCATTCAGGCGGCGTGGCGACCTGGTTCAGGAACGGCACGGCGACCACCCCCAAACGGCTCGGGCCATCAGCTCGCTGACACCAATGTGGTGGACGGCAAATGGCGTTTATTGATGGGTAACAAGGTGTTATATAGCTAAGGGTTACAACATCACATCCGTCTGCTTACATCATAAACTAACACTATTGGCTATTAGGGGCTCTACCTTTCCGTACAGCGCGATATCTTCCGGCTGCCAGACCCTAACTATCATCTGCAACATTTCCCCCCTCCCTATGCATAACAAAACTAGCTAAAATATGACTATCTTATTCTTACATATTCTTATCTTATTCTAATTACTTATTCTCATTATCTTATTACTATCTTGTTATTATCTTATTGTGATCACTTATTCTTATTATCTTACTTAATGCACTTATTATCTTACTTAATGCAAAGGCATCGCGGCCCCCTCTTGCGGAGGCTGTTTTGTTGTTTTCTGGATTCGGTCGGCGTGGAACTCACAGGCTCGGGTGGGACGCCTGTCACCGGGGCGTCCGATGATCCGGTCCTGTGAACAGAAACTCACAATTTTCATTAGTTTTATTTTGAAGGTCTGGTTTAATAGACTTAAGCGGGCACCACTTGACTCTGCCATCTTTCCTGACAGCGACCTTTGGGTCGATCTTGGCATGGGGGGAGCGCTGCCAGCGAGTCCCCAGCCAAGGGCAGTTTACTGCAACATGGCCGGCCTGGCCACATTTAGAACCTGCCACTACGTTGGCTATTGCGGCGTGAACAGCCACCTGAATTGGGGTCAGATGCTCTTCCTTTGCAACATGCTTAATCATGTCTGCGATACTTGCCCCCGCCGGCAATGATCGCAGGATTTCTTTGGTTGCCGAATTGCATTGTTGGTGTAAACATTCCATTACGACCGGGCCTTTTGCCTCTGTGGGCAGGGACGAAGAGTCGACCGCTGCTTGGAGACGATCTACAAATTGTGTAAAACTCTCACTTTCACTTTGCTTTATTGTGGACCATTGCGATGGTCTGGCAACAACTCTACAGGCTGTGCGAATGGCTTCTCTGGCCGCACGAGTAGTTGTCATAACCTCATGGGCCCGCAGGCCATGGGCCTGCGCCTGGGGGGTGATCATTGTTGGATCTGCACCCATTAACCGCTGCAGGCTGGAGCCGTGTAATGGATGATCTGCCCCAGTTACTTGGGCTAAACACTTTGTACAGTTGTCTTCCCATTCTTGTTTGAAAACGATCATCCCTGCTCCACCAAAGATTAGCCTACAAGTTTGTTTTATATCGAACGGGAGCAGATCGTCCCCCCCGAAGATACCATCTATGAGGGTCGAGACCATGGCAGAATTAGTCCCTTTATCTGCAATTGCTTTAACAATCGTTTGCACATCCTTAGGGTTTATCAGCGAGTGGACCCTCTGTCCCCCCTCCGTCACCCGGACCGGGAACGCTAGCGCGGCCCAGGGGGCCCAGTCGGCACACGCGATCTTTATTTCCTTCCAGTCCGTGAGAGGGGTTCCTCCCCTTCGCGGTTTTTCTTTAATTCGGATGGGAATATTTTGGCTCTTAGCTCTGTTTACCTTCATTTCCTCCTCCCTTAAGTTTGAATCAGTTGTGACCCACTCGTCCTCACTAGTGTCTGATCCGGAGTCGGAACTCGACTGACTGGTCACTTCCGGGCTCCGGTACTTTCTCGTTGGGCTCCGGCCCCGCCTACTTCCGTCCCGCCCACTTCCGTTGCGGGCGGGCTGTTCCCCCCTCCTTGGCTCGCCCCGCCTCCTACTCACAGAGGCGTTTTGTGAAATGGCCGCTCTGATCGGTTCTCAGCGCCTCACTCGGGCCTCCCTCACCTGGCCGGTCACCCGAACCACCTTTCTCCTCCTTGTTGTCCTCCCCCTCTTGTTTATTTAACGGTTCCCGTCTGTTCCCGCCGGGAGCATCCTCGCCCCGTCCTTCTCCTTGTGGCTCAGCGCCATTTTGGGGGGCATAGGGTGGTGGCCTGGCCCAGACGTCCCCAAGCTCTGACTTCTTTTCAATGTTCCTAGCTTCCTCGGCTGGCTCGCCCCAAACAGATTTCGGCTGTTTTTGCTCCTCTGTAAGCGGGACGGGGTTCGGGGATTGAGGGGACGTATCGCCCTCTTGCAGATCTTTAGGCTCAGCAGAATCACCATCATCTGGGGGGTGCAAAGTCTGTGCGGTTGCCCCAACTCCCATTTTTTGGGAGGCCAACAAACAGTCCCTTACCGCCACCCAGGTCTCCTGCTCTTTCATAGCTTTCTGCAACACCTGTACAACTTTTCCCCAAGCCTTAAGGTTTTTCCCACAACCCGAAGACATCGTCTCCTCAGCTAACGCCTTAGTACATTTGTCCCACAGTTTAGGGACACACTTCAGGGACTTCAGAATATCCACCGGCTGGTCTATAACCTTAATTTTTAAAAGCCTTGCAACAGTGAGCGTAAAATCTTTTGGCTTACAATCAATCCCCCAATATTTATGTAATTGCGATACGACTTTCACAAGGACTTCCATCCTCCCTGTTGCTCTGGTAGCGTCCTCCCCGCCAGGCTGCTCCAGCCGCTCCGGCCGCCGTTCACCCGTCCAGGCGATGATCCCGGGTTTCGGCACCACTTGTTGCCGCTCAAGCGGCGCGGTGACCTGGTTCAGGAACGGCACGGCGACCACCCCCAGGCCGCTTGGGCCATCAGCTCGCTGACACCAATGCGGTGGACGGCAAATGGCGTTTATTGATGGGTAACAAGGCGTTATATAGCTAAGGTTTACAACGTCACATCCGTCTGCTTACTTCATGAACTAAACGCTATTGGCTATTAGGGGCCCTATCTTTCTGTACAGCACGATATCTTCCAGCCGCCGGTACCCTAACTATCTGCAACAGGCAGTTATCAAAGAAGCAAATTTTAAAGCCATGTTATAGTGATACAAAAAGTCAGTAAACAGAAAGGACAGCAACAAGAAATGGATGAGCCAATTAGCTACAAGTAATTTTTATTTATTTATTAACTGAAAAGAGCAATAGCAACTGGGTTAGCAGCCAACATAAGGGTCATGGCCTGAGCTACTTACTGGTGTGCGTTGTGTGCGGCACCCGGAGAGTTGAGAGCTGCCCCGCGGTGGGGCTGGGGCTCCTTCCCCTTTGGGCATCTCCAGAGCCATGTGTGAATGGAAGTCCCAGAGGGACCTTTTTGCTGTTGCTCCCCTGCCCCTGGTGTGTGAAATACTGGGGCTTCACACACACCTGCAGTGGGAATTTTTGTGCCTGAGCTTGATTGGAAACAACATGCAACAATGTGCACAATGATAGAGGAATATATATTTAAACAACAACAACAAAAAGAACAACAACAGGAACAAGAATTACATTAACAACTATAATATTAAAAAGAATATTAACAGTATAAACAAGAACAAATTGTATTATGAAACTATGTGAAGAAAAATCTGAATAAAAAAGAGGTTATGGACTAATTCCATCTTCCTTAGCACTCCCTTGCAGCAGCCAGAGTGAAGGGGAGCTTGGCCTGCAAGGGAAAAGGAGGCGTCAGCAGGGCCGAGGAGCGGCTCGGGGGCTCCCGTGGAGCAGAGGCTCTTTGGCGGCTGCGCGGGCTCTTTGGCAGCAGCGCTGCCGTCATTGGTGCCCTGGCAGAGGCTTGGCGTGGCCAGCGCAGCCCAGAGGCCGGCAGAGGGGCTGAGGCAGCAGGTGCCCAGGCCTTGGGCGCTCCTGCGCCCTGTGCAGCTCTGCCCCGGCGCCGCGGCCCGCCAGAGCGCCCGCACACCTGGGCCAGGCTCCCGCGCGGCTGCTCCCCAAAGGCAGCGCGGAGCAGCGCCAAGGGGCCGGGCACAGCCCCAGCTCTGCCCGTGCAGCCGGCAGCAGGGACCATACCTGGGGGCTGCAGCCGGAGCTCTCCCAATCCATGGGCTCCTCCTGGCTGCAGCCGACCAGGCCGCTGCTCCCCATCATCTGGAAGAGAGCAGGAGACCTTGGTGGGGACGGTGCACAGGGAAGAGGAAGGATAAGGGCATCCAGTGGCTGTGGGGGCTGTACCTGGCTGCTGCCATAGCTGAGCCACTCCATGGGCTCAGGATGGTCCCCTGTGTGTGGAGTCTGCAAGAGAGAAAGAAGCGTTTGCAGGGAGGTCCCAGAGGCCCCTCTTCCTGCAGTGAAAAGCAGGAAAACAGGAATGGGCCATGCCTAGCTGCACATCTCCCGGTGCAGATGGCAGTAAGAGAAATACCTGGATGCCACAGAAGGAGTTTTCCCAATCCATAGGCTCCTCGTCCTTGCAGCCACCCAGGCCTTTGGTGCTTGCAGCCTGGAAGAGAGCAGGAGAGCTTGAGGGGATGGTCATGGTGGCAGATGTGGCTCTGTGCACGGGGTCTCGTGTCCCCTGCGTGCGCGGGGCAGGCACTGCACAGAGCCAGGGCACCAGGCTCAGGCAGCAGCCCCCGAGGCCTTGGCCGCTCCTGGCCCTGGCGCAGCTCTGCCCCAGCACCCAGGCCTGCCAGAGCTCCCGGCCACCTCTGCCACCAGCCCTGCGGCTGCTCTCGCAGAGCCAAGCACCAGCCGTCCCCGCGCAGCCTCTGCCTGCACGCACAGTACCTGCCCCGAGCTCTCCCACTCCATCTCTTCAACTTCAGATTTAGCCATTTTCTTTTACTCTCCTGAGTCTGCAACGGAATGGAATTGTTTACATTTGCAGCCATGAGCACCAAGTGTCACGTCGTGGCTTTCTGTCCTCCCCCGGAAGGCAGCGCCCAGGCTACCCTGGAGCCCCACAGCTCCCCTGCATCTTGTGGGCACCATGGGTGGCCCCTGGTGCTGCGCGGCCCTGCTGCTCACCTGGCCTTGCTGCTGCGTGGCCAGCACTGGGGCCACTGTGAGGCGCAGCCCTGGGAAGCTTCCGTGTTCCCGTGGCGATAACTGCCCCTCTGGGATGTTCCAGTGCTCCGTGGGGGGAGGAGGGCAGCGGCAAGGGCCAGGGGGGCTGCCGTGAGGAAGGGTCTGCGTGTGCTGGACTCCCCCTGGCACTGCTGAGCCTGGCGGCAGAGAGCAGTGCGTGGCCTTGGGCTTGCTGGATGCCAAGGAGGGCTCCTCACGCAGCCCCATGGTGCTGCTGGTGGCTGCCTGCCCAGAGGCCGGACTCCAATTGGGGCTCTGCTTACACCCCTGCAAGCAGCCTTGAATGCCTTCATCTTTCTTCCCTGCTCCACTCCTGCCCTTACCGCCTGATAGTCTCGAGACAGCTTTCTTTTCCATGGTCTAGACATGTTCCTTGGCAGTGCAATGAGTGCGAAGGGCAGTTGTGCCCAGGGCCGGGTGTGCATGTCCTCAACAGAGCCCTTGTGAGTTGGTGGTTGCCTGGGAGCCCCTGGTGTGCTGCTGGGCTCCTTCTCTTGTCCTGCCGTGCACCTTGCAGGTGCCATGTGCTGTGGCTGAGAGCAGCCTTGGTGCGGCTCCTGCACTGCTGCCCCTACCACGGCCTCCTCGGGCTGCAGAGGGCAGAGCAGGCACAAATGTGCCCTCAGCAGCAGCAGGGAGCTGCAGCTGCTGCAGCTCTGCCCAGCACTGGGCTACAATGCTCACTTGCTAATGGAGGTGATTTCCCAGCCTTTGGGTAAGGACAGGAAAGCCAAGGGCAGGTGGAGCAGGAGATCCCCCTCACGCAGAGGAAAATCCCTCCAAAATCAAGCAGTGCAACCCCTGCACCGAAGTGCTGGAGCCCAGAGGAGCATCTTGCTGCTTGCCAAGCTTGCTTGCTGGCATGCTGAAAGGGGCTCCCGCTGGACAGAGTAACCTCCTTCCTGGTCCCCAGATCTTGGCATCTCCCATGCCGACAGAAATGTTCTTCGCATCCCTGACATCACAAGCTCAGAAACAAGAACCCTGCTTATCCAGTGTCACCTTTTTCTAATTAAAGACCAAACTTCATAAATATATTTTAAAATTGCTGACTTTCCCAAGTATGGAAAAGCTGTGCTGTGCTTGCTGAAGCCAAGGTGCCTTCCCCCTTAACTCTATTGGTGCTGGGAGTGCAATTGCAGGCTGAGTGTTTGGCTCCAGTTTTATCTGGGGCAATGGGCCAGGGATTATAGACAAAGGGGATTTACCCTCCTCTCCCTCTGCCTTCCCCTTCCCCAAACACTGTCTCAAAATACAGAATTGGGATCGTGTCAAACCCTGGTTCCTTTGGTTCCAGCAGCAATTCAGCAGCACACAAAGAGTTAAATTATGGCATGAGAGTTTGGCCATGTGTTGAGAGGCCACTTGGCTTTTAGCGGAGGATCTCTAAGCCGTGCGCCTGTTCCTGTGCTGCTCACGGCGGCATCAGGGAGGCCGGTGCGCAGGACAGGAGCTGCTCCCTGGGGCAGTGCAGCCCCGCGGCGCAGGGGACAGGGACACTGCATCCTGGGCACCTGTGCAGAGCAGGGGGGGTCTTTTCTCCCCTTTGGAAGCAGCTTGGGAAACAGCCAAATACAGGGGTGGAAAGCAGGTTTGGTTGAACTTCCCAGCAAGTGAACAAACTCCCAAGAGCTGAGTGCTTAGCTCTAGGTTAGGGGATCAAGTGCAGCACGGGCAGGTACCAGGACACGTAGCCTCTCTTCCCCCGCACACCTCAGCCCCAGCCCAGCGCCCTCCTGCCAGCAGCCCGTGTGCTTGCGGTGCGCTCTGCGAGCCGCTGTGCCGGCCTCTTGTGCAAGCGCTGTGGTCTCCAGGGCCTCCGCTCCAAGGAGCCCCATCTCTATTGAAGCCATGGATGAGAAGCCCTGTGTCCCTGTCCACGTGGACGTCCATGGGAAGCCGTTGCTGTCCTTGGGCAGCACAGGGATGTGCTGCCCTCACCAAACAGAGTCCCCACAAGGGGCCGCAGCACCCGCTCCCCACAGCCTCTGCAAGGGGGCAGTGTGGGGCTGCTGGAGCAGCGCAGCAAGGTGTGCGGCCAAACGCACCCGTCTGCCAGCCAAGGCAGGCGCCCTCGCGCAGCGCCTCTCTGCAGGAGCACCGGGGCATGGCCTGGTACCAACTGCCGCCACCATGGCCAGGCCAAGCCCAGCATGCAGCTGCCACTCCTTCCTTCCCACCCATTTCAATTGCAGGGTTTTGGTGATATTTCAGTGGAAAACAAACCTGGTGTAAATGTTTTTTGTGGAGCTTAACAATCTCTTTGCAAAGTTCCTCATTCCTTGAGCTTAAAAGAGCCAGGTTATTAACCACCATAGCAGCATTTCTAACCAAAACACTACGACTTAAGCAGGCCAGGAGTGCCAGGAGCTGCTGTCACTCTAACCCATTCCTGGCGCCCAACGCAGGGCTGGGACCGGCCAGGTGATGCCTTGAACTGCAGCTCCCCCCTCTTGAGAAACAGGTGGAGGTGTTTAGGATATTCACCAAACTACAGCTGCTTGCAGTTAAGAAATGATGAGTTATGTGTGAAACTTATGCATTGATTCTTGGACAAAAGCATCTTGCAGCAGTTTGAAGGAGGGTGATCCAGTCTAGAAGAGACATGGTGTTATTGGAGTAAGTCCAGCTAAGGGCCCCTTAGACGATTAGGGGACTGGAGCCTCTCTCATATGAGGTGTAGCTGAGCGAGCTGGGGCTGCATAGCCTGGAGAAGAGAGGACGGAGGAGAGTTTTATCAATGTGCTTAAGTATCCAAAGGGAGGCTGTGATAAGGACAGGTCCAGATTTTTTTCAGTGATGCTCAGTGACAATGATGAAAGGTAATGGGCACAAATTGAAACACAGGAAGGTTTTTCTGAAAATAAGGAAGGTGTCTGAGCATAGGAACAGGCTGCAGAGGAAGGCAGTGGAGTTTCCAGCCCTGGCAATACTGAACAGGTGTCTGGGCAGGGTCTTGGGCCGCCTGCTGGAGGTAGCCCTGTCAAAGCGTGAGGATGAACAAGGTCTCTGAAGGCCCTTTCCAATCTGAGCCATCCTGGAATGTTTAAAGCTAGAATATATCCTTCATGCAGGCAATGTGGAACTTCAGTGTTTCAGAGTGAAACTGATACCCGAGCTCCTGCGTTGGTATTTGTCCAGTGTAAGATGGTTATTGCAATCTATCTTATGACCTTGGCGTTTGCAAAAGTTTTGTTCTTTTCTTTACTTATTTACTTATTTTTCCTGGCCACGTCTGTCTATGATGTATGCTCTACCCCTTAGAAAACTCCTTATAGTCCATGAAAATGCAAATATTATTTTCTAGGAGTTCTCTGTAACATGACAAGTTCTACATTTTTTTTATTTTTATTTACTGATTTTTTTTTCCTTACACTGACCAAGAAACCCTGAAGTGTTTTGACTTTTCTTTAGGAGGCCAAGGCAGGATGCCCCACACTGTCTCCTGAGGAGCTCTCAAATTGACTCAAACTGTCTCCTTATGTCCGCTGTGCAGCGCTTGAGGAGATACTTCCCAAGAAGCAGCTTGATATTCCTGACAGAACAGGAAATGCCTGCATGTCCCGGATGGAACCTGCCTCAGTGGGTGGATTCACATGCCACACTTGCCACCGTGTGCTCTGCTGGTCACTGACTCCTTGAGAGATGTTCTGCAGGTGTCCTCACTACTCCTCTAACTGCATCAGGGGGGAAAGGAAACAACGGAATCCTACCAAGCACTTAACCTGAGCAAACTCTGTGTCTCCTGGAAGTCAGGACATTGAACAGCTTCAGCAAAAGGTCTTCTGCTGTGCTGGAGAAGCAGATGGTGCCTACAGTGATGATCTGGAAATCACAAGAGCACTAGGACCTGCCATAGTCCCTGTTCCCCAAGGGGCTGAGGGACAGAGCAGCCTCCATCGTGGTCCCCAGTACGGGGCCCTTCCTGGCAGCAGCCCCTTTCTGCACCAGCTGCCTCCGGGGACACTGCCCCCCGTGACATGGTCCCTGAGCGTGTCCCAGCCCTGCTGGGCCCTGTGTCCCCCAGGGGCTCGTGGAGTTCGGCCCTGCATCTCCAGGCCCGTATCCCTGGGGCGGGACAGCTTCCCTTTGCCTGTGGCTTGCGCCCTGAGGGGACCCATTGTGTGCGGCAACCTGAGAGTTGAGAGCTGCCCCGCGGTGGGGCTGGGGCTTCTTCCCCTTTGGGCATCCTGTGGGACACGTGTGCAGGTCAGGTGAAGGAAGGCCCTACACTTAGGGATTAATAGCAGGTTGATTTTTTAATTGTCCTTGGTATAAGAATCTAATTTGACACATTTTGAGGATGCCCTGAGGCCTTCCCAAATCTCGTACACAGAATTGCTAGCATCATACATGAGGGAAGCACTACTTGTACGTGGTAAATGCTAGGACATTTCTTCCTGAATGTTCAGAGGATTCTCATCCTTGCAAGCAGTTTCCTTTAGTGCAGGGTGCCGGGTTAAGGGTAAGGGAGGGATTCTGGTGGTCCAGCCATAAGTGTTGGTCAGGTGTCATTCCCGATTCCTGCTCCGCTTATCAGTGCTAGGCCCTGTCATTTATACTATTAGGTGGAAGAAGACACGGCCATGATATGGTCATCCCATCCTCATAGGTGATCTTCCAGAATCTGCAGACAAGTTGCGTAAGATTCTCTACTCCCTGCAGCATGAGTGAGTGGCATTGTGCACTGCCAGTGGGTGCCTCTGCAAGACTTTCCAGATTCTTATTTGAGAAGTCCTTGAAAAGTGCATGCAAACTCCAGCATATGTTCTTGCTGCATCAGTGTCTGTGTGTGCCTTTTTGCTTGCTCATTCCATATGTATTGTTGGAGGGTGGTATTTGAGTAGGGCAAGTGGATTACTCTAGGCCTGAAGAGAAAAGTGTATTGTTGACAGAGATTTTATGTGGAATGTGTGGGTGTTGGGGACAGCTTTTTAGTAGGGAAATGCTGCAAAGGGAAATGCAGCTGTGGTGCCCGTGCTGGGTAGGGATGAAAGGAAGCAGGGGCAATGTTTGGAGGCTTCGCTAAGCATGCAGTGGCTAGTGATTTTAGCTGTGAGGCCTGTCTTTTGTGGGAGGTGATTGAGCAGGGTGACCATGCTGGTAGCAAGGTGTGAGAATTGTGGTGTAATGGTTGGGAGGGAATGAAGCAGAGCAAGCAAGCGTTGTGAGGCTGCCCTCCTCATAGAGAGTGAAGGCTTTGTTCTGTCAGTCATTTACATATAAATCCCCCTTGCCGGTGCACATGTGCAGCATGAACAAAGAAATGTGTGAATGAAGCATGCAGCTTCCTGAGTGCATGAATGAAGCATGCAGCAACATGAATGAAGGGCAGCATGAATGAAGGACTACCATCTCTACATGTGCTTTGGTGAAATCCTGGCTCCAGAAATGACTTCTCAAGCAATCTCTCTTAAGCAGCTCTGTGGAGGGGAGTTTGGGAAGTCTGCTTGACAACAGGTCAAGCAGGAGGCAGCAATGTGCCCTTGTGTCAAGGATGGCCAGAGGGATGCTGGCCTTCACGAGGAGGAGTGTTGGCAGCAGGTGGAGGGGGCTGATCGTGCCCCTCTCCTCAGCTCTGCTCAGGCCACACCTGGACTCTTGTGTGCAGAAATATTGTGGGCTGCCCAGGACAAGAGGGATGTGGAACTTGCAGAGAGCGACCAGCTTAGTGCCACAAAGATGATGAAGGAACTGGAGCATCTGTCTTATGAGGAAAGAGTAAGCGATTTGGGCCTGTTTATCCTGGAAAAAACAAGAGTGAGAGGGGAACTTATCAAGAGGTACAAACAGCTGAGGGGAGGATGTAAAAAGGACAGGGCCAAACTCTTCTCGGTGGTGCCCAGCAATAGCCCAAGAGCTAAAGGGTGTAGATTGCAACACAGTTACAATGGATGCAAATTGCTACAAACTTTCAATGTGCATATGAGGAAGGGCTTTTTGACAGTTAGGGTGACGGAGCACTGGAAGCGAGTGTCCAGCGAGGTTGTGCAGGCTCCTTCTTTGGAGCTCTTCCAAAGCCTCCTGGGTGTGATCCTGTGCAACGCGCTGTAGGAGTCCCTGCTTGTGCAGGAGGGGGTTGGACTGATGATCTCGAGAGGTCCCTTCCAACGTCAACCCCTGTGTGACTGTGTGACTTGGGAGGGCTCCGTGGGCACCCAGGACGGCAGTGATGTTGGAAGGGCAGTGGTGGGGTTTTGTCAGGCCGTAAGGCCTCTTCTCCTGTAGCACCGAGTTGTCACCATGAGCAACTGGCAGATGGCCCTGCAGACGGCAGAGGGACAGAGCAGCCTCCATCGTAGTCCCCAGCACGGGGCCCTTCCTGGCAGCAGCCCATTTCTGCACCAGCTGCCTCCGGGGACACTGCCCCCCGTGACATGGTCCCTGAGCGTGTCCCAGCCCTGCAGGGCCCTGTGTCCCCCAGGGGCTTGTGGAGTTCGGCCCTGCATCTCCAGGCCCCGTGTCCCTGGGGCGCGACAGCTTCCCTTTTCCTGTGGCTTGGGCCCTGCGGGGACACGTTGTGTGCGCCACCCGGAGAGTTGAGAGCTGCCCCACAGTGGGGCTGGGGCTTCTTCCCCAGGGCCACATGTGAATGGAATTCCAGGAAGGAATTTTTTGCTGTTGCTCCCATGCCCCTGGTGCACACAGGGCTCCACACACACACCTGCGGTGGGGATGGTTTTTTGTGCCTGAGCTCACTTGGAAAAAACTGGCAACATATGAGCAATGATACAGGAATATATATTTAAACAAGAGCAAGAAAGAATAACAAAAACAATAATAACGACAACAATATCAATAACAGTAACAACAACAATATCAAAAACAATATAAACAATATCAACAACAACCAAAAACTACTGTGACGCTACATAGAAAAAAATCCAGAAAAGAGTCCAGGGCTGGAGTCCTCATGCCCAGCGTTTCCTGGTAGCAGCCTGGGTGAAGGGGAGCTTGGTCTGCAAGGGAAAAGGAGGCATCAGCAGGGCCGAGGAGCGGCTCGGGGGCTCCCGTGGAGCAGAGGCTCTTTGGCGGCTGCGCGGGCTCTTTGGCAGCAGCGCTGCCGTCATTGGTGCCCTGGCAGAGGCTTGGCGTGGCCAGCGCAGCCCAGAGGCCGGCAGAGGGGCTGAGGCAGCAGGTGCCCAGGCCTTGGGCGCTCCTGCGCCCTGTGCAGCTCTGCCCCGGCGCCGCGGCCCGCCAGAGCGCCCGCACACCTGGGCCAGGCTCCCGCGCGGCTGCTCCCCAAAGGCAGCGCGGAGCAGCGCCAAGGGGCCGGGCACAGCCCCAGCTGTGCCCGTGCAGCCGGCAGCAGGGGCCATACCTGGGGGCTGCAGCTGGAGCTCTCCCAATCCATCGGCTCTTCTTGGCTGCAGCCGACCAGGGTGATGCTCCCCACGGTCTGGAAGAGAGGAGGAGACCTTGGTGGGGACGGTGCATGGGGAAGAGGAAGGGCAAGGGCATCCAGGGGCTACGGGGGCTGTACCTGGCTGCTGCCGTAACTGAGCCACTCCATAGGCTCAGGGTGGTCCCCTGAAGGCCCCCTATCCATGTGCGGAGCCTGTAAGAGAGAGGGAGGCGTTTTCAAGACAAGTCCCAGAGCTGGGGAGGTCTGGCCCCAGGGCCCCTCTTCCTGCAGCGAGAATCGGGAAAGCGAGAAGGGGCCAACCCCATCCCCAGCTGTCCATGTGCACCCGGCAGCAGCAGCAATACCTGGAGGGCACAGCTAGAGGTCTCCCACTCCATAGGCTCTTCATCCTGGCTGCATCCAGCCAGGCTGTGGGTTCCTGGGCTCTGGAAGAGAGCAGGAGAGCATAGGGGGACAGTCATGGTGGCAGATCTGGCTCTGTGCATGGGGCCTCGTGTGCCCTGCGTGCACAGGGCAGGCGGTGCAAAGAGCCAGGGCGCCAGGCTCAGGCAGCAGCCCCCGAGGCCTTGGCCGCTCCTGGCCCTGGCGCAGCTCTGCCCCAGCACCCAGGCCTGCCAGAGCTCCCTGCCACCTCTGCCACCAGCCCTGCAGCTGCTCTCGCAGAGCCAAGCGCCAGCCGTCCCCACGCAGCCTCTGCCTGCGCGCACAGTACCTGCACAGAGCTCTCCCACTCCATCTCTTCAACTGGAGAGTTGTCCATTTTTTTAAGTCTCCACCAACTGCAAAAGAAAAGGAGTCATTGTCATTTGCAGCCGTGAGAGCAGGTGTCTCTGTCCCAGCAGCCGCTTGGTGTCTCCGTGTGTGGGAGTGGTGGGGCACAGAGCTGGGCCTGCCCGCGGCAGCCTCCTTGTCCCCGGCAGGCCCTTTTGCAGTTGGGGAGCCGAGTGGCAAGTAGAGGAGAGAGAAGGGCAATGTCAGTGGTGTGAGCGCCAAGTGTCGCGTGGTGGCTTTGGGGCCTCCCCTGGGAGGCATCGCGCAGGCTGCCCTGCAGCCCCGCAGCTCCCCTGCATCTTGTGGGCACCACGGGTGGCCCCTGGTGCTGCGCGGCCCTGCTGCTCACCTGGCCTTGCTGCTGCGTGGCCAGCACTGGGGCCACTGTGAGGCGCAGCCCTGGGAAGCTTCCGTGTTCCCGTGGCGATAACTGCCCCTCTGGGATGTTCCAGTGCTCCGTGGGGGGAGGAGGGCAGCGGCAAGGGCCAGGGGGGCCGCTGTGAGGAAGGGTCTGCGTGTGCTGGACTCCCCCTGGCACTGCTGAGCCTGGCGGCAGAGAGCAGTGCGTGGCCTTGGGCTTCCTGGGTGCCAAGGAGGGCTCCTCACGCAGCCCCATGGTGCTGCTGGTGGCTGCCTGCCCAGAGGCCGGACTCCAATTGGGGCTCTGCTTACACCCCTGCAAGCAGCCTTGAATGCCTTCATCTTTCTTCCCTGCTCCACTCCTGCCCTTACCGCCTGATAGTCTCGAGACAGCTTTCTTTTCCATGGTCTAGACATGTTCCTTGGCAGTGCAATGAGTGCGAAGGGCAGTTGTGCCCAGGGCCGGGTGTGCATGTCCTCAACAGAGCCCTTGTGAGTTGGTGGTTGCCTGGGAGCCCCTGGTGTGCTGCTGGGCTCCTTCTCTTGTCCTGCCGTGCACCTTGCAGGTGCCATGTGCTGTGGCTGAGAGCAGCTTTGCCTTCCCCCTTAACTCTATTGGTGCTGGGAGTGCAATTGCAGGCTGAGTGTTTGGCTCCTGTTTTATCTGGGGCAATGGGCCAGGGATTATAGACAAAGGGGATTTACCCTCCTCTCCCTCTGCCTTCCCCTTCCCCAAACACTGTCTCAAAATACAGAATTGGGATCGTGTCAAACCCTGGTTCCTTTGGTTCCAGCAGCAATTCAGCAGCACACAAAGAGTTAAATTATGGCATGAGAGTTTGGCCATGTGTTGAGAGGCCACTTGGCTTTTAGCGGAGGATCTCTAAGCCGTGCGCCTGTTCCTGTGCTGCTCACGGCGGCATCAGGGAGGCCGGTGCGCAGGACAGGAGCTGCTCCCTGGGGCAGTGCAGCCCCGCGGCGCAGGGGACAGGGACACTGCATCCTGGGCACCTGTGCAGAGCAGGGGGGGTCTTTTCTCCCCTTTGGAAGCAGCTTGGGAAACAGCCAAATACAGGGGTGGAAAGCAGGTTTGGTTGAACTTCCCAGCAAGTGAACAAACTCCCAAGAGCTGAGTGCTTAGCTCTAGGTTAGGGGATCAAGTGCAGCACGGGCAGGTACCAGGACACGTAGCCTCTCTTCCCCCGCACACCTCAGCCCCAGCCCAGTGCCCTCCTGCCAGCAGCCCGTGTGCTTGCGGTGCGCTCCGCGAGCCGCCGTGCCGGCCTCTTGTGCAAGCGCTGTGGTCTCCAGGGCCTCCGCTCCAAGGAGCCCCATCTCTATTGAAGCCATGGATGAGAAGCCCTGTGTCCCTGTCCACGTGGACGTCCATGGGAAGCCGTTGCTGTCCTTGGGCAGCACAGGGATGTGCTGCCCTCACCAAACAGAGTCCCCACAAGGGGCCGCAGCACCCGCTCCCCACAGCCTCTGCAAGGGGCAGTGTGGGGCTGCTGGAGCAGCGCAGCAAGGTGTGCGGCCAAACGCACCCGTCTGCCAGCCAAGGCAGGCGCCCTCGCGCAGCGCCTCTCTGCAGGAGCACCGGGGCATGGCCTGGTACCAACTGCCGCCACCATGGCCAGGCCAAGCCCAGCATGCAGCTGCCACTCCTTCCTTCCCACCCATTTCAATTGCAGGGTTTTGGTGATATTTCAGTGGAAAACAAACCTGGTGTAAATGTTTTTTGTGGAGCTTAACAATCTCTTTGCAAAGTTCCTCATTCCTTGAGCTTAAAAGAGCCAGGTTATTAACCACCATAGCAGCATTTCTAACCAAAACACTACGACTTAAGCAGGCCAGGAGTGCCAGGAGCTGCTGTCACTCTAACCCATTCCTGGCGCCCAACGCAGGGCTGGGACCGGCCAGGTGATGCCTTGAACTGCAGCTCCCCCCTCTTGAGAAGCAGGTGGAGGTGTTTAGGATATTCACCAAACTACAGCTGCTTGCAGTTAAGAAATGATGAGTTATGTGTGAAACTTATGCATTGATTCTTGGACAAAAGCATCTTGCAGCAGTTTGAAGGAGGGTGATCCAGTCTAGAAGAGACATGGTGTTATTGGAGTAAGTCCAGCTAAGGGCCCCTTAGACGATTAGGGGACTGGAGCCTCTCTCATATGAGGTGTAGCTGAGCGAGCTGGGGCTGCATAGCCTGGAGAAGAGAGGACGGAGGAGAGTTTTATCAATGTGCTTAAGTATCCAAAGGGAGGCTGTGATAAGGACAGGTCCAGATTTTTTTCAGTGATGCTCAGTGACAATGATGAAAGGTAATGGGCACAAATTGAAACAC
Source organism: Tinamus guttatus (assembly GCF_059628265.1). Lineage (NCBI taxonomy): Eukaryota > Metazoa > Chordata > Aves > Tinamiformes > Tinamidae > Tinamus > Tinamus guttatus. Next base: position 29,809 of record NW_028289617.1, read on the forward strand.
AGGAAGGTTTTTCTGAAAATAAGGAAGGTGTCTGAGCATAGGAACAGGCTGCAGAGGAAGGCAGTGGAGTTTCCAGCCCTGGCAATACTGAACAGGTGTCTGGGCAGGGTCTTGGGCCGCCTGCTGGAGGTAGCCCTGTCAGAGCGTGAGGATGAACAAGGTCTCTGAAGGCCCTTTCCAATCTGAGCCATCCTGGAATGTTTAAAGCTAGAATATATCCTTCATGCAGGCAATGTGGAACTTCAGTGTTTCAGAGTGAAACTGATACCCGAGCTCCTGCGTTGGTATTTGTCCAGTGTAAGATGGTTATTGCAATCTATCTTATGACCTTGGCGTTTGCAAAAGTTTTGTTCTTTTCTTTACTTATTTACTTATTTTTCCTGGCCACGTCTGTCTATGATGTATGCTCTACCCCTTAGAAAACTCCTTATAGTCCATGAAAATGCAAATATTATTTTCTAGGAGTTCTCTGTAACATGACAAGTTCTACATTTTTTTTATTTTTATTTACTGATTTTTTTTTCCTTACACTGACCAAGAAACCCTGAAGTGTTTTGACTTTTCTTTAGGAGGCCAAGGCAGGATGCCCCACACTGTCTCCTGAGGAGCTCTCAAATTGACTCAAACTGTCTCCTTATGTCCGCTGTGCAGCGCTTGAGGAGATACTTCCCAAGAAGCAGCTTGATATTCCTGACAGAACAGGAAATGCCTGCATGTCCCGGATGGAACCTGCCTCAGTGGGTGGATTCACATGCCACACTTGCCACCGTGTGCTCTGCTGGTCACTGACTCCTTGAGAGATGTTCTGCAGGTGTCCTCACTACTCCTCTAACTGCATCAGGGGGGAAAGGAAACAACGGAATCCTACCAAGCACTTAACCTGAGCAAACTCTGTGTCTCCTGGAAGTCAGGACATTGAACAGCTTCAGCAAAAGGTCTTCTGCTGTGCTGGAGAAGCAGATGGTGCCTACAGTGATGATCTGGAAATCACAAGAGCACTAGGACCTGCCATAGTCCCTGTTCCCCAAGGGGCTGAGGGACAGAGCAGCCTCCATCGTGGTCCCCAGTACGGGGCCCTTCCTGGCAGCAGCCCCTTTCTGCACCAGCTGCCTCCGGGGACACTGCCCCCCGTGACATGGTCCCTGAGCGTGTCCCAGCCCTGCTGGGCCCTGTGTCCCCCAGGGGCTCGTGGAGTTCGGCCCTGCATCTCCAGGCCCCGTATCCCTGGGGCGGGACAGCTTCCCTTTGCCTGTGGCTTGCGCCCTGAGGGGACCCATTGTGTGCGGCACCCGGAGAGTTGAGAGCTGCCCCGCGGTGGGGCTGGGGCTTCTTCCCCTTTGGGCATCCTGTGGGACACGTGTGCAGGTCAGGTGAAGGAAGGCCCTACACTTAGGGATTAATAGCAGGTTGATTTTTAATTGTCCTTGGTATAAGAATCTAATTTGACACATTTTGAGGATGCCCTGAGGCCTTCCCAAATCTCGTACACAGAATTGCTAGCATCATACATGAGGGAAGCACTACTTGTACATGGTAAATGCTAGCACATTTCTTCCTGAATGTTCAGGGGATTCTCATCCTTGAAGCAGTTTCCTTTAGTGCAGGGTGCCGGGTTAAGGCTAAGGGAGGGATTCTCACGGTCCAGCCATAAGTGTTGGTCAGGTGTCATTCCTGATTCCTGCTCCACTTATCAGTGCTAGGCCCTGTCATTTATACAATTAGGTGGAAGAAGACACGCCCATGATATGGTCATCCTCATAAGGTGATCCTTCCAGAATCTGCAGACAAGTTGCGTAAGATTCTCTGCTCCCTGCAGCATGAGTGAGTGGCATTGTGCACTGCCAGTGGGTGCCTCTGCAAGACTTTCCAGATTCTTATTTGAGAAGTCCTTGAAAAGTGCATGCAAACTCCAGCATATGTTCTTGCTGCATCAGTGTCTGTGTGTGCCTTTTTGCTTGCTCATTCCATATGTATTGTTGGAGGGTGGTATTTGAGTAGGGCAAGTGGATTACTCTAGGCCTGAAGAGAAAAGTGTATTGTTGACAGAGATTTTATGTGGAATGTGTGGGTGTTGGGGACAGCTTTTTAGTAGGGAAATGCTGCAAAGGGAAATGCAGCTGTGGTGCCCGTGCTGGGAATGGATGAAAGGAAGCAGGGGCAATGTTTGGAGGCTTCGCTAAGCATGCAGTGGCTAGTGATTTTAGCTGTGAGGCCTGTCTTTTGTGGGAGGTGATTGAGCAGGGTGACCATGCTGGTAGCAAGGTGTGAGAATTGTGGTGTAATGGTTGGGAGGGAATGAAGCAGAGCAAGCAAGCGTTGTGAGGCTGCCCTCCTCATAGAGAGTGAAGGCTTTGTTCTGTCAGTCATTTACATATAAATCCCCCTTGCCGGTGCACATGTGCAGCATGAACAAAGAAATGTGTGAATGAAGCATGCAGCTTCCTGAGTGCATGAATGAAGCATGCAGCAACATGAATGAAGGGCAGCATGAATGAAGGACTACCATCTCTACATGTGCTTTGGTGAAATCCTGGCTCCAGAAATGACTTCTCAAGCAATCTCTCTTAAGCAGCTCTGTGGAGGGGAGTTTGGGAGGTCTGCTTGACAACAGGTCAAGCAGGAGGCAGCAATGTGCCCTTGTGTCAAGGATGGCCAGAGGGATGCTGGCCTGCATGAGGAGGAGTGTTGGCAGCAGGTGGAGGGGGCTGATCGTGCCCCTCTCCTCAGCTCTGCTCAGGCCACACCTGGACTCTTGTGTGCAGAAATATTGTGGGCTGCCCAGGACAAGAGGGATGTGGAACTTGCAGAGAGCGACCAGCTTAGTGCCACAAAGATGATGAAGGAACTGGAGCGTCTATCTTATGAGGAAAGAGTAAGCGATTTGGGCCTGTTTATCCTGGAAAAAACAAGAGTGAGAGGGGAACTTATCAAGAGGTACAAACAGCTGAGGGGAGGATGTAAAAAGGACAGGGCCAAACTCTTCTCGGTGGTGCCCAGCAATAGCCCAAGAGCTAAAGGGTGTAGATTGCAACACAGTTACAATGGATGCAAATTGCTACAAACTTTCAATGTGCATATGAGGAAGGGCTTTTTGACAGTTAGGGTGACGGAGCACTGGAAGCGAGTGTCCAGCGAGGTTGTGCAGGCTCCTTCTTTGGAGCTCTTCCAAAGCCTCCTGGGTGTGATCCTGTGCAACGCGCTGCAGGAGTCCCTGCTTGTGCAGGAGGGGGTTGGACTGATGATCTCGAGAGGTCCCTTCCAACGTCAACCCCTGTGTGACTGTGTGACTTGGGAGGGCTCCGTGGGCACCCAGGACGGCAGTGATGTTGGAAGGGCAGTGGTGGGGTTTTGTCAGGCCGTAAGGCCTCTTCTCTTGTGGCACCGAGTTGTCACCATGAGCAACTGGCAGATGGCCCTGCAGACGGCAGAGGGACAGAGCAGCCTCCATCGTAGTCCCCAGCACGGGGCCCTTCCTGGCAGCAGCCCATTTCTGCACCAGCTGCCTCCGGGGACACTGCCCCCCGTGACATGGTCCCTGAGCGTGTCCCAGCCCTGCAGGGCCCTGTGTCCCCCAGGGGCTTGTGGAGTTCGGTCCTGCATCTCCAGGCCCCGTGTCCCTGGGGCGCGACAGCTTCCCTTTGCCTGTGGCTTGGGCCCTGCGGGGACACGTTGTGTGCGCCACCCGGAGAGTTGAGAGCTGCCCCACAGTGGGGCTGGGGCTTCTTCCCCAGGGCCACATGTGAATGGAATTCCAGGAAGGAATTTTTTGCTGTTGCTCCCATGCCCCTGGTGCACACAGGGCTCCACACACACACCTGCGGTGGGGATGGTTTTTTGTGCCTGAGCTCACTTGGAAAAAACTGGCAACATATGAGCAATGATACAGGAATATATATTTAAACAAGAGCAAGAAAGAATAACAAAAACAATAATAATGACAACAATATCAATAACAGTAACAACAACAATATCAAAAACAATATAAACAATATCAACAACAACCAAAAACTACTGTGACGCTACATAGAAAAAAATCCAGAAAAGAGTCCAGGGCTGGAGTCCTCATGCCCAGCGCTTCCTGGCAGCAGCCTGGGTGAAGGGGAGCTTGGTCTGCAAGGGAAAAGGAGGCGTCAGCAGGGCCGAGGAGCGGCTCGGGGGCTCCCGTGGAGCAGAGGCTCTTTGGCGGCTGCGAGGGCTCTTTGGCAGCAGCGCTGCCGTCATTGGTGCCCTGGCAGAGGCTTGGCGTGGCCAGCGCAGCCCAGAGGCCGGCAGAGGGGCTGAGGCAGCAGGTGCCCAGGCCTTGGGCGCTCCTGCGCCCTGTGCAGCTCTGCCCCGGCGCCGCGGCCCGCCAGAGCGCCCGCACACCTGGGCCAGGCTCCCGCGCGGCTGCTCCCCAAAGGCAGCGCGGAGCAGCGCCAAGGGGCCGGGCACAGCCCCAGCTCTGCCCGTGCAGCCGGCAGCAGGGACCATACCTGGGGGCTGCAGCCGGAGCTCTCCCACTCCATGGGCTCCTCCGTGCTGCAGCCAACCAGGCCGCTGCTCCCCATCATCTAGAAGTGAGCAGCAGACCTTGGTGGGGATGGTGTGTGGGGAAGAGGAAGGATAAGTGGCTGTGGGGGCTGTACCTGGCTGCTGCCATAACTGAGCCACTCCATGGGCTCAGGATGGTCCCCTGTGTGTGGAGTCTGCAAGAGAGAAAGAAGTGTTTGCAGGGAGGTCCCAGAGGCCCCTCTTCCTGCAGTGAAAAGCAGGAAAACGGGAATGGGCCATGCCTAGCTGCACATCTCCCGGTGCAGATGGCAGTAAGAGAAATACCTGGATGCCACAGAAGGAGTTTTCCCAATCCATAGGCTCCTCGTAATTGCAGCCACCCAGGCCTTTGGTGCTTGCAGCCTGGAAGAGAGCAGGAGAGCTTGTGGGGACGGTCATGGTGGCAGCACTGGCTCTGTGCGCGGGGCCTCGTGTCCCCTGCGTGCGCGGGGCAGGCGGTGCACAGAGCCAGGGTGCCAGGCTCAGGCAGCAGCCCCCGAGGCCTTGGCCGCTCCTGGCCCTGGCGCAGCTCTGCCCCAGCACCCAGGCCTGCCAGAGCTCCCTGCCACCTCTGCCACCAGCCCTGCGGCTGCTCTCGCAGAGCCAAGCGCCAGCCGTCCCCACGCAGCCTCTGCCTGCACGCACAGTACCTGCACTGAGCTTTCCCACTCCATTTCCTCAACTTCAGAGTTATTCATTTTCCTTCACTCTCCTGAGTCTGCAACGGAATGGAATTGTTTACATTTGCAGCCATGAGCACCCAGTGTCGTGCGGTGGCCTTGAGGCCTCCCCTGGAAGGCAGCGCCCAGGCTGCCCTGCAGCCCCGCAGCTCCCCTGCATCTTGTGGGCACCACGGGTGGCCCTTGGTGCTGCGCGGCCCTGCTGCTCACCTGGCCTTGCTGCTGCGTGGCCAGCACTGGGGCCACTGTGATGCACAGCCCTGGGAAGCTTCCGTGTTCCCGTGGCGATAACTGCCCCTCTGGGATGTTCCAGTGCTCCGTGGGGGGAGGAGGGCAGCGGCAGGGGCCAGGGGGGCCGCCGTGAGGAAGGGTCTGCGTGTGCTGGACTCCCCCTGGCACTGCTGAGCCTGGCGGCAGAGAGCAGTGCGTGGCCTTGGGCTTGCTGGGTGCCAAGGAGGGCTCCTCACGCAGCCCCATGGTGCTGCTGGTGGCTGCCTGCCCCGAGGTCGGGCTCCACTTGGGGCGCTTCTTCCACCCCTGCAAGCAGCCTTGAATAGCTTGATCTTTCTTCCCTGCTCCACTCCCCTTACAGCCCAATAGACCCAAAGTTGTTTTGTTTTCCATGGTCGAGATGTGTTCCTTGGTAGCGCAATGAGCGCAAAGGGCAGTTGTGCCCTGGGGCCAGGTGTGCATGTCCTCAGCAGAGCCCTTGTGAGTTGGTGGTGGCCTGGGAGCCCCTGGTGCTGCTGGGCTCCTTCTCTTGTCCTGCCATGCACCTTGCAGGTGCCATGTGCTGTGGCTGAGAGCAGCCTTGGTGCAGCTCCTGCACTGCTGCCCCTGCCACGGCTTCCTAGGGCTGCAGAGGGCAGAGCAGGCACAAATGTGCCCTCAGCAGCAGCAGGGACCTGCAGCTGCTGCAGCTCTGCCCAGCACAGGGCTACGGTTGTCACTTGCTAACGGAGGTGAATTCCCGTCTCTTGGGTAAGGATGGGAATTCCAGGGCAGATGGAGCAGAGATCTCCCCGGTGCTGTCAGGTGTTTACCTCGCACAGAGGAAAACCCTCCAAAAGCAAGCAGCCCAAGCCCCGCCACCAAAGTGCTGGAGCCGAGAGGAGCATCTTGCTGGTGGCCAAGCTTGCTTGCTGGCATGCCGCAGTGCCCCTGCGAGGCAGAGCGTAACTGCTGGGAAGGGGCTGGCGCCAGAGGTGCGCGGAGGGCTCTGGGTGGCTCCCAAGCAGCCGCAGGGCTGGTGGCACAGGGAATTGTTGGCAGGCATTTGGCTGCTGCCCTGGGAATGCTGGAGGGGAAGTGTGAAGCAGAGCAGGGTTCCCTGCAGGGAGGCGCGAGCAGAGGGCTGGGCAGCCAGCTCAGCCCCGTGGCTGTGAGGGCAAGTGCTGGGAGCCCCCTTGCCTGTGCGCGTGACGCCTGCAGAGCCCAGGCGTGCGTGGTGCCCCCGTCGGCAGGAAAGGCGCTGGGAAGCCCTTGCCCCATGCAGGCTGCTTACAGAGAAGCTGCAGCTCATCTGTCTCGCGACTCGGGCCCAAGGGACCTTGCGAGCAACGTCTTTATTCTGTGAGTAGGCACTGCCCTCACTCAGCACTGACACTGCTCTGGCTTGTCCTTCACCAGCTTTACATACGGGGATCTCTGCAGGGCCCCTCTCTAGGGAGTGGGTTGTGGAGGTGCTGGAGGGATGTGCTTCTTGGAATCCTGTGGATTCATAGATCAGAAGGAGTCTTGTATGTTCCCTGGCCTCGTTTTAGGGAACGTCTAGAGCAGACTGACCCCTCTGTGTCAGAAAAGCTGCTGTTGACTGCAGTGATGAGCTCAAAGCCAGAAAAGCAGCCAGGAATACGAATTTCTACAAGCATGGCTTTGAAGTCAGATCCTCATTCTCATCGTGTCCAATAACATCCTTAATGGGAAGCTGGGGAGCTCAGGAAATGAGGTTTAGATGACTGGAACACTGGCTGTTGGAAGAGGTCTGAAGGTTGTGATCCGCAGTGCCGAGTGCAGTTGAAGGCTTGCGGCCAGTGGTATTCCACCAGGAAGAATGGTATTAAAGCCAGGATCAAAGTATTTACCACAAAGATTATCAGAGAATGAGATCTAAGGGCTCTCATTCAAAGAGTGGTTGCTGTATATCCAGTCATACCTAAGCCTTCTACACTTAATCGCAATGATCATGTAGAGCCTCTCTTTTGCAGTACTGGATTGAGAACATGCTTTCTTTTATAACTTACAGAAAGAACAAAGTCGTAAGCTGCTCGCTTTTCAGAGCTCAGAGGGTGGTGATCAGTGGTGTAGAGCCTAGTTGGAGGTCTGTAGCTAGCGGTGTCCCCTCTAGGAGTCAGTCCTTGGTCCAGTCCTGTTCAATTTATTCATCAATGACCTGGATGAAGGCACAGAGCGCTCCCTCAGCAAGTTTGCTGATGATACCCAACTGGGAGGAGTAGCCGATACCCCAGAGGGCTGCGCTGCCATCCAGAGGGACCTGGACAGACTGGACAACTGGGCAGTGAAAAACCTCATGCAATTCAACAAGGCCAAGTGCAAGGTTCTCCACCTGGGGAGGAATAACCCCAGACACCAGTACAGGTTGGGGACTGACCTTCTGGAGAGCAGCTCTGCAGAGAAAGACCTGGGTGTCATGGTGGACGACAAGTTGACCATGAGGCAGCAGTGCGCCCTAGTGGCCAAGAAGGCCAATGGGATCCTGGAGTGCATTAAGAATAGCGTCTCCAGCAGGTCGAGGGAGGTGATCCTGCCCCTCTGCTCAGCTCTGGTGAGGCCGCATCTGGAGTATTGTGTCCAGTTCTGGGCTCCACAGTACAAGAGGGATGTGGAGCTGCTGGAGAGAGTCCAGCGCAGGGCCACAAGGATGATCAGGGGCCTGGAACATCTGCCCTATGAGGAGAGGCTGAGGGAGCTGGGCCTGTTCAGCCTGGAGAAGAGAAAGCTGAGAGGGGACCTGAGCAGTGTCTATAAGTACCTCACAGGAGGCAGTGAGGAGGATGGTGCTGGCCTCTTTTCAGTGGTGGCCACCAACAGAACTAGAGGAAACGGCCGGAAACTGAAGCATCAAAGGTTCCACAAGAACTTAAGGAAAAAATTCTTGACTGGGAGGGTGACAGAGCACTGGAACTGGCGGCTCAGAGAGGTTGTGGAGTCTCCTTCTCTGAAGATCTTCAAAACTCACTTGGATGCAGTCCTGTGTCACGTGCTCTAGCTGACCCTGCTTTGACCTCTAGAGGTCCCTTCCAACCTTGAGCATTCTATGATTCTACGATTTGTATTTATCCTCCTTCCCCTGAGGCACAAACTCAGTCTGTCTGATCCAGAGGCCGTCCTTCAATCTGCCCTCACTGTGTCACAGCTGCTCTCTCAAATGACATCTCTGTAATAAAAGGGGATTTTCTCAGCACTGTGCCTGAAGGCTGGGCTCTTCTTCCCAAGCTGGAGTCAAGAATGTGCTCAGTGAATTGCACTCATAAAGACCCTCTTGCCATGCCTGGGTGTGCATGGGCCAAGGGGTATCAGCTCGTATAGCGATGGGAATGAGGGTTGGATTCAGATGCCGCTTGTGGGTGCCCAGTGCCCTGGAGAGGATGAGTGCTCAAGAAGTATCTCCCAGGGACTGTCCCAAATAGTAACAGACTGGTGACAGATGTCTATTCTTCAAGAAGGGCTAACCTTCAAGAAGGGATAACCACCTGGAGAGCAGAAGGGATCTCCAGGGGCAACACGTGTCTGAGTCAGGTTTTGAGTGGAAACTCACAAAACCACGTGGAGTCACCCAAGAGTAAAGAGCCAAACCGAGCAGTGCCCCAAATCAGGGCTCTCAGGAGTGGCAGCAGCCTGGGTCTAATCACACCTCCAAACACATCCTGAGTCATGTGAAATACCCTGGGATTTCTCCAAGCATCCTCCACAGTCACACACCCTGGGGAGGAGGTGGTCAGTTGCAATGACTGTGGTCCAGCTGGCTCTGCCCTGACCATCATGGCCAGTGTGGAGTCACCCTGTGTCCCCACAGCTGCTCACCCTACAGAGCAGCACTGCCAGCCCAGGATGCTGCAGGGAGCACAGGAGAGGGGTGCAGGAACGGCCAGGGCAGCATGGGCTCAGAGACCTGGGAAAAGGCTCTCTGTGCAGCAGAGTCATCTCCAGAGCAAAGCAAAGAAGCAGTGATGAGCTTGTGGGGACAATAAATACAAAACTGTTCCCATGGGTTTCAGCTTGGGCAGGCCACTCTGCCACTGGAGACACTTGAGGAGCCCCAGAGCCAGGACCCCTGTGCTGTGCAGGGGAGAGGGGCTGCCCTGAGGGGCTGCAGGCAGTCAGGGTAACGGATCTCCTGGTCGTGAGAGACCTGGCGTCCGAGGAACACTCCCCGCGTGGTGTTTCACCTAATCTGCTGCTACTGCAAGAGCCCTGGGGTCACTCTGAGAACCAGTCAAGAGCACAGATGCGTGCCAGCAGTATCAGTGACGGGGAGCCCCATTTTGCTGGGTCTCCTGCCCACCCCAACCACCTAGACCAGTGTGGAGTTAGGAGTCACCCCATGCCTTATGGCCCCACAGCCCCACTTGTCTCCCTGGAGATTTTCTGACACCAGCTGACACGGGGAGAAAAAGCTACAAAAGGGGTTTATTTGAAGCAGGCGATGTCTGCTGGCGATGTTGGTGAGTATGGTCTCTCTGGGCACATGGGTGCTACAGGACACAACAGGGCAGCATCTCTGTAGCCCTCAGGACACAGCATTCGTCGCTCTGTCTCTCGGCTCTGCTCCAGCCCCCATCTCAGGGTCCCTGTCTGGAACATGCATCCGCTCGCTGCTCCTCTCGCTGTCCCAGGATGCAGCAGCAGCAGAACGCTCTGCGCAGAGCTCGAAGCGCCGTCCTGAGCCGTGAGCGCCATCGCCGGGGAGCTGCAACGTCTGGGAGGGCAGCGATGCCTGTGGTGGGAAGCAGAGCTGTGGGCGATGGGCTGCAGGGTGCAGGGCTGCACCTGCCTGTCCCTGCCACCAAGGGCTTCCTGAGGGGTTCTGTCCTCGGCACAGCAACTCCCGAGCGCTTCCTGCTGCCGGCCTCGGTGCCACCCCCTGTGCCAGGACAGGCCCACTGTCCCCAGCAGGGCTCTCCACGCGGGTACGTACCTGCCTCAACATCAGGTGTGGGGCTGCAGGAGGAGGGCTTCTCCTCCTCCTCTTGGGGCTCCAAGGCCACCTGCATGGGCAGAGCAAGAACACGCACCCGTCAGCCATCAGCTGGCCCTGCTGAGGGTCCCAGTGCCCCAGGTTGCACAATGGCAAAGGGTTTGGATCAGAGGAGGCTGCCCATGGCTGCACGTCCCAAGGGAAGGGACCTGCGGCTGGCACGGCAATGGGACCAGGCTCGTTGTGGGGCCATAGCAGAGGGCTGGGCAGGGGGAAAGGAAGGCAGCCGGGGGCGTGCGTGGCACAAGGGGGCTGGTGCCCTGGTGTGGAGGGGGCTGCTGCTGGGGCTGCCTCTTCCCTCCTCGCTCGGCATCCAGGCCTCAGGGCTGAATGCGACATGGGCTGGAACAGACTTCATCCCTGTGCCTTTGGCACTTGGAAACGGAGAGAAGCCGGCATCTCCCCATGGAGACATGGCAGAGGATAAATGCCTGGGGGTGACAGTGGGATGCCATGGGCAGGGGGGCTCCAAGGAAATGGGGTAACTCTGGGCACCCCCCACACAGCTCCCACGGCAGCTCCCGGGGATGGTGAGGACAGGGGAGATGCTGCTTGATCACCTGGGCAGCAGGGCCTGCAGCCGGGGGAGAAGCTGCTGCTGTTGTTTCCTGCAGCAGGGTTTCCTTGGGAGACGGGCTGCTGCTCCTCTCATCCCAAGGGTTTTCAGCTGAAGGAGAAGCCTCTGGTGCAGGTTCTGGAGGAAGTGATGGAGACGGAGGAGCATTTTCCCCTGCATGCTGGATGAAGTTGCTGCATGCCGGGGAGGCCTCTGGTGCTGCTCCTGCACTTGCTGCTGGTGGGACAGGCACGCTGTCCTCTGTGTGCAGAAAGCTGTTGGCCAAAGGAGGTGCTCCTGGCTCACCGCCCCTGGGCATTGCTGGCTCAAGGCTCTCCACGTGGCCAGGTGCCTCGCTCACAGCCTCTGTGGTGCTGACATGGGGCGAGCAGGGCACCTTCTCATGCTCCGTCTCCTGGTCCACAGCCGGGCTGCAAAGGCTGGCTCTGACCCAGGTCAAAGAGTTAATTTCCTCCACCTCCTCTTCCCCATCCTCCTCCTCCTCATCGGTGTCCTCTGCTCTCTCCTCCTGCAGTGCTCCCAGGCCTCTTGGCGCCTCCCGGGTTGGGGCATGAGCATAGAGCCGCTCCAGCACCTCCCACTTGCAGCTTGCGCCTTTGAGGAGCTCCACTCGCGTGATCTCTGGTCTCCAGAGGTCATAGAAGGAGTTTCTGGCGAGGAGCTAGAAGGAGAGAGGGAGGTTTGTTAAGGGAGGAAAGGCCTCGTGGGGCTCTGCCAGTGCTTTGACAAGCCGGCTGTCCCGCACGACGTGGCACAGCTGCTGGCCACAGCACTGGGAGGGCTCCCCCATGGCTCAGCACTCCCTGGCACTCACCTCCTTGGGTTTGGCATTGAGTGATCCTGCCAGCGTCAGGGAGAAACGGTTGTCACGGGCCTCCTCCTGCTCGTCCTGCCTCTCTCTCACGTTCTGCTCCCTCATTGGAAAAGCTCCTTCTCGGAGCTGGGCCAAGCTCTGTCCAGTGCGCTGCAGGCAGCTCCTCTCCAGCTCCTCCAGCGGCTCTGTTCTGATGCTGAGCACAGCCAGGTAGCGTGCAGTGTTGTCTTCATGCACGTGCACTGGCCTTCCTTGGAGCTGGCACGTGATCTCCAAGGGCTGCTGCCGTGTCCGTGATGTCCGTACTCTCACTGGCCCACTTGGGCAGCTTAGTCCGCTAGGCCAGCTCGGCCAGCTAGGAATGCTGCACTGGAATTGTCCCCGATGACTGTAGGGATCAGGCCCTGTCTGAGGTGCAGAAGATGATGTGCTGGGGCGCCACTCTATGCTCTGGAGCTGCCATGATCTTGCCTGGGCGTCTTGATGGATGATGCGTGCCAGTGCGTGTGGGGGCACAGGTACAGCGAGCTCCATCCTAGCTCTGTTGGCATCAGGCTGTGCTGGCTCCCGTGGAGAGGGCGATGGCGTTTCCTGAGGCCTTGCAAGGCTGGTGGAGGGCTGCGGCTCTTGCACCGTGGAGGGGACATCGCTGGCCTTCTCCTCCACAACCTGCAATGAAGGCCACCACAAAGGCAGTCCTTACTGCCGTCCTTGGTCCCTCCCTCCATCCTTCCCAACGGGAAACCTCCGGCAGCCTCTGACCCCCTTGACGATGGCTCTGCCATGCAGGTGGCTGCTGCCCTGCTCCCAAAGGCTGCGTGGGGAGAGGGCTCGTGCCTATGGGCAAGCCTTGGGCAAAGGCAGCTCCTCGGAGAGCCCGAGGCGGGTGCGTGCAGGCTGCCGTGCAGAGCAGCGCTCGGCCTGCCGGGCACAGAGACCTCCTGGTGTCTCCCAGCCTGTCCCACCTGCTTCTCGGCCCCATGGGGAGTCAGGCAGAGGCTCGGCCTCCACCGCCGCTCAGCTCTGTACCTGTGCGATGCCGTGTTCACAGGGGTGTGAGCCCTGAGGGCCGGGTAGCGGTGACAGCCGGTCCCTTTGGTGGGACGAAGCCGGGCTCCCGCTGCGCTGCACTGCTGCGGGCAGCTCCTGCTGGCCCACCTGTGGGGAGAAGGAGGCCCGTGATGGGGACACTTGTGTTGGTACAAGCAGCTCCAAATGACGGGAAACCCCAGCCTCGTGTCGGAGGGAACCTCCTGGCGGAGCACAATGCGGCTGTGCGTGGCCTGGACCTGCTCTTTGCCCTCAGTACAGAGCTCATGGGGTTCATGTGGGCCTTGGAGCGTCCAGATCAAAGAATCATAGAATCACTATGTTGGGAAAGTTCTCCAAAACCATTCAGTCCGACTGTAAACCCCTCAACCCCATGCCTGCTAAACCATGGCTCTAAAGTGCCTTATCTGCACATTTCTTGAAGGCTGCCAGGGACCTTCCCTGGGCAGTCTCTTCCAATGCTTCACCACTCTTTCCACCTGGAAAGTTTTCCTAATATCTAACCCGAGCCTCTCCTGGTGCAACCTGAAGCCATTTCCTCTTGTCTTATTGATATCTATTTCTGAGAATAGATCAACCCTGCCTCACTACAACCACCTCTCAGGTTGTTGTGCAGAGCAATAAGGCCTCCCCTGAGGCTCCTCTTTTCCACACTAAATAACCCCAGCTCCCTCAGCCACTCCTCATAGGGTCCCTGCTCCAAAGCCTTCACCAGCGTTGGTGCCCTTCTCTGGGCACACTCCAGTGCTTCCATGGCTTTTATTTTTAGTTTTTCTAGTGATGGGCCCAGAATTGAACACAGTGTTTGAGGTGCAACATCACCAGCACGAAGTACAGGTGGAGAGTGCAGGTCAGGGTGCTTTTCCCATGCCCAGGAATGCACGTCCCCTCGCTGGAAGAGCTCCTGCCCGGCTATCTTGACCCAGGGCTCCTTCCCCACCACCCCTGTGCTCTCCATGCAGGTCCTGTCCCTGCCTCCCAGCTCTCCCTCCAACCCCACCACTCACCTCACTCGTGCACTCTTGCGTACTAGAGTTCCCTTCCATGGATGAGGTGCAGGCGTTCGCCTGCTGCTCCTTCTCCATCTCTAGGGACCTCTCTGAGGACCTCTTGCACGGGCACCAAGGGGAGTTGCTCCCTGCTGGCTGCACCGCAATCCTCAGAGTGAAGACCCTAGCAGGGACACGGTCACCTTGGGGACTGCCCCATCACAGTGGCCTGTGGGTGTGATGCCACCCCCATCACAAAGCCCTGGGAGTCGCCATGGGGACACCAGGCACCTCCTCTCCCCACTCCTGAGCAGGTCCCTTGGGCGCAGGACGAGTTGTCCTCTCCACAGCTCTGCGCTCCCCAGGCCTTGCAGAGGCTGCCCCTCGTCAGGCGCTCCATAGCAGACACCCACCACGAGGCCACCCCCGTCCTCGTCTCTGTGCTCTCGATTGCCTCTTGGTTCACCCCAAGGCAGGGCTCCCTGCATCCCACTGCTCCCTCCCTGCGCTTCTCTTTCCCACATCACCCCGTGGCTATTCCTTGCCATCCCAGGCCATCACTTCCTCACTCTTTTTGGAGTCCTCCTCCTCCCCGAGTTGCTCCCACTTTGAGGCTCTCCTCACCAGCGTGGCCACCTGCTTGACCATCAGGTCAGCACATGGGAACAGCCGCGTTTTACACCCCCTCAACTCCATGTGACGCCAACCCCCAACCGGCCTCCATGAAAAGACAAAACACTTGGGACTCATTTACCACACTCATTTACCACACCCAAAACTCCTGCCCTGTGGGTGCAGCATTGAGTGGTAAGAGTGAAGGGAGTTAATACTATTTATTAATTCAAATCAAAATGTAAAGAAATTGTTCTTGTCCCCATCTAGGTGCATGCCTAGCTAAGAGACATTAGCTATCATCTTAATATGTAAGAAATCGTTATGGGTTTTATTGATATATACAGGTTTTTAATGAGGTTGTACAAGTGGAAATGAGTGGCAAGGATATAGCAAGTGTAGGAGAACCCTTAAAGGAAGGGGAAGAACGGAAGGCATAGGAAAATTACTAGAAGCATAGGGAAAAGTGCAGCAAATGAGCGCAAGAGTTGGAAAATAATTGAAGGCAAATATAAGCATTGGAAAAAGATTTAAATGGTGGGAAAAAGTGCAAAAGCATTGGAGAAGTTCCCAGATCTTGGAAAATAGGGAAAAACATGGGTAAGGAACGATAGTGTAGGAATATGGTCAAAAGTGCGGGAATGGTTAGAAAAGTGGAAAAAGAGTGAAGTGATGGGAAAAAAAAGGAAAGTGCAAAAAGAACACAGAGCTCGGTAATATTGAGAAAGCATGGGAATAGAAGGAGAGGTTGGGGAAAAGACAAAAGGGTAGGAAAATCTTCACAAGTGTGGGAAAATGGTCACAAACATGGGAGGGAATGTTTGTGAAAGAGAAGGAAAAAAAGTGAAAGCATGGGAAAATTATCAAAGTAGAGGAAAATGTGGGAAAAACGTGGGAAGAAGTGGCAAAGTGTAAGAATACCAGTAAAACTTAATCTGTGGGGAAAACCTCCAAAGCAGGAGAAAAACAGACCGTGTGTGAAGCCTTGTGGAAGTGTCCAGGGCCCCCCACATCTCCAGCGTGCCCTTGCCCTCAGAAGGCGTCTGCCCCCAGGGAGGAGGGACGTTCTTGCCTTCTTGTCACCGCCAGGTGCCTGCAATGTGCCCCTGCTCTGCTGCCTGTTGCTGAGGGTCCCCAAGGCAGCCCCGCTGTCTGCAGACCCCTCTCCTACCATGGAGCAGGCCTGCCTGCGCGGTGCCTGGAGACCCCAGCAAGGCTGCGCTTAGAGGTGAAGGTGTGACTGTCCTCGGTGAAAGTCTGATTGGGGCCAAGGGCAGGAAAGGACAAGAGACAAGGACAAGCAGCAGCAAAGGGAATTTCAAGAGAGTTTAAGGACAAACTAATAATAATTTTTGTAGCTGAGCAGCACTGGGACAGGAGCCAGGAGATTTTCCTGGTGAAACCACCTACCAACCTGATACAAGAGTAAAGTTAGCCCTTCCCAGAGCAACCTGGTTGCCTTCCACCTCAAGAGGAATGCCTGTGTTCAAAAGGACAAAGCAGGGGATTTTGTGAACTCTCGCTTTAGCAAGGGCATTGGAAAGGTTTCTTATAGTCTCCTTCTAGTCAAATTGTGAACTGATCTGCAGAGTGGACCATAAAGCAGGTGGATGGAGTATCAGGCTCACTGAGAACAGTGATCAGCAGTGCAGTGCTGCCAAGCGGCAGCTGGCTATTAGTGGCATCCCTCAGTGATCGGCATGATTCATCATAACATCATAACATCAAGTTAGTGAAGAAGTCCCTGTATCTGGTCAGCCTGTGATTTGGCAGTCTGAGGTCACCCTTAGCCTGTTTCCTCTTCATATCCTCTAGGGGTGTGAAGGGTTTCTGGAGAGGGAGTGATAGAAGGTGTTAAGGGTGCAGTGACTAGAGCAGAGACCTTGGGGTGATGTGTCTCTCCCATTTCTGAAGCACGCTTGACTGTACATAAGGAGGACTAGGCCTAAGGCAGTGGTGGCATCCAGTTGTTTTGGCACTGTCAGGAAACCACTGCAAAGGGTCCTGGTTTTCCTATAGGTGCCCTGCTGTATCTGCTAGAGACACGGGGTTGTGCTGGACACCCCAGGCAGCCCACCTGTCCCTGTGGGCCTGTTTTGGTGTCACTGAGTCAGGTGCCTGCACTGATCGACATCAAGTGCTTGCAGTGTCTGCATGTGCCTCAGCTGCCTAGCTGAGGAGCTCTGGTGGCAGTGGGCATCCGGTGTCCTTTCATGTCACCAACTCCCTACCTGGTCCCCAGTTCATGCTCTTGACGGAAGTAGGTGCATGCCTTCAAGCACCTGGCTCTCTTTCAGTGTCACCATGTGCTTGTGTGTGAGCAGCTGGCTTTCCCCCTCCATCCCCAGATATTTAAAAGGGAGCATAGAGCAGGATCTTGCTTGCACACAGCCTTGCTGTGCTCCCTTCTGCCTGCACAAGGGGAATCCCACCTCCTGGGTGCTTTTGTAGAGCACATGGGAAAGATCTGAATTCCCCTCCAGCCCAGGGCCTCCTAGGCCAGCCTGAGAAGCCCAACCTGGCTCATCTGAGTCAATACCTGAACTCTGGGAAAATGAGCTCTCTTCTCGTCCCCATCTAGGGGTCCTGCCCAGCTAAGAGATGCCAATAGGGTCTTCCAGAGTGGGACATTCCCACCTCTTGCAAATAACCATCCTCTGATGAGAACAACTGCAATGCTGGCATCAATCTTCCATCAGTGCTTAGACAGGGATCACTGCTGATTATTTCAGTCCATTCCAGTAAACATTCCCCAGGAGGAAGGAGCACGAGGGATGGAGAAATATATGAGTACAGCTGGGCCTCTGCTCCTGAGCTGGCTCAGGCTCCTGGGATAGAGTGAGCTCATGGCAACCTGTTGATGCTGCTGAGAGAGAGGTTTGTCCAGGAACAGAACCAGTGCCAGGAGGAGCAGCGCTCTGGGCACTGCCTGCTCAGGCTGCCAGAAGATGAGAATGATGAAGCACGAACAGAAACAGACACAGGAAAAGAAAAAGAGAAAGAAAAAGACACAGAAAGGAAAAAAAAAAGAGAGAGAAAGAAATGAAACAGAAACAGGAAAAAAACAGAAGCAGACAGAATAAACAAAGAAGAGAAAGAAGAGAAAGAACAAAAAGGAATAACAAAGGAGATGGAAAATACAAGGATAAGAGATAGAAAAAAGAAAAAGAAGTAAAAGAAGATGGGAAATGGAGTGTAGCATCCCCAGGGCCACGTGTGAAGGCAAGTCCTAGATGGACTTTGTACTGGCCCTCTCTTGTCCCTAGGGTCTGAAATCGTGGGGCTACACACACAGACCTGCAGTGGGGATGATTTTTGTGCCAGAGCTCGATTGGAAAGAAAGACGCAACACTAAAACAATGATACAGGAATATATATTTAAACAATAAGAATAAAAATAACAATATAATAAACAGTAACAACAAAAAACCCAATATCAATAAAACTAACAACAACATCAACAATATGAACAAGAACAAATACTGGTATAAAAGGCTCTTCAGAAAAATCCAAATAAAAGGTTATGGCCGGAGTCCTCATGCCCAGCGCTTCCTGGCAGCAGCCAGAGTGAAGGGGAGCTTGGTCTGCAAGGGAAAAGGAGGCGTGAGCAGGGCCGAGGAGCGGCTCGGGGGCTCCCGTGGAGCAGAGGCTCTTTGGCGGCTGCGCGGGCTCTTTGGCAGCAGCGCTGCCGTCATTGGTGCCCTGGCAGAGGCTTGGCGTGGCCAGCGCAGCCCAGAGGCCGGCAGAGGGGCTGAGGCAGCAGGTGCCCAGGCCTTGGGCGCTCCTGCGCCCTGTGCAGCTCTGCCCCGGCGCCGCGGCCCGCCAGAGCGCCCGCACACCTGGGCCAGGCTCCCGCGCGGCTGCTCCCCAAAGGCAGCGCGGAGCAGCGCCAAGGGGCCGGGCACAGCCCCAGCTCTGCCCGTGCAGCCGGCAGCAGGGGCCATACCTGGGGGCTGCAGCCGGAGCTCTCCCAGTCCATGGGCTCCTCTGTGCTGCAGCCGACCAGGCCACTGCTCCCCATCATCTGGAAGAGAGCAAGAGACCTTGGTGGGGACGGTGCGTGGGGAAGAGGAAGGAGAAGGGCATCCAGTGGCTGCAAGGACTGTACCTGGCTGCTACCGTAACTGAGCCACTCCATTGCCTCAGGCTGGTCGCCTGTGGGGCTCCCATTCGTGCATGGAGCCTGCAAGAGAGCAAGAGGCATTTGCAGGGCCAGGTCCCAGAGCCGGTGCTCCCTGGTCCCCAGGACGTCTCTTCCTCATCTGGGAAACAGGAAAGAGGGAAGGGGCCAGGCCCAACCCCACCTCTTCTCATGCTGCCAGAAGCTGGGCTAATACCTGGATGTTGCAGCTGGAGCTCTCCCACTCCATGGGCTCCTTGCAACTGCAGCTGCCCAGGCCTTGGGCTGCCAGAGTCTGGAAGAGAGCAGGAGAGCTTGTGGGAACGGTCACGGTGGCAGCACTGGCTCTGTGCATGGGGTCTCGTGTCCCCTGCGTGCACAGGGCAGGCGGTGAAAAGAGCCAGGGCGCCAGGCTCAGGCAGCAGCCCCCGAGGCCTTGGCCGCTCCTGGCCCTGGCGCAGCTCTGCCCCAGCACCCAGGCCTGCCAGAGCTCCCTGCCACCTCTGCCACCAGCCCTGCGGCTGCTCTCGCAGAGCCAAACGCCAGCCGTCCCCGCACAGCCTCTGCCTGCGCGCACAGTACCTGCCCCGAGCATTCCCATTCCATCTCTTCAACGGGAGAGTTGTCCATTTTTTTTAGTGTCCAGAGATTGCAAGAGAAAAGGAGTTGTGGTCATTTGCAATTCTGAGCGCAAGGGGGGTCTCTGTCCCAGAAGCCTCTTGGCGTCTCCATGCGTGGGAGCGGTGGGGCATGGAGCAGGCACTGCTGGACCTGCCTGCAGCAGGCTCCTTGCTCCTGGCAGACCCTTTAGCAGGTGGGGAGCCCAGGGTCAAGTGGAGGAGAGAAAAGGGCAATGTGAGAGGTGTGAGCACCTAGTGTCGCGTGGTGGCTTTGGAGCCTCCCATGGGAGGCATCGCGCAGGCTGCCCTGCAGCCCCGCAGCTCCCCTGCATCTTGTGGGCACCACGGGTGGCCCCTGGTGCTGCGCGGCCCTGCTGCTCACCTGGCCTTGCTGCTGCGTGGCCAGCACTGGGGCCACTGTGAGGCGCAGCCCTGGGAAGCATCCGTGTTCCCGTGGCGATAACTGCCCCTCTGGGATGTTCCAGTGCTGCGTGGGGGGAGGAGGACAGCGGCAGGGGCCAGGGGGGCCGCCGTGAGGAAGGGTCTGCGTGTGCTGGACTCCCCCTGGCACTGCTGAGCCTGGCGGCAGAGAGCAGTGCGTGGCCTTGGGCTTGCTGGGTGCCAAGGAGGGCTCCTCACGCAGCCCCATGGTGCTGCTGGCGGCTGCCTGCCCAGAGGCCGGACTCCAATTGGGGCTCTGCTTACACCCCTGCAAGCAGCCTTGAACAGCCCTGATCTTTTTCCGTGTTCTCCTCCTGCCCTTACAGCCCGATGGACTCGAGAAAGTTTTGTTTTCCATGGTCTAGACATGATCCTTGGTAGTGCAATGAGCGCCAAGGGCAGTTGTGCCCTGGGGCCAGGTGTGCGTGTCCTCAGCAGAGCCCTTGTGAGTTCGTGGTGGCCTGGGAGCCCCTGGTGCTGCTGGGCTCCTTCTCTTGTCCTGCCGCGCACCTTGCAGGCGCCATGTGCTGTGGCTGAGAGCAGCCTTGGTGCAGCTCCTGCACTGCTGCCCCTGCCACGGCTTCCTAGGGCTGCAGAGGGCAGAGCAGGCACAAATGTGCCCTCAGCAGCAGCAGGGACCTGCAGCTGCTACATCTCTGCCCAGCACTGGGCTACAATGCTCACTTGCTAACAGAGGTGAATTCCCAGCCTTTGAGTAAGGACAGGTAAGGTGCCTTTGGGTAAGGTGCCATCAGGTTAGTCCTCACATTGGTGAAAACCCTCCAAAAGCAAGCAGTACAACCCCTGCCACCAAAGTGCTGGAGCCCAGAGGAGCATCTTGCTGTTGGCTAACCTTGCTTGCTGGCATGCCGCAGTGCCCCTGCGAGGCAGAGCGCAGCTGCTGGGAAGGGGCTGGTGCCAGAGGTGCGCGGAGGGCTCTGGGTGGCTCCCAAGCAGCCGCAGGGCTGGTGGCACGGGGAATTTCTGGCAGGCATTTGTCTGCTGCCCTGGGAATGCTGCAGGGGAAGTGTGAAGCAGAGCAGTGTTCCCTGGAGGGAGGTGCGAGCAGAGGGCTGGGCAGCGAGCTCAGCCCCGTGGCTGTGAGGGCAAGTGCTGGGAGCCCCCTTGCCTGCGCGCGTGACGCCTGCAGAGCCCAGGCGTGCGCAGTGCTCCCATCGGCAGGAAAGGCGCTGGGAAGCCCTTGCCCCATGCAGGTTGCTTGCAGAGAAGCTGCGGCTCCTCTGCCCCTCGACCTGGGTACACAGGCCCTTGCAAGCAATGTGTTTATTCTGTGCCCAGCTACTGCCCTCTCTCAGCACTTGTGTTGCCCTGGCGTGTTTGTCAGCAGCTTTACATATGTGTGTCTCCACTGGGTCCCTTTCTGGGAAGTGGTGTGTGCAGGTGCAGGAGGGATGTGCTGCCTGGAGTCATGCTGAGCAGTGGAGGAGAAGAATCTCGTGTGCTCCCTGTTTTCGCCTTTGGTAAAGTCAATGAGATATGGAGAAGGTAACCTCCCTTGTGCCGGAGAAGCTGCTATTGTCTGCAGTGATTGGCTGAAATTCTTAAAAACATCCAAGAATGCTTGTTTGTAAAAGCTGGGCTGTGAAATAAGCTTCTCATTCCCATCGTCTCTTGTAACATTGTTGTAGGGATGCTGGGAAGCTCAGGCAGTTTGATTTGGTTAAGTGCAGAGTGCGTCGATCAAGAAGTGGCTGGATGGCCAAGAGTAAAGAGTTGCTATCAGCGGTGCTGAATCTAGTTGAAGGCCTGTGGCCAGTGGTGTTTCACCGGGAAGAGTGGAATTAAAGGCAGGGGCAAAGTCTTTAAGATAAAGGCAATCAGAGGACAAGATGTAAGGGCTATCATTCAAAGAGTGGTTTATATATATCTAGTTGTAGAAAATGTACAAAAAGCTCCATGTTGTGAACAAAGAAGAAAGAAGCAAGGACCGTGGACAGTAAATACATCACCTCAGAAAGCTGAATTGCGTGTTTTAACACAGACTCTGGAGTTACCTGGAGGAAAGTGGGCCAGTGCTTGCTGAGCAGGAGGTGTGTGAGCACAGAGGAGTGCTCAGCAAGCTGTGCCAAGAGGCCGGCAGGAGCCTGCACGCACTGTGCGTCAGGACTGCTTGCTGCCAGGTGCGAGCGCGGTGCCCGTTGTGGTCTGTGCAGAGCTGCAGTGGCCTTGCTTGGGAAGCTGCAGCCCTGCTGGCTTGCTGCATTTGGCAAAGGGGCCAAAGGAGGCCCTTGCTCCCTGCAGCTGTGGAAGATGAGGATATGGGTGGGTGCCTTTTGTTGTGCCTGAGGGGCCTGAAGAGAGGTCAGTTTGTGCCAAAGCTGCTCTCCTCCTTTCCCCTGGCCTTGGTGGTGCTGCAGGTCAGGTACTGCTGGTGCTTTGCTTCCAAGGCCCAGTGTATCCCTATGTTCCATGCTGCTGGAAGGAGTGAACATCATGCCCTGCTCGGGACACCTGTGGTTCCTTCAGGATCTGAGGCTGCCCTCTTGGTCTGTCTCCTGAAGAACAAGCCATGCAGAGATGCAGCAGAAGCAGGACATCTTCTCCGGGAGAAGCTGAAGAGAGGGCTAAAGCAGTGAAACAGGACTGGGGCGAGCATGTGCGTGAGGGCTGGTCCCTGCAGGTGGTCATTGGCCGCAATGAGCCAGGCTGTTGGGCGCACTCAGCTGCTCCCCATGTGCCGCGCGACTCCCGCTGGGCTGGCAGTGCTGCCTTCCAGCTCCTTGGCTGTGGCAGACGGTGCAGCTTGAGATGGAGCAGCGCTCTCCCATGACCTTGAAGGAGCAGTGTATACTATTCTCCCTTCGCTGTTTCCATACAAAACCTACTTCAGGGAGTAATTGGAGATGGCATGGAGTCAGCTTGTTACTGGCATCTGCAAGGTCACGAATCCATAGCTGATGGGATAATCTTGCGTGTAATTAGTTAGAATGCTGGCTCATTTAGCAACCGTCTTTGCATGCTTTTTGCAAATAAGGAATTATATTCAGGACAGTACGGTATGTAAGTTGTATCTGATGCTCAATAAAAGGTCTTTGGTGCATTCCACTTGGGTCCATGCACATCATACACTGCAAATGGAGCCCAATGTGGGGCATGAACAGGCAGGAAGCTCACGCAGTCTGAACCTGTCAGCGCAGTCCAGGTGAACCAAGAACGGAGCAGAAAGAGCTGCAGTGTGCACCCATCATGTGAGCGGCCTGGGAACCCTGGGAGGTGGAATGTCTCAAGAGCAGAAACACAGCCTGGATGTGCTGCAGCGCATGATGTGCAAGCAGAACCGGGAAGTCTCCAGGAAACACCTAACAACTCTGTTAGAATGGATCCAGGATAAGGTACCTATCTTTCTGAAAGAAGGCCCATTTCAGCAAGAGGTGTGGGAAGATCTCGGAAATTGCCTTAAGGAGGCGATGGCAGATGGCGATGCAGCTGCAGTAAAACGTGTGACCACCTGGTGGCAGATGATGCTTACCCTGAAGGCAGCGGGGGGCCCCTCCGAGTGATAAGCCTGACCAGAAAGAAACACCACCACCGTGAGCACCACCATATGAGGGGGTGGCTGACCCCCAAAGTGATGATCCGTTTGACCTTAGCTCTGAGGGCTTGGAGGAAGAACAACAGCTTCAAGCGCGGTGGAGACCTGTGACCTTCACCCACGACCAGGTCCTCAGCACAGTCATCACTAACGCACGGACAGTGGCGGATGTCACCATTGAGGAGGTTTACCCCATTGTAGCCCTGGAAATTAACACCAACGAATCTGTGCTCTAAACACCCACGTCCCTTTCTGCCCCCCATTCCCTGGACCACTGAATGTGGGCAAGTGTCTGATAAAAAATGCTAAAAAACGGCAATTGATAGATTTAGAAGCCTGTGTTTTAGTATCAGAGCTGGAGTTCATATGCGAAGATGATGCCCTTAAGGCGAGGGAAGTTTGCCTTGATACC
The DNA here is from genome assembly GCF_059628265.1 of Tinamus guttatus. Classification (NCBI taxonomy): domain Eukaryota; kingdom Metazoa; phylum Chordata; class Aves; order Tinamiformes; family Tinamidae; genus Tinamus; species Tinamus guttatus. Next base: position 53,425 of record NW_028289617.1, read on the forward strand.
AAGGAGAGCGTGTGTCATTTTGAGATCAATCCATAGAGTAATAATAAAACTGCATGAGCTTATGCAGGGAAAGGATGTGTGTGTTGTAGACCAATGTGTAAATGCTTGCTAATTAATTAATGAAATTTATGACCAGACTGTGTTTAATGACTCTAATATGTGTGCTTGCAATGTAGTTATTGTAGTTATCCTGGTGCTACTTATTTGCAGCTGACTAAAGACGACTTTGTGGTATTAAATAGGGAATTCTTATCGATGCAAGCCGCTCTGGCTGTATTACAGCAGTATTACAACGTATCACACCAGTATCATCATATACAGGAGTGAACCCTTGAGATTTACAAGCTAATGAGTTGTGGCAGGGCGATGTCACACATATATGGACATGGGGCCGACTGCGTTTTGTGCATGTTAGCGTGGATACCTTCTCAGGGTGTCTGGTAGTCTCTGCACATACGGGAGAAAAGGCACACAATGTGAAATGCCCCTGGTTAAGATGTTTTGCTGCTATGGGCCTCTTGAAAAGAATTAAAAATGATAATGGTCCTGCTTATGTTTCATAAACAATATCTATTTTACTACAACACTGGAGTATACAACATGTTACTGGAATATTGCATTCTCTCACTGGAAAAGCCATTATCGTATGTGTCCATGGGACTCTCAAGGCTACAATAAATAAACAAAAAAGAAGGAATCATATGGACCATGTTACTCCACAGGAACAGTTAGACAACCCATTGTATGTACTTAATTTTTTGAATCGTTCTGATCATCAGTTATTTGCAACAGCAGCTGCCCAACAATTCGGGTGGGTCCCTCCATTTGTGGCTCAACCAAAGGTATGGTATAAAGAATGTGGGGAGTCGCAATGGACCGGCCCCGTAGAACTAATAACGTGGGGAAGGGGATATGCATGTGTTCTTCTTCCCACAGGTCCTCGCTGGTTACCAGCAAAAACTGTAAAGCCTTACTTGACGACAGAGGAGTCACAGCTACAGGAGAATTGCAACCAAGCACAGGAGTTGAAAACCAATGAGCCATTGGAGTGAATCATGAATCATTTTTCAACATTTGGTGCAGTAGGGAATAGATGTGGTGATGTTTGCAGTTTTATTCTGTTATGTACATTGATCTTAAACTATATAATTAACAGCTTATGCTATGTGCATTGATCTCAACCTATATAATTAGTAGTTTATGCTTTTAACCTGTATGATTAATATGGATATCCAATATAGAATATTATGTATGTTTGTATGTGTGATGAGTATACCTATAACCTTCACACAAATTTGCTGGATTCATAATGGGATCCATCCCCTCCAATTGACAATAACGGCATATGGATTAAAAAAAAAAAAAAAGTTTCTCAATTATTGACTAATAGCAACCATTCTGAGGCTAATTTGACCATTCTTCACACTCAGAAGGTTATGATATGCATTTCACATCCATGCGTTTTTTTTTATTAGTATCTAATCTGAGTATCACAAATTGTAATATTTTTTTTTTGTGTAACAAGTAAGTATTAATCATAAAAAAATGTGAACAATGTGTATATGAATAAATATTATTATTCATATGAAGCATATATATTATGAATAGATGTTTTATATATATGGACAAATATTATTGTTAATATAAACATATACATTATGAATTAATGTTATTATTAACATGAAACCTATATTATGAATATATATGTTTAGGAATATATGAATATATGGATAAATATAACTATTAATATAAAACATATATACTATGAATATATATAATTCATGAATATGAATATATATAAATAAATACAAGTGTACATATATAAATATGGTATATATATATGCGTATGTATATGGAGATATGAAAAAATATATAACTCATATATGTAAATATATATATGAGAACATATATATGAAAATATATATATTCATATATATGTAAATCATATATAAATAGATATGGATATGTATGTGAATATATACGAATAAATATAATTACTCATATACATGAAATATGCAGGCCTTGATGAGAAGACTGCAAAAGGCTGAAGCCCAAATCAGGGCAGCTCCTTTTGTCAGCGACCTGGCTAAACAAAACAGGGGGAGCCGTGGCAGACGGTGCAGCTTGAGATGGAGCAGCGCTCTCCCATGACCTTGAAGGACCAGTGAATACTGGACCTCCCTTCGCTGTTCCCATGCAAAACTTACTGCAGGGAGTAATTGGAGATGGCACGGAGCCAGCTGATTACTGGCATCTGCAAGGCCACGAATCCATAGGTGATGGGATAACCTTGTGTGTAATCAGTTAGACTGTTGGCTCATTTAGCAACCATCTTCACGTGCTTTTTGCAAATAAGGAATTATATCCCGGACAGTACAGTATATAACTTGTATTTGATGCTCAAGAGAAGGTCTTTGGTACATTACACTTGAGTCCATGTGCATCATATGCTGCAATTTGCCAACAACATCCTCTTCCTCCTTACATGTCTGGTTTTGCCAGACACCACACTCTCATTCCCAACTCCAGAAGGGCGCAAGAAACTCCACTGCCTGGCATTGGAATGGATACACATTTCTACAAAAGAAACATTGCTCCTTTCTGGGTGTGGCTTCAGAGGTTCCCTTCGTGTCCAGAGAGTGATGGAACAAATGAAAGGAAGGAATGGAAGGAAGAGCAATGGAAGTAATGGAAAAAAAGGAAGAAAAACAGAATAATAATAAAAAAGGATACAAATAAAAAAAGAAAATAATAGGAAAAAGAGAAAAAGAAAGGAAAAGAGAAAGGAAAAGAGAAAGGAAAAGAGAACGAGAACACGAACGAGAACACGAACGAGAAAGAGAAAGGGAAAGGGAAAGAGAAAGAGAAAGAGAAAGAGAAAGAGAAAGAGAAAGAGAAAGAGAAAGAAAAGGAAAAGGAAAGGAAGAGAAAGAGAAAAGAAAGAAAAGGAAAAGAAGAAAAAGAGAAAGGAAAAGCAAGAGAAAAAGAAAAAGAAAAAGGAATAGAGAAAAAGAATGAACAACCATAGTTAAATATGAGAGTTTTTATAATAATCTATGACCGAATATGTGCTCAAAACTGCCATGCATCAATTTCCTTCTGGCATCCAGACTGAGGAGTGAACAGCAGCAGACGGCCACAGTGACCCAAACTCTTGTGTCCACACAGCTGGTCAACATCGGAAGGGCCCCAAGGGCCTGGGAGGCCGTTTCACCTCTCCCGGGCTCTCCAGAGCCAGGAGCCCAGAGCCGACCAGTTCCATACGGAAGGTGACCGTGTGATTAAGGGCCTCGAAAATCTCTCTTATGAGGAAAGACTAAGCGAGAAGATTGAGAGGGGATCTCCTCCACATGTACAACTGGCTGAGGGGAGAATGTAAAGAGGATGGGGCAAACGTGTTCTCTGTGGTGCTGAGGGAAGGACACCTTCCCCCTGCATGTGGACACCTGGGCGGCTGCTGCACGCAGGGCCCAGCTGCACCCTGGGGACAAAGGTGCCTCTGGAAGCTGGTGCAGGGCAGAGAGCAGCTGTGGGAGACGCTCTGCCCTCGTGCGGCCCTGCAGCACGGGGCCCTGCTCTTGGCAGCTCCTGCCTTCTCTGCGTGGCAGGGAGCTTGCAGCTTGCTTTGCTGCGCTCTGAGCCCTGCGCACAGGGAGGGCCCCTTGGCAAGGGCTGCTCCTCTGGCCCAGCGCTCACATGCAGTGCTCAGCATGCTCAGCCGTGCCCCTGCCACGGCTTCCTATGGCTGCAGAGGGCAGAGCAGGCACAAATGTGCCCTCAGCAGCAGCAGGGACCTGCAGCTGCTGCAGCTCTGCCCAGCACTGGGCTACAATGCTCACTTGCTAATGGAGGTGATTTCCCAGCCTTTGGGTAAGGACAGGAAAGCCAAGGGCAGGTGGAGCAGGAGATCCCCCTCACGCAGAGGAAAATCCCTCCAAAATCAAGCAGTGCAACCCCTGCACCGAAGTGCTGGAGCCCAGAGGAGCATCTTGCTGCTCGCCAAGCTTGCTTGCTGGCATGCCGAAAGGGGCTCCCGCTGGACAGAGTAAACTCCTTCCTGGTCCCCAGATCTTGGCATCTCCCATGCCAACAGAAATGCTCTTCGCATCCCTGACATCACAAGCTCAGAAACAAGAACCCTGCTTATCCAGTGTCACCTTTTTCTAAGTAAAGACCAAACTTGATAAATATATTTTAAAATTGCTGACTTTCCCAAGTATGGAAAAGCTGTGCTGTGCTTGCTGAAGCCAAGGTGCCTTCCCCCTTAACTCTTTTGGTGCTGGGAGTGCAATTGCATGCTGAGTGTTTGCCTCCAGTTTTATCTGGGGCAATGGGCCAGGGATTATAGACAAAGGGGATTTATCCTCCTCTCCCTCTGCCTTCCCCTTCCCCAAACACTGTCTCAAAATACAGAATTGGGATCATGTCATACCCTGGTTCCTTTGGTTCCAGCAGCAATTCAGCAGCACACCAAGAGTTAATTTATGGCATGAGAGTTTGGCCATGTGTTGAGAGGCCACTTGGCTTTTAGCGGAGGATCTCTAAGCCGTGCGCCTGTTCCTGTGCTGCTCACGGCGGCATCAGGGAGGCCGGTGCGCAGGACAGGAGCTGCTCCCTGGGGCAGTGCAGCCCCGCGGCGCAGGGGACAGGGACACTGCATCCTGGGCACCTGTGCAGAGCAGGGGGGGTCTTTTCTCCCCTTTGGAAGCAGCTTGGGAAACAGCCAAATACAGGGGTGGAAAGCAGGTTTGGTTGAACTTCCCAGCAAGTGAACAAACTCCCAAGAGCTGAGTGCTTAGCTCTAGGTTAGGGGATCAAGTGCAGCACGGGCAGGTACCAGGACACGTAGCCTCTCTTCCCCCGCACACCTCAGCCCCAGCCCAGCGCCCTCCTGCCAGCAGCCCGTGTGCTTGCGGTGCGCTCCGCGAGCCGCCGTGCCGGCCTCTTGTGCAAGCGCTGTGGTCTCCAGGGCCTCCGCTCCAAGGAGCCCCATCTCTATTGAAGCCATGGATGAGAAGCCCTGTGTCCCTGTCCACGTGGACGTCCATGGGAAGCCGTTGCTGTCCTTGGACAGCACAGGGACACGCTGCCCTCACCAAACAGAGTCCCCACAGGGGGCCGCAGCACCCGCTCCCCACAGCCTCTGCAAGGGGCAGTGTGGGGCTGCTGGAGCAGCGCAGCAAGGTGTGCGGCCAAACGCACCCGTCTGCCAGCCAAGGCAGGCGCCCTCGTGCAGCGCCTCTCTGCAGGAGCACCGGGGCATGGCCTGGTACCAGCTGCCGCCACCATGGTCAGGCCAAGCCCGGGATGCAGCTGCCACTCCTTCCTTCCCACCCATTTCAATTGCAGGGTTTTGGTGACATTTCAGTGGAAAACAAACCTGGCGTAAATGTTTTTTGTGGAGCTTAACAATCTCTTTGCAAAGTTCCTCATTCCTTGAGCTTAAAAGAGCCAGGTTATTAACCACCATAGCAGCATTTCTAACCAAAACACTACGACTTAAGCAGGCCAGGAGTGCCAGGAGCTGCTGTCACTCTAACCCATTCCTGGCGCCCAACGCAGGGCTGGGACCGGCCAGGTGATGCCTTGAACTGCAGCTCCCCCCTCTTGAGAAGCAGGTGGAGGTGTTTAGGATATTCACCAAACTACAGCTGCTTGCAGTTAAGAAATGATGAGTTATGTGTGAAACTTATGCATTGATTCTTGGACAAAAGCATCTTGCAGCAGTTTGAAGGAGGGTGATCCAGTGTAGAAGAGACATGGTGTTATTGGAGTAAGTCCAGCTAAGGGCCCCTTAGACGATTAGGGGACTGGAGCCTCTCTCATATGAGGTGTAGCTGAGCGAGCTGGGGCTGCATAGCCTGGAGAAGAGAGGACGGAGCAGAGTTTTATCAATGTGCTTAAATATCCAAAGGGAGGCTGTGATAAGGATGGGTCCGGATTTTTTTTCGGTGATGCTCAGTGACAATGATGAAAGGTAATGGGCACAAATTGAAACACAGGAAGGTTTTTCTGAAAATAAGGAAGGTGTCTGAGCATAGGAACAGGCTGCAGAGGAAGGCAGTGGAGTTTCCAGCCCTGGCAATACTGAACAGGTGTCTGGGCAGGGTCTTGGGCCGCCTGCTGGAGGTAGCCCTGTCAAAGCGTGAGGATGAACAAGGTCTCTGAAGGCCCTTTCCAATCTGAGCCATCCTGGAATGTTTAAAGCTAGAATATATCCTTCATGCAGGCAATGTGGAACTTCAGTGTTTCAGAGTGAAACTGATACCCGAGCTCCTGCGTTGGTATTTGTCCAGTGTAAGATGGTTATTGCAATCTATCTTATGACCTTGGTGTTTGCAAAAGTTTTGTTCTTTTCTTTACTTATTTACTTATTTTTCCTGGCCACGTCTGTCTATGATGTATGCTCTACCCCTTAGAAAACTCCTTATAGTCCATGAAAATGCAAATATTATTTTCTAGGAGTTCTCTGTAACATGACAAGTTCTACATTTTTTTTTATTTTTATTTACTGATTTTTTTTTCCTTACACTGACCAAGAAACCCTGAAGTGTTTTGACTTTTCTTTAGGAGGCCAAGGCAGGATGCCCCACACTGTCTCCTGAGGAGCTCTTAAATTGACTCAAACTGTCTCCTTATGTCCGCTGTGCAGCGCTTGAGGAGATACTTCCCAAGAAGCAGCTTGATATTCCTGACAGAACAGGAAATGCCTGCATGTCCCGGATGGAACCTGCCTCAGTGGGTGGATTCACATGCCGCACTTGCCACCATGTGCTCTGCTGGTCACTGACTCCTTGAGAGATGTTCTGCAGGTGTCCTCACTACTCCTCTAACTGCATCAGGGGGGAAAGGAAACAACGGAATCCTACCAAGCACTTAACCTGAGCAAACTCTGTGTCTCCTGGAAGTCAGGACATTGAACAGCTTCAGCAAAAGGTCTTCTGCTGTGCTGGAGAAGCAGATGGTGCCTACAGTGATGATCTGGAAATCACAAGAGCACTAGGACCTGCCATAGTCCCTGTTCCCCAAGGGGCTGAGGGACAGAGCAGCCTCCATCGTGGTCCCCAGTACGGGGCCCTTCCTGGCAGCAGCCCCTTTCTGCACCAGCTGCCTCCGGGGACACTGCCCCCCGTGACATGGTCCCTGAGCGTGTCCCAGCCCTGCTGGGCCCTGTGTCCCCCAGGGGCTCGTGGAGTTTGGCCCTGCATCTCCAGGCCCCGTATCCCTGGGGCGGGACAGCTTCCCTTTGCCTGTGGCTTGGGCCCTGAGGGGACCCATTGTGTGCGGCACCCGGAGAGTTGAGAGCTGCCCCGCGGTGGGGCTGGGGGTTCTTCCCCTTTGGGCATCCTGTGGAACACGTGTGCAGGTCAGGTGAAGGAAGGCCCTACACTTAGGGATTAATAGCAGGTTGATTTTTAATTGTCCTTGGTATAAGAATCTAATTTGACACATTTTCAGGATGCCCTGAGGCCTTCCCAAATCTCGTACACAGAATTGCTAGCATCATACATGAGGGAAGCACTACTTGTACATGGTAAATGCTAGCACATTTCTTCCTGAATGTTCAGAGGATTCTCATCCTTGAAGCAGTTTCCTTTAGTGCAGGGTGCCGGGTTAAGGCTAAGGGAGGGATTCTGGCGGTCCAGCCATAAGTGTTGGTCAGGTGTCATTCCTGATTCCTGCTCCACTTATCAGTGCTAGGCCCTGTCATTTATACAATTAGGTGGAAGAAGACACGCCCATGATATGGTCATCCTCATAAGGTGATCCTTCCAGAATCTGCAGACAAGTTGCGTAAGATTCTCTGCTCCCTGCAGCATGAGTGAGTGGCATTGTGCACTGCCAGTGGGTGCCTCTGCAAGACTTTCCAGATTCTTATTTGAGAAGTCCTTGAAAAGTGCATGCAAACTCCAGCATATGTTCTTGCTGCATCAGTGTCTGTGTGTGCCTTTTTGCTTGCTCATTCAATATGTATTGTTGGAGGGTGGTATTTGAGTAGGGCAAGTGGATTACTCTAGGCCTGAAGAGAAAAGTGTATTGTTGACAGAGATTTTATGTGGAATGTGTGGGTGTTGGGGACAGCTTTTTAGTAGGGAAATGCTGCAAAGGGAAATGCAGCTGTGGTGCCCGTGCTGGGTAGGGATGAAAGGAAGCAGGGGCAATGTTTGGAGGCTTCGCTAAGCATGCAGTGGCTAGTGATTTTAGCTGTGAGGCCTGTCTTTTGTGGGAGGTGATTGAGCAGGGTGACCATGCTGGTAGCAAGGTGTGAGAATTGTGGTGTAATGGTTGGGAGGGAATGAAGCAGAGCAAGCAGGTGTTGTGAGGCTGCCCTCCTCATAGAGAGTGAAGGCTTTGTTCTGTCAGTCATTTACATATAAATCCCCCTTGCCGGTGCACATGTGCAGCATGAACAAAGAAATGTGTGAATGAAGCATGCAGCTTCCTGAGTGCATGAATGAAGCATGCAGCAACATGAATGAAGGGCAGCATGAATGAAGGACTACCATCTCTACATGTGCTTTGGTGAAATCCTGGCTCCAGAAATGACTTCTCAAGCAATCTCTCTTAAGCAGCTCTGTGGAGGGGAGTTTGGGAAGTCTGCTTGACAACAGGTCAAGCAGGAGGCAGCAATGTGCCCTTGTGTCAAGGATGGCCAGAGGGATGCTGGCCTTCACGAGGAGGAGTGTTGGCAGCAGGTGGAGGGGGCTGATCGTGCCCCTCTCCTCAGCTCTGCTCAGGCCACACCTGGACTCTTGTGTGCAGAAATATTGTGGGCTGCCCAGGACAAGAGGGATGTGGAACTTGCAGAGAGTGACCAGCTTAGTGCCACAAAGATGATGAAGGAACTGGAGCGTCTATCTTATGAGGAAAGAGTAAGCGATTTGGGCCTGTTTATCCTGGAAAAAACAAGAGTGAGAGGGGAACTTATCAAGAGGTACAAACAGCTGAGGGGAGGATGTAAAAAGGACAGGGCCAAACTCTTCTCGGTGGTGCCCAGCAATAGCCCAAGAGCTAAAGGGTGTAGATTGCAACACAGTTACAATGGATGCAAATTGCTACAAACTTTCAATGTGCATATGAGGAAGGGCTTTTTGACAGTTAGGGTGACGGAGCACTGGAAGCGAGTGTCCAGCGAGGTTGTGCAGGCTCCTTCTTTGGAGCTCTTCCAAAGCCTCCTGGGTGTGATCCTGTGCAACGCGCTGTAGGAGTCCCTGCTTGTGCAGGAGGGGGTTGGACTGATGATCTCGAGAGGTCCCTTCCAACGTCAACCCCTGTGTGACTGTGTGACTTGGGAGGGCTCCGTGGGCACCCAGGACGGCAGTGATGTTGGAAGGGCAGTGGTGGGGTTTTGTCAGGCCGTAAGGCCTCTTCTCTTGTGGCACCGAGTTGTCACCATGAGCAACTGGCAGATGGCCCTGCAGACGGCAGAGGGACAGAGCAGCCTCCATCGTAGTCCCCAGCACGGGGCCCTTCCTGGCAGCAGCCCATTTCTGCACCAGCTGCCTCCGGGGACACTGCCCCCCGTGACGTGGTCCCTGAGTGTGTCCCAGCCCTGCAGGGCCCTGTGTCCCCCAGGGGCTTGTGGAGTTCGGCCCTGCATCTCCAGGCCCCGTGTCCCTGGGGCGCGACAGCTTCCCTTTGCCTGTGGCTTGCGCCCTGAGGGGACCCATTGTGTGCGGCAACCTGAGAGTTGAGAGCTGCCCCACAGTGGGGCTGGGGCTTCTTCCCCAGGGCCACATGTGAATGGAATTCCAGGAAGGAATTTTTTGCTGTTGCTCCCATGCCCCTGGTGCACACAGGCCTCCACACACACACCTGCGGTGGGGATGGTTTTTTGTGCCTGAGCTCACTTGGAAAAAACTGGCAACATATGAGCAATGATACAGGAATATATATTTAAACAAGAGCAAGAAAGAATAACAAAAACAATAATAACGACAACAATATCAATAACAGTAACAACAACAATATCAAAAACAATATAAACAATATCAACAACAACCAAAAACTACTGTGACGCTACATAGAAAAAAATCCAGAAAAGAGTCCAGGGCTGGAGTCCTCATGCCCAGCGTTTCCTGGTAGCAGCCTGGGTGAAGGGGAGCTTGGTCTGCAAGGGAAAAGGAGGCATCAGCAGGGCCGAGGAGCGGCTCGGGGGCTCCCGTGGAGCAGAGGCTCTTTGGCGGCTGCGCGGGCTCTTTGGCAGCAGCGCTGCCGTCATTGGTGCCCTGGCAGAGGCTTGGCGTGGCCAGCGCAGCCCAGAGGCCGGCAGAGGGGCTGAGGCAGCAGGTGCCCAGGCCTTGGGCGCTCCTGCGCCCTGTGCAGCTCTGCCCCGGCGCCGCGGCCCGCCAGAGCGCCCGCACACCTGGGCCAGGCTCCCGCGCGGCTGCTCCCCAAAGGCAGCGCGGAGCAGCGCCAAGGGGCCGGGCACAGCCCCAGCTCTGCCCGTGCAGCCGGCAGCAGGGGCCATACCTGGGGGCTGCAGCTGGAGCTCTCCCAATCCATCGGCTCTTCTTGGCTGCAGCCGACCAGGGTGATGCTCCCCACGGTCTGGAAGAGAGGAGGAGACCTTGGTGGGGATGGTGCATGAAGAAGAGGAAGGGCAAGGGCATCCAGGGGCTACGGGGGCTGTACCTGGCTGCTGCCGTAACTGAGCCACTCCATAGGCTCAGGGTGGTCCCCTGAAGGCCCCCTATCCATGTGCGGAGCCTGTAAGAGAGAGGGAGGCGTTTTCAAGACAAGTCCCAGAGCTGGGGAGGTCTGGCCCCAGGGCCCCTCTTCCTGCAGCGAGAATCGGGAAAGCGAGAAGGGGCCAACCCCATCCCCAGCTGTCCATGTGCACCCGGCAGCAGCAGCAATACCTGGAGGGCACAGCTAGAGGTCTCCCACTCCATAGGCTCTTCATCCTGGCTGCATCCAGCCAGGCTGTGGGTTCCTGGGCTCTGGAAGAGAGCAGGAGAGCATAGGGGGACAGTCATGGTGGCAGATCTGGCTCTGTGCATGGGGCCTCGTGTGCCCTGCGTGCACGGGGCAGGCGGTGCAAAGAGCCAGGGTGCCAGGCTCAGGCAGCAGCCCCCGAGGCCTTGGCCGCTCCTGGCCCTGGCGCAGCTCTGCCCCAGCACCCAGGCCTGCCAGAGCTCCCTGCCACCTCTGCCACTAGCCCTGCAGCTGCTCTCGCAGAGCCAAACGCCAGCCGTCCCCACGCAGCCTCTGCCTGCGCGCACAGTACCTGCACAGAGCTCTCCCACTCCATCTCTTCAACTGGAGAGTTGTCCATTTTTTTAAGTCTCCACCAACTGCAAAAGAAAAGGAGTCATTGTCATTTGCAGCCATGAGAGCAGGTGTCTCTGTCCCAGCAGCCGCTTGGTGTCTCCGTGTGTGGGAGTGGTGGGGCACAGAGCTGGGCCTGCCCGCGGCAGCCTCCTTGTCCCCGGCAGGCCCTTTTGCAGTTGGGGAGCCGAGTGGCAAGTAGAGGAGAGAGAAGGGCAATGTCAGCGGTGTGAGCGCCAAGTGTCGCGTGGTGGCTTTGGGGCCTCCCCTGGGAGGCATCGCGCAGGCTGCCCTGCAGCCCCGCAGCTCCCCTGCATCTTGTGGGCACCACGGGTGGCCCCTGGTGCTGCGCGGCCCTGTTGCTCACCTGGCCTTGCTGCTGCGTGGCCAGCACTGGGGCCACTGTGAGGCGCAGCCCTGGGAAGCTTCCGTGTTCCCGTGGCGATAACTGCCCCTCTGGGATGTTCCAGTGCTCCGTGGGGGGAGGAGGGCAGCGGCAGGGGCCAGGGGGGCCGCCGTGAGGAAGGGTCTGCGTGTGCTGGACTCCCCCTGGCACTGATGAGCCTGGCGGCAGAGAGCAGTGCGTGGCCTTGGGCTTGCTGGGTGCCAAGGAGGGCTCCTCACGCAGCCCCATGGTGCTGCTGGTGGCTGCCTGCCCAGAGGCCGGACTCCAATTGGGGCTCTGCTTCCATTCCTGCAAGCAGCCTTGAATGCCTTCATCTTTCTTCCCTGCTCCACTCCTGCCCTTACCGCCTGATAGTCTCGAGACAGCTTTCTTTTCCATGGTCTAGACATGTTCCTTGGCAGTGCAATGAGTGCGAAGGGCAGTTGTGCCCAGGGCCGGGTGTGCATGTCCTCAGCAGAGCCCTTGTGAGTTGGTGGTGGCCTGGGAGCCCCTGGTGTGCTGCTGGGCTCCTTCTCTTGTCCTGCCATGCACCTTGCAGGCGCCATGTGCTGTGGCTGAGAGCAGCCTTGGTGCAGCTCCTGCACTGCTACCCCTGCCATGGCTTCCTAGGGCTGCAGAGGGCAGAGCAGGCACAAATGTGCCCTCAGCAGCAGCAGGGACCTGCAGCTGCTGCAGCTCTGCCCAGCACTGGGCTACAATGATCAGTTGCTAACGGAGATGAATTCCTAACCCTTGTGTAAGGACAGGAAAGTCTAGGGGAAATGGAGCAGGAGATCTCCCATGTGCCATCGGATGTTGCCCTTGCACAGAGGAAAACCCTCCAAAAGCAAGCAGCGCAACCTCTGCCACCAAACATTTCTTCCCGCACAGGTGGAGGAGGAATCTCCGAATGCTCTGCCTTTCCTTCACTACCAGGCAATCCTCCGCGTGGCGCCAGGGGAGCCCTCCTGAACACATGGAGCGACGGCTCCAGCTCTTTCACCCTCTCCAGCACTCCGTCAAGCTGCTTTCCGCCAGCTCCTGCAGTTTTCTCGGGCTAGTCCAGCTCCACGGGGTGCGGGTTTTAGCGTGCCATTCCTCCTTGGAGCACTTCTGCAACTGAAACCAGGAGGACGTGAGGAATGAATGGTGAACAAACTGGGGAGAGGAGATGGAGGAGGTGAAGTGATTGAAGCCACCCCTTAGCCCTGCTCTTGCCTGCCTTGCGTGTTGTCTGCTCTGCTCCCATCACACTTCTGCCTGTTATGGTGGACTTGTTAGTCCATTCTCCATGCCTGAAAGTGCAGAAAGCTCAGTTTGCAGCTAGAAACAAAAAGATCCTGTTCCAGGAGCTCCCTGCATTGTCATGCTTTCCGAGAGGCCACTGCCCAGGATGGAGAAGGGGTTCACCAGGAGAGAAGGGCTTCCCTCAGAACTCCCAGAGGGTGCCTGGGGACGACTTTCCCCCCATTCCCAAATTCTGCACCCTGCATCAGCTCGGCACGGACCCACACACTCGTTTCCAGACCACAAGGGCTGTCAGGCCAGGGCAGTCTTCCCCGCTCCTCCAGCTCCTGCCTTGCTGGGAGAAAACAAGGGAAGCCCCAGCCCTCTGCACCGCCAAGCGTCCCTGTGAACCCTGAGCTTTAGCTCCTTGTTGTGGCCCATGTGTCTTGTCGCGCTCTCTCCTGAGCGCGGCCAGGTGCTGCCTGTGCTGGCTGCAGTGGCGCAGGTTGCAGACGCCCCATGGCGAGATGAGGGCAGCAAGGAGGCGGCGCTCGTGGCGCTCCCGCGCAGGCTGCCTTGCCAGGAGGAGCGCTGGCCCCGCGGGAGCTGCTCCCCTGCGCGCGCGGCCCTGCCCAGCGCCGGGGGCCTTGGCTCCCAGCAGCCAGCGCGGAGCCGTGCTCCTCGCTGCGCCGCCTGGCCACGCACCCGCTGCTGCGGCAGAGCCGCACAGCCTCGCAAGAGCAGCTCGCAATGCCCGCAGCGAGCGCTGGGCTCCTCCTGCCCCTGCAGGGACAGCAGCACAGCAGCCCTGCGCCCTGCACGCGCACGGGGCGGCTGCAGCCAGCGCTCTCCCAGCCTCCCCCTCCCACGGAAACTCCTCTGCTCACCCACATGGACAACTCACTTGGCCATCCTTGCTCATGTAGCCTCCTCTCCTCAGTCTGTGCAGGTTGTATTTGTGGTTGGAGGACTCCCACAAATGGGGGTCCTGCAGACATTTGTTCTCATTGCCCAGTACGTGACAGGATGGATGTGCAAGAGCAAAGAGACAAGATGTCTGTTGAAGCTTTAAAATACATTGTGCATATCAAGATGAGGGTAAGGTGGATGAGGGAAGAGACCAGGACACTTTGGAGATTTGTCAGCCCATAGGGTAGCGCTCTCCAGGCTCTGAGCTTGAGGGTGATTCCATGCTCAGCACATAGCTCAGCTCTAAGCCTGGGGGAATTGTACCCAAAGGAAAGCTTATTCTTTTTGGGAGACTCTTCACTGTAGGAGAATCCTCAACTCTACAGCTCCTGTCTCATGGCTGTGTCTAGAAGGATCCTTGACCCGTTTCCCCAGCAGAGAACTCCTGGCATTTACAAGTTTGCAAAGACAGAGCTCACAAGAAGTTTTTGTTCCCTGCAGAGAGTCTTTTGGGGCTGCATGAGCATCGCTGGCCCTGCTGGAAGGAGCCCGTCCCGTGGCCGCCTTGCTGCCTGCTGCACGCAGGGCCCCGCTGCACACTTCTCCAGGGCCACACGCCAGGCTGCCCTTGGCTCTGCAAGCTCCTGCCTGGGCACAGAGCTGTGCTGGGACCTGCTCTCCCACCTCCTGGACACCAGCTGGCTCCTGCTCCTGCCACCTCCTGCCTCCTCGCAGCGCATGCACCAGCCCCTGTCCCACTGAGGACTGCAGCTCCCGCTGACAGCAGCATGTCCCACTGCTTTGCTCTGGGAATCTTGCAGGATGCTCGCTGTGTCAGGGCAAGGAAAGGAAGAAGAGGAGAGGACTTTTCTAGCCTCTTTTGACTGCTTTTACCTCTTCCCCCAGCTTAGTCATGTAGAAGACAAGGCTGCAGCTTGACTCCAAAGGGATCTTGACCTCACGCGGCAAGTTCAGCAGCTCAGTTGAATTTCCCTGAGTTGCTGCCTGCTGTGCGCGGGCTCCAAGACAGAGGCGCTCCTGGGCCTTTGGAGCGCAGGCTGCAGAGCCTTCCTGCAGAGCAGCTCCCAGGAGGGCTCTGGGAAGGCCCCAGCAAGGAGAGTGCCAAGAGGGGCCCATGCAAAAGGCGCTCTCTGCTTCTCTGCAGACTCCTCTCCCTGCGTGGAGGGGCGACTTGTGGCTCCCGCTGCCCGTGCTTGGCTGAGCAGGGCTTGGAGCACCCGCTGCTCGGCCTCCATTTCACAGATCCAAGAGGCACTCCCAAAATAGGCCCCACACAAGAAACCCCGGAGGCTCCAAGGCCCCTTTGCAGCCCCAGCTCCTCTTGCCCCATGGTGCAGGCAGTGGCCAGAGAGCACAGAGAAGGACCTGGGGTGCACAACAAGTTGACCAAGAGCCAGCAATGAGCCCTTGTGGCTGAGACGGCCCTTGCTGCCTTGGGCTGCAGTAGGAAAAGTGTTGGAAGCAGGTCGAAGAAGGGGATCCTGCCCATCTGCTCAGGCCCTGGGGACACCACATGTGCAGGGCTGCAACCAGCTGTTTGTTCCCCAGGACAGGAGGGACATGGAGCTACTGGGGAGAGTGCAGCATAGGGCTCTGGAGATGATGAGTGGACTGGAACGTCTTTGCTGTGGGAAAAGTGGTTTGAGGAATTTAAGTAAGGGAGATGAATTACCTTAGGCTTGAGGAGAAAAGTATGTTGTTGGCAATGACTGAGTGCAATCTGTGGGTGTCAGGGATGGCTTTTTATCAGGGTAATGTTGCTAGGGGAAATGTGTGAGTAGCCGTGGTGCCCGTGCTGGGAAGGGATGAAAGGAAGCAGGGGCAATATTTGGAGGCTTCGCTAAGCATGCAGTGGCTAGTGATTTTAGCTGTGAGGCCTGTCTTTTGTGGGAGGTGATTGAGCAGGGTGACCGTGCTGGTAGCAAGGTGTGAGAAGTGTGGTGTAATGGTTGGGAGGGAATGAAGCAGAGCAAGCAGGTGTTGTGAGGCTGCCCTCCTCATAGAGAGTGAAGGTTTTGTTCTGTCAGTCATTTACATGTAAATCCCCCTTCCCAGTACACCTGTGCAGCATGAACAAAAAGAACTGTGTGAATGAAGCATGCATCTTCCCGAATGCATGAATGAAGCATGCAGCAACATGAATGAAGGGCAGCATGAATGAAGGATTCTCCACATGATCTCTAGGGGTTCATTCTCTACATGATCTCAAGGGATCTCTACATGCGCTTTGGTGAAATCCTGGCTCCAGAAATGACTTCTCAAGCAGACTGTCTTAAGCAGCTCTGTGGAGAGGAGTTTGGGGCGTCTGCTTGCCAACAGGTCAAGCAGGAGGCAGCAATGTGCCCTTGTGTCAAGGATGGCCAGAGGGATGCTGGCCTGCATGAGGAGGAGTGTTGGCAGCAGGTGGAGGGGGCTGATCGTGCCCCTCTCCTCAGCTCTGCTCAGGCCACACCTGGACTCTTGTGTGCAGAAATATTGTGGGCTGCCCAGGACAAGAGGGATGTGGAACTTGCAGAGAGCGACCAGCTTAGTGCCACAAAGATGATGAAGGAACTGGAGCGTCTATCTTATGAGGAAAGAGTAAGCGATTTGGACCTGTTTATCCTGGAAAAGACAAGAGTGAGAGGGGAACATATCAACAGGTACAATCGGCTGAGGGGAGGATGTAAAAAGGACAGGGCCAAACTCGTTTTCAGTGGTACCCAGCAATAGCCCAAGGGCTAAAGAGTACAAATTGCAACACAGTTTCAATGGGTACAAATTGCAACACACTTTCAATGTGCATATGAGGAAGGGCTTTTTGACAGTTAGGGTGATGGAGCACTGGAAGCGGGTGTCCAGCGAGGTTGTGCAGGCTCCCTCTTTGGAGCTCTTCCAAAGCCTCCTGGGTGTGATCCTGTGCAACGCGCTGTAGGAGTCCCTGCTTGTGCAGGAGGGGGTTGGACTGATGATCTCGAGAGGTCCCTTCCAATGTCAACCCCTGTGTGACTGTGTGACTTGGGAGGGCTCCGCGGGCACCCAGAATGGCAGCGATGTTGGAAGGGCAGCAGTGGGGTTTTGTCAGGCCGTAAGGCCTCTTCTCTTGTGGCACCAAGTTTTTGCCATTAGCAGGTGGCTGATGGCCCTGCAGACAGCAGAGGGACAGAGCAGCCTCCATCGTGGTCCCCAGCACAGGGACCTGCCTGTCAGCAGCCCATTTCTGCACCAGCTTCCTCCAGGGACACTGCCCCCCATGACGTGGTCCCTGAGCGGGTCCAGCCCTGCAGGGCCCCGTGTCCCCCAGGGGCTCGTGGAGTTCGGCCCTGCATCTCCAGGCCCCGTGTCCCTGGGGCGCAACAGCTTCCCTTTGGCTGTGGCTTGGGCCCTGCGGGGACACGTTGTGTGCGGCACCCGGAGAGTTGAGAGCTGCCCCGCGGTGGGGCTGGGGCATCTTCCCCTTTGCTCATCCCCAGGGCCACGCATGAATGGAAGTGCCGGAAGGAATTTTTTGCTGTCGCTCCCCTGTGCCTGGTGCACACTGCTCCACACAGACACGTGCAGTGGGGATGCCTTTTGTGCCTGAGTTTGCTTGGAAAAAAAAAGCAACATATGAACAATGATACAGGAATATATATTTGAACAACAACAAAAAAGAACAACAATAACAACAATAACAACAACAATAACGACAACAACAACAGTAACAACAATATCAAAAATAATATAAACAATATCAACAACTAAGAACTACTGTGACACTACAGAGAAAAAAATCCACAAAAGAGTCCAGGGCCGGAGTCCTCATGCCCAGCGTTTCCTGGTAGCAGCCTGGGTGAAGGGGAGCTTGGTCTGCAAGGGAAAAGGAGGCATCAGCAGGGCCGAGGAGCGGCTCGGGGGCTCCCGTGGAGCAGAGGCTCTTTGGCGGCTGCGCGGGCTCTTTGGCAGCAGCGCTGCCGTCATTGGTGCCCTGGCAGAGGCTTGGCGTGGCCAGCGCAGCCCAGAGGCCGGCAGAGGGGCTGAGGCAGCAGGTGCCCAGGCCTTGGGCGCTCCTGCGCCCTGTGCAGCTCTGCCCCGGCGCCGCGGCCCGCCAGAGCGCCCGCACACCTGGGCCAGGCTCCCGCGCGGCTGCTCCCCAAAGGCAGCGCGGAGCAGCGCCAAGGGGCCGGGCACAGCCCCAGCTCTGCCCGTGCAGCCGGCAGCAGGGGCCATACCTGGGGGCTGCAGCCGGAGCTCTCCCAGTCCATCGGCTCTTCTTGGCTGCAGCCGATCAGGGTGATGCTCCCCACGGTCTGGAAGAGAGGAGGAGACCTTGGTGGGGACGGTGTGTGGGGAAGAGGAAGGGCAAGGGCATCCAGGGGCTACGGGGGCTGTACCTGGCTGCTGCCGTAACTGAGCCACTCCATAGGCTCAGGGTGGTCCCCTGAAGGCCCCCTATCCATGTGCGGAGCCTGTAAGAGAGAGGGAGGCGTTTTCAAGACAAGTCCCAGAGCTGGGGAGGTCTGGCCCCAGGGCCCCTCTTCCTGCAGCGAGAATCGGGAAAGCGAGAAGGGGCCAACCCCATCCCCAGCTGTCCATGTGCACCCGGCAGCAGCAGCAATACCTGGAGGGCACAGCTAGAGGTCTCCCACTCCATAGGCTCTTCATCCTGGCTGCATCCAGCCAGGCTGTGGGTTCCTGGGCTCTGGAAGAGAGCAGGAGAGCATAGGGGGACGGTCATGGTGGCAGATCTGGCTCTGTGCATGGGGCCTCATTTCCCCTGCGTGCACGGGGCAGGCGGTGCACAGAGCCAGGGCGCCAGGCTCAGGCAGCAGCCCCCGAGGCCTTGGCCGCTCCTGGCCCTGGCGCAGCTCTGCCCCAGCACCCAGGCCTGCCAGAGCTCCCTGCCACCTCTGCCACCAGCCCTGCAGCTGCTCTCGCAGAGCCAAACGCCAGCCGTCCCCGTGCAGCCTCTGCCTGCACGCACAGTACCTGCACAGAGCTCTCCCACTCCATGTCCTCAACTTCACATTTATCCATTTTTTTCACTGTCCTGAGTCTGCAACGGAATGGAATTGTTTACATTTGCAGCCATGAGAGCAGGGATCTCTGTCCCAGGAGCCTCTTGGCATCTCCATGTGCGGGAGCAGTGGGGCACAGAGCAGGAAGTGCTGGGCCAGCCTGCATCACTCCCCTTGCCTCCAGCAGGCCCTTTGGCAGGTAGGCGGGGAGCCCAGTGCCAAGTGGAGGAGAGGAAAGGGCAATGTGAGAGGTGTGAGTGCCAGGTGTCGCGCGGTGGCTTTGGGGCCTCCCCTGGGAGGCATCGTGCAGGCTGCCCTGCAGCCCCGCAGCTCCCCTGCATCTTGTGGGCACCACGGGTGGCCCCTGGTGCTGCGCGGCCCTGCTGCTCACCTGGCCTTGCTGCTGCGTGGCCAGCACTGGGGCCACTGTGATGCGCAGCCCTGGGAAGCTTCCGTGTTCCCGTGGCGATAACTGCCCCTCTGGGATGTTCCAGTGCTGCGTGGGGGGAGGAGGGCAGCGGCAGGGGCCAGGGGGGCCGCCGTGAGGAAGGGTCTGCGTGTGCTGGACTCCCCCTGGCACTGCTGAGCCTGGCGACAGGAGGACGTGAGGAATGAATGGTGAACAAACTGGAGAGAGGAGATGGAGGAGATGAAGTGATTGGAACAACCCCTTTTCCCTGCTCTTGGCTCCCTCACCTGTTGCCCGCTCTTCTGCAATGACACCTCTACCTCTTTTGTTGGTCTTCTTGGCTATTTCTCCAGGCCTGAATGTGCAGAATACCCATTTGGAGAGGAGGAACAAAAAGTCTTTGTTCCTGGAGCTCCCTGCATTGTCATGGATGGAGAAAGGGTGCACCAGGAGAGAAGGGCTTTCCTCAGAACACTCGTTTCCAGGCCACAAGGGCTGTCCCGCCAGCTCAGCCTTTCCCGCTCCTCCAGCTCCTGCCTTGCTGGGAGAAAACAAGGGAAGCCCCAGCCCTCTGCAGCGCCAAGCGTCCCTGTGAACCCTGAGCTTTAGCTCTTTGTTGTGGCCCACGTGTCTTGTCGCGCTCTCTCCTGAGCGCGGCCAGGTGCTGCCTGTGCTGGCTGCAGTGGCGCAGGTTGCAGATGCCCTGCACAGCAGCCCTGCGCCCTGCACGCGCACGGGGCGGCTGCAGCCAGCGCTCTCCCAGCCTCCCCCTCCCAGTGAAACTCCTCTACTCACCCACATGGACAACCCACTTGGCCATCCTTGCTCATGTAGCCTCCTCTCCTCAGTCTGTGCGGGTTGGCTTTGTGGTTGGAGTACTCCCACAAATGGGGGTCCTGCAGACACTTGTACTCATTGCCCAGTACGTGACAGGATGGATGTGCAAGAGCAAAGAGAACAGATGTCTGTTGCAGCTTTAAAATACATTGTGCATGTCAAGATGAGGGTAAGGTGGATGAGGGAAGAGACCAGGACACTTTGGAGATTTGTCAGCCCATAGGGTAGCGCTCTCCAGGCTCTGAGCTTGAGGGTGATTCCATGCTCAGCACATAGCTCAGCTCTAAGCCTGGGGGAATTGTACCCAAAGGAAAGCTTATTCTTTTTGGGAGACTCTTCACTGTAGGAGAATCCTCAACTCTACAGCTCCTGTCTCGTGGCTGTGTCTAGAAGGATCCTTGACCCGTTTCCCCAGCAGAGAACTCCGGGCATTTACAAGTTTGCAAAGACAGAGCTCACAAGAAGTTTTTGGTCCCTGCAGAGAGTCTTTTGGGGCTGCATGAGCATCGCTGGCCCTGCTGGAAGGACCCCATCCCCTGGCTGCCTTGCTGCCTGCTGCATGCAGGGCCCCGCTGCACACTTCTCCAGGGCCACACGCCAGGCTGCCCTTGGCTCTGCAAGCTCCTGCCTGGGCACAGAGCTGTGCTGGGACCTGCTCTCCCACCTCCTGGACACCACCTGGCTCCTGCTCCTGCCACCTCCTGCCTCCTCGCAGCGCATGCACCAGCCCCTGTCCCACTGAGGACTGCAGCTCCCGCTGACAGCAGAATGTGCCACTGCTTTGCTCTGGGAATGTCCCTCTTGCAGGATGCTCGCTGTGTCAGGGCAAGGAAAGGAAGAAGAGGGGACTTTTCTAGCCCTTTTTGACTGCTTTTACCTCTTCCCCCAGCTTAGACATGTAGAAGACAAGGCTGCAGCTTGGCTCCAAAGGGATCTTGACCTCACGCGGCAAGTTCAGCAGCTAAGTCAAATTTCCCTGAGTTGCTGCCTGCTGCGTGTGGGCTCCAAGACAGAGGCGCTCCTGGGCCTTTGGAGCGCAGGCTGCAGAGCCTTCCTGCAGAGCAGCTCCCAGGAGTGTTGCCATTCAAGCGGCGCGGCGACCTGGTTCAGGAACGGCACGGCGACCACCCCCAAACGGCTCGGGCCATCAGCTCGCTGACACCAATGTGGTAGACGGCAAATGGCCTTTATTGATGGGTAACAAGGTGTTATATAGCTAAGGGTTACAACGTCACATCCGTCTG
Organism: Tinamus guttatus; assembly: GCF_059628265.1. NCBI lineage: Eukaryota > Metazoa > Chordata > Aves > Tinamiformes > Tinamidae > Tinamus > Tinamus guttatus. The sequence continues at coordinate 74,704 of NW_028289617.1, forward strand.
CTTACATCATAAACTAAAAACTATTGGCTATTAGGGGCCCTACCTTTCCGTACAGCACGATATCTGCCGGCCGCCGGACCCTAACTATCTGCAACATTTCCCCCCTCCCTATGCATAACAAAACTAGCTAAAATACAACTATCTTATTCTTACTTATTCTTATCTTATTCTAATTACTTATTCTTATTATTATCTTATTCTTATTACTATCCTATTCTATTCTTATAGTTTATAACAATCTTAAAATTATATATCATAAACTTGACATAAAAGCATAAGGCACAAAGAAGAAGGCACGTAGAAGGCAGGGGATGACAGGTAATACCGGGGTGTAGGAATAGGGTGTACCTTGGGATAACGTGGGGATAATACTGAGTGGATATATTCTTAAAGCCATTGTCAACATTCCACTAACATGATGTTAACCTTCTCTAGCCGAATCTTGACAAACAGCATGAGCTTATTCAATATACAGGGTCCAAAGATCAGTGTCATCATGATCATTGTGATCGGTCCTATCAGGGTGGATATCAGGGTGGTTAACCACGGCGAACCGGTGAACAAATTTTCGTACCAGCTGCGTTTGGAACAGGGTTCAATGGGTGTTGGTTGGCAAGGCGTAGCACTGAAAATTGGTGGCCCTGTAGTTATTTTTGCACTAATTACTCGAGATTGTTCAATCTGTTCAAGTACCCATTTAAAGAGCTGATGTGACTCTACCTGTCCTATAGTGACAAGCTCCAAAATTAAGATAACGCAAAGGCATCGCGGCCCCCTCTTGCGGAGGCTGTTTTGTTGTTTCCTGGATTCGGTCGGCGTGGAACTCACAGGCTCGGGCAGGACGCCTGTCACCGGGGCGTCCGATGATCCGGTCCTGTGAACAGAAACTCACAATTTTCATTAGTTTTATTTTGAAGGTCTGGTTTAACAGACTTAAGCGGACACCACTTGACTCTGCCATCTTTCCTGACAGTGACATTTGGGTCGATCTCGGTGTGGGGGGAGCGCTGCCAGCGAGTCCCCCAGCCAAGGGCAGTTTACTGCAACGTGGCCGGCCTGGCCACATTTAGAACCTGCCATTACGTTGGCTATTGCGGTGTGAACAGACACCTGAATTGGGGTCAGATGCTCTTCCTTTGCAACATGCTTAATCATGTCTGCGATACTTGCCCCCGCCGGCAATGATCGCAGGATTTCTTTGGTTGCCGAATTGCATTGTTGGCGTAAACATTCCGCTACGACCGGGCCTTTTGCCTCTGTGGGCAGGGACGAAGAGTCGACCGCTGCTTGGAGACGATCTACAAATTGTGTAAAGCTCTCACTTTCACTTTGCTTTATTGAGGACCATGGCGATGGTCTGGCAACAACTCTACAGGCTGTGCGAATGGCTTCTCTGGCCGCACGAGTAGTTGTCATAACTTCATGGGCCCGCAGGCCATGGGCCTGCACCTGGGGGGTGATCATTGTTGGATCTGCACCCATTAACCGCTGCAGGCTGGAGCCGTGTAATGGATGATCTGCCCCAGTTACTTGGGCTAAATACTTTGTACAGTTGTCTTACCATTCTTGTTTGAAAACGATCATCCCTGCTCCACCAAAGATCAGCCTACAAGTTTGTTTTATATCGAACGGGAGCAGATCGTCCCCCCCGAAGATACCATCTATGAGGGTTGAGACCATGGCAGAATTAATCCCTTTATCTGCAATTGCTTTAACAATCGCTTGTACGTCCTTAGATTTTATCGGCGAGTGGACCCTCTGTCCCCCCTCCGTCACCCGGACCGGGAACGCTAGCGCGGCCGATGGGGCCCAGTCGGCACATGCGATCTTTATTTCCCTCCAGTCCGTGAGAGGGGTTTCTCCCCTTCGCGGTTTTTCTTTAATTCGGATGGGAATATTTTGGCTCTTAGCTCTGTTTACCTTCATTTCCTCCTCCCTTAAGTTTGAATCAGTTGTGACCCACTCGTCCTCACTAGTGTCTGATCCGGAGTCGGAACTCGACTGACTGGTCACTTCCGGGCTCCGGTACTTTCTCGTTGGGCTCCGGCCCCGCCTACTTCCGTCCCGCCTACTTCCGTTGCGGGCGGGCTGTTCCCCCCTCCTTGGCTCGCCCCGCCTCCTACTCACAGAGGCGTTTTGTGAAATGGCCGCTCTGATCGGTTCTCAGCGCCTCACTCGGGCCTCCCTCACCTGGCCGGTCACCCGAACCACCTTTCTCCTCCTTGTTGTCCTCCTCTCTTGTTTATCTAACGGTTCCCGTCTGTTCCCGCTGGGAGCATCCTCACCCTGACCTTCTCCTTGTGGCTCAGCGCCATTTTGGGGGGCATAGGGTGGTGGTCTGACCCAGGTGTCTCCATGGTCTGACTTCTTTTCAATGTTCCTAGCTTCCTCGGCTAGCTCGCCCCAAACAGATTTCGGCTGTTTTTGCTCCTCTGTAAGTGGGACGGGGTTCAGGGATTGAGGGGATGTATCACCCTCTTGCAGATCTTTAGGCTCAGCAGAATCGCCATCATCTGGGGGGTGCAAAGTCTGTGCGGTTGCCCCGACTCCCATTTTCGGGGTGGCCAACAAACAGTCCTTTACCGCCACCCAGGTCTCCTGCTCCTTTATAGCCTTCTGCAACACCTGTACAACTTTTCCCCAAGCCTTAAGGTTTTTCCCACAACCCGAAGGCATCGTCTCCTCGGCTAACGCCTTGGTACATTTGTCCCACACTTCACGGCGGAGAATATCCACCGACCGGTCTATAACCTTAATTTTTAAAAGCCTCGCAACAGCGAGAGTAAAATCTTTTGGCTTACAATCAATCCCCCAATGCTTATGTAATTGCGATACGACCTTCACAAGGGCTTCCATCCTCCTTGTTGCTCTGGTAGCGTCCTCCCCGCCGGGCTGGTCCAGCCGCTTCAGCTGCCGTTCACCCGTCCAGGCGATGATTCCCGGGTTTCGGCACCACTTGTTGCCGTTCAAAGCAGCGCGGCGACCTGGTTCAGGAACGGCACGGCGACCACCCCCAGGCCGCTTGGGCCATCAGCTCGCTGACACCAATGTGGTGGACGGCAAATGGCGTTTATTGATGGGTAACCAGGTGTTATATAGCTAAGGTTTACAACGTCACATCCGTCTGCTTACTTCATGAACTAAACGCTATTGGCTATTAGGGGCTCTATCTTTCTGTACAGCACGATATCTTCCAGCCGCCGGTACCCTAACTATCTGCAACAGGCAGTTATCAAAGAAGCAAATTTTAAAGCCATGTTATAGTGATACAAAAAGTCAGTAAACAGAAAGGACAGCAACAAGAAATAGATGAGCCAATTAGCTACAAGTAATTTTTATTTATTTATTAACTGAAAAGAGCAACAGCAACTGGGTTAGCAGCCAACATAAGGGTCATGGCCTGAGCTACTTACTGGTGTGCGTTGTGTGCGGCACCCGGAGAGTTGAGAGCTGCCCCGCGGTGGGGCTGGGGCTCCTTCCCCTTTGCTCATCCCCAGGGCCACGTGTGAATGGAAGTCCCAGAGGGACCTTTTTGCTGTTGCTCCCCTGATGTGTGAAATCCCGGGGCTTCACACACACCTGCAGTGGGAATTTTTGTGCCTGAGCTTGATTGGAAACAACATGCAACATGTGCACAATGATAGAGGAATATATATTTAAACAACAACAACAAAAAGAACAACAACAGGAACAAGAATTACATTAACAACTATAATATTAAAAAGAATATTAACAGTATAAACAAGAACAAATTGTATTATGAAACTATGTGAAGAAAAATCTGAATAAAAAAGAGGTTATGGACTAATTCCATCTTCCTTAGCACTCCCTTGCAGCAGCCAGAGTGAAGGGGAGCTTGGTCTGCAAGGGAAAAGGAGGCATCAGCAGGGCCGAGGAGCGGCTCGGGGGCTCCCGTGGAGCAGAGGCTCTTTGGCGGCTGCGCGGGCTCTTTGGCAGCAGCGCTGCCGTCATTGGTGCCCTGGCAGAGGCTTGGCGTGGCCAGCGCAGCCCAGAGGCCGGCAGAGGGGCTGAGGCAGCAGGTGCCCAGGCCTTGGGCGCTCCTGCGCCCTGTGCAGCTCTGCCCCGGCGCCGCGGCCCGCCAGAGCGCCCGCACACCTGGGCCAGGCTCCCGCGCGGCTGCTCCCCAAAGGCAGCGCGGAGCAGCGCCAAGGGGCCGGGCACAGCCCCAGCTCTGCCCGTGCAGCCGGCAGCAGGGGCATTACCTGCAGGCCACAAAAGGAGCTCTCCCACTCCATTGGTTCCTCCATGTTAGTACGACTGATCAAGGTGTGGGTGCTGGGACTCTGGAAGAGAGCAGGAGTGCTTGTGGTGGCAGCACTGGCTCTGTGCATGGGGCCTCGTGTCCCGTGCATGTGCGGGGCAGGCGGTGCACAGAGCCAGGGCGCCAGGCTCAGGCAGCAGCCCCCGAGGCCTTGGCCTCTCCTGGCCCTGGCGCAGCTCTGCCCCAACACCCAGGCCTGCCAGAGCTCCCTGCCACCTCTGCCACCAGCCCTGCGGCTGCTCTCGCAGAGCCAAGCGCCAGCCATCCCCGCACAGCCTCTGTCTGCGAGCACAGTACCTGTACTGAGCTCTCCCACTCCATGTCCTCAACTTCAGTGTTAGCCATTTTCTTTCACTCTCCTGAGTCTGCAACGGAATGGAATTGTTTTCATTTGCAGCCATAAGCACCAAGTGTCGTGCGGTGGCTTTGGAGCCTCCCCTGGGAGGCATCGCGCAGGCTGCCCTGCAGCCCCGCAGCTCCCCTGTATCTTGTGGGCACCACGGGTGGCCCCTGGTGCTGCGCGGCCCTGCTGCTCACCTGGCCTTGCTGCTGCGTGGCCAGCACTGGGGCCACTGTGAGGCGCAGCCCTGGGAAGCATCCGTGTTCCCGTGGCGATAACTGCCCCTCTGGGATGTTCCAGTGCTCCGTGGGGGGAGGAGGGCAGCGGCAGTGGCCAGGGGGGCCGCCGTGAGGAAGGGTCTGCGTGTGCTGGACTCCCCCTGGCACTGCTGAGCCTGGCGGCAGAGAGCAGTGCGTGGCCTTGGGCTTGATGGGTGCCGAGGAGGGCTCCTCACGTAGCCCCATGGTGCTGCTGGCGGCTGCCTGCCCAGAGGCCGGAATCCACTTGGGGCTCTGCTTCCACCCCTGCAAATAGCCTTGAGTGCCTTGATCTTTCTTCCCTGCTTCCCCTGCAGCCCGATGGACTTGAGAAGTTTTATATTTCCATGGTCTAGATGTGTTCATTGGTAGCTGAATGAGCACAGAGGGCAGTTGTGCCCCCGGGCCAGGCGTGCATGTCCTCAGCAGAGCCCTTGTGAGTTGGTGGTGGCCTGGGAGCCCCTGGTGCTGCTGGGCTCCTTCTCTTGTCCTGTCTTGCACCTTGCAGGCGCCATGTGCTGTGGCTGAGAGCAGCCTTGGTGCGGCTCCTGCATTGCTGCCCCTGCCCCGGCTTCCTAGGGCTGCAGAGGGCAGAGCAGGCACAAATGTGCCCTGAGCAGAAGCAGGGACCTGCAGCTACTGCAGCTCTGCCCAGCACTGGGCTACAATGCTCACTTGCTAACAGAGGTGAATTCCCAGCCCTTGGGTAAGGCGGGAAAAGCAAGGGCAGAAGGAGCAGGAGATATCCGTGGTTCCATCGGGTGTTCCCTCGCGCATAGGAAAGCCCTCCAAAAGCAAGCAGCACAACCCCTGCCACCAAAGTGCTGGAGCCCAGAGGAGCATCTTGCTGTTGGCTAACCTTGCTTGCTGGCATGCCGCAGTGCCCCTGCGAGGCAGAGCGCAGCTGCTGGGAAGGGGCTGGTGCCAGAGGTGCGCGGAGGGCTCTGGGTGGCTCCCAAGCAGCCGCAGGGCTGGTGGCATGGGGAATTGCCGGCAGGCATTTGTCTGCTGCCCTGGGAATGCTGGAGGGGAAGTGTGAAGCAGAGCAGTGTTCCCTGCAGGGAGGTGTGAGCAGAGGGCTGGGCAGCCAGCTCAGCCCCGTGGCTGTGAGGGCAAGTGCTGGGAGCCCCCTTACCTGCGCGCGTGATGCCTGCAGAGCCCAGGCGTGCGCAGTGCTCCCATCGGCAGGAAAGGCGCTGGGAAGCCCTTGCCCCATGCAGGCTGCTTGCAGAGAAGCTGCGGCTCCTCTGCCCCTCGACCTGGGCACACGGGCCCTTGCAAGCAATGTGTTTATTCCGTGCCCACCTACTGCCCTCTCTCAGCACTTGTGTTGCCCTGGCGTGTTTGTCAGCAGCTTTACATATTTGGGTCTCCACTGGGTCCCTTTCTGAGAAGTGATGTTTGCAGGTGCAGGAGGGATGTGCTGCCTGGAGTCATGCTAAGCAGTGGAGGGGAAGAATTTTGTGTGCTCCCTGTTTTCGCCTTTGGTAAAGTCAATGAGATATGGAGAAGGTAACCTCCCCTGCGCCAGAGAAGCTGCTATTGTCTGCAGTGATTGACTGAAAATTTTTTTAAAAGGCAGGAACACTTGTTTGTAAAAGCTGGGCTGTGAAATAAGCTTCTCATTCCCATCGTCTCCTGTAACATTGTTGTAGGGATGCTGGGAAGCTCAGGCAGTTTGATTTGGTTAAGTGCAGAGTGCGTCGATCAAGAAGTGGCTGGATGGCAAAGCTTAAAGAGTTGCTATCAGCGGTGCTGAATCTAGTTGAAGGCCTGTGGCCAGTGGTGTTTCACCGGGAAGAGTGGAATTAAAGGCAGGGGCAAAGTCTTTAAGATAAAGGCAATCAGAGGACAAGATCTAAGGGCTATCATTCAAAGAGTGGTTTATATATATCTAGTTGTAGAAAATGTACAAAAAGCTCAATGTTGTGAACAAAGAACAAAGAAGCAAAGACCATGGACCATAAATACATCACCTCAGAAAGCTGAATTGTGTGTTTTAACACAGACTCTGGAGTTACCTGGAGGAAAGTGGGCCAATATCTACTTGAAACAGACCTTTGGGGTTGTGCATGCACTTGTGGCCATTTGGAAGGAAAGGGGATTGTTCTCTTCACAAGGGAACGATATAATAGGGTAGAGAGATTAATGTTGTTGATAGAGATTTTGTGTGCAAATGCTTGCTGAGCAGGAGATGTGTGAGCACATAGGAGTGCTCAGCAAGCTGCGCCAAGAGGGCGGCAGGAGCCTGCACGCACTGTGCGTCAGGACTGCTTGCTGCCGGGTGCGAGCGCAGTGCCCGTTGTGGTCTGTGCAGGGCTGCAGTGGCCTTGCTTGGGAAGCTGCAGCCCTGCTGGCTTGCTGCATATGGCAAAGGGGCCAAAGGAGGCCCTTGCTCCCTGCAGCTGTGGAAGATGAGGATATGGGTGGGTGCCTTTTGTTGTGCCTGAGGGGCCTGAAGAGAGGTCAGTTTGTGCCAAAGCTGCTCTCCTCCTTTCCCCTGGCCTTGGTGGTGCTGCAGGTCAGGTACTGCTGGTGCTTTGCTTCCAAGGCCCATTGTATCCCTATGTTCCATGCTGCTGGAAGGAGTGAGCATCATGCCCTGCTTGGGACACCTGTGGTTCCTTCAGGATCTGAGGTTGCCCTCTTGACCTGTCTCTCCAAGCAAGAGCCATGCAGAGATGCAGCAGAAGCAGGACATCTTCTCTGGGAGAAGCTGAAGAGAGGGCTAAAGCAGTGAAGCAGGACTGGGGCGAGTGTGTGCGTGAGGGCTGGTCCCTGCAGGTGGTCATTGGCCGCAATGAGCCAGGCTGTTGGGCGCACTCAGCTGCTCCCCGTGTGCCGCGTGACTCCCGCTGGGCCTGGCACTGCTGCCTTCCAGCTCATTGGCTGTGGCAGACGGTGCAGCTTGAGATGGAACAGCGCTCTCCCATGACCTTGAAGGAGCAGTGTATACTGTTCTCCTTTCGCTATTCCCATGCAAAACTTACTGCAGGGAGTAATTGGAGATGGCACGGAGTCAGCCTGCTACTGGCACGTGCCAGGCCACGAATCCATAGCTGAAGGGATAATCTTACGCATAATTAGTTAGAATGCTGGCTCATTTAGCAACCGTCTTTGCATGATTTTTGCAAATAAGGAATTATATCCAGGAGAGTTGTATATATATAAGTTGTATCTGATGTTCAATAAAAGGTCCTTGGTGCATATACACTACAGTCCATGCACATCATATGCTGCAAATGCAGCCCAACACGGGGCATGAACAGGCAGGAAGCTCACGCAGTCTGAACCCGTCAGCACAGTCCAGGTGAACCAAGAACGGAGCAGAAAGAGCTGCAGTGTGCACCCATCATGTGAGCGGCCTGGGAACCCTGGGAGGTGGAATGTCTCAAGAGCAGAAACACAGCCTGGATGTGCTGCAGCGCATGATGTGCAAGCAGAACCGAGAAGTCTCCAGGAAACACCTAACAACTCTGTTAGAATGGATCCAGGATAAGGTACCTATCTTTCTGAAAGAAGGCCCATTTCAGCAAGAGGTGTGGGAAGATCTCGGAAATTGCCTTAAGGAGGCGATGGCAGATGGTGATGCAGCTGCAGTAAAACGTGTGACCACCTGGTGGCAGATGATGCTTACCCTGAAGGCAGCGGGAGCCCCTCCGAGTGATAAGAGTGACCAGAAAGAAACACCACCGCCGTGAGCACCACCATATGAGAGGGTGGCTGACCCCCCAAGTGATGATCCGTTTGGCCTTGACCCTGAGGGCCTGGAGGAAGAACAACAGCTTCAAGCGTGGTGGAGACCTGTGACCTTCACCCATGACCAGGTCCTCAGCACAGTCATCACTAACGCACGGACTGTGGCAGATGTCACCATTGAGAAGGTTTACCCCATTGTAGCCCTGGGAATTAACACCAACGAATCTGTGCTCTAAACACCCACGTCCCTCTCTCCCCTCCATTCCCTGGACCACTGAATGTGGGCAAGTGTGTGTGATAAAAAATGCTAAAAAACGGCAATTGATAGATTTAGAAGCCTGTGTTTTAGTATCAGAGCTGGAGTTCATATGCGAAGATGATGCCCTTAAGGCGAGCAAAGTTTGCCTTGATACCAAGGAGAGCGTGTGTCATTTTGAGATCAATCCATAGAGTAATAATAAAACTGCATTAGCTTATGCAGGGAAAGGATGTGTGTGTTGTAGACCAATGTGTAAATGCTTGCTAATTAATTAATGAAAATTATAATCAGACTGTGTTTAATGACTCTAATATGTGTGCTTGCAATGTAGTTATTGTAGTTATCCTGGTGCTGCTTATTTGCAGCTGACTAAAGACGACTTTGTGGTATTAAATAGGGAATTCTTATCGATGCAAGTCGCTCTGGCTGTATTACAGCAGTATTACAACGTATCACACCAGTATCATCATATACAGGAGTGAACCCTTGAGATTTACAAGCTAATGAGTTGTGGCAGGGCGATGTCACACATATATGAACATGGGGCCGACTGCGTTTTGTGCATGTTAGCGTGGAAAACTTCTCAGGGTGTCTGGTAGACTCTGCACATACAGGAGAAAAGGCACACAAAGTGAAATGCCCCTGGTTAAGATGTTTTGCTGCTATGGGCCTTCTGAAAAGAATTAAAAATGATAATGGTCCTGCTTATGTTTCACAAACAATTTCTATTTTACTACAACACTGGGGTATACTACGTTACTGATATCCTGCATTCTCTCACTGGAAAAGCCATTATCGCATGTGTCCATGGGACTCTCAAGGCTACGATAAATAAACAAAGAAGAAGGAATCCTATGGACCATGTTACTCCACAGGAACAGTTAGGCAATATTTTTTTTGAATTGTTCTGATCATCAGTTTTTTATAACAGCAGCTGCCCAACAATTCGGAAGGGTCCCTCCATTTGTGGCTCAATGAAATATATGGTATAAAGAATGTGGGGAGTCACAATGGACCGGCCCTGTAGAACTAATAACGTGGGGAAGGGGATATGGATGTGTTCTTCTTCCCACAGGTCCTCACTGGTTACCAGCAAAAACTGTAAAGCCTTACTTGACGACAGAGGAGTCACAGCCACAGGAGAATTGCAGCCAAGCACAGGAGTCGAAAACCAATGAGCCATTGGAGTGAATCATGAATCATTTTTCAACATTTGGTGCAGTAGGGAATAGATGTGGTGATGTTTGTAGTTTTATTCTGTTATGTACATGGATCTTAACCTATATAATGAACAACTTATGCATTTATTTGCATTGATCTCTACCTATATAATTAGTAGTTTATGCTTTTAACCTGTATGATTAATATGGATATCCAATATAGAATATTATGGATGTTTGTATGTGTGATGAGTATACCTATAACCTTCACACAAATTTGCTGGATTCATAGTGGGATCCATCCCCTCCAATTGACAATAACGGCATATGGATAAAAAAAAAAAGTTTCTCAATTATTGACTAATAGCAACCATTCTGAGACTAATTGGACTATTCTTCACACTCAGAAGGTTATGATATGCATTTCACATCCATGCATTTTTTTTATTAGTATCTAATCTGAGTATCACAAATTGTAATGTTTTTTTTGTGTGTAACAATTAAGTATTAATCATAAAAAAGTGAACAATGTGTATATGAATAAATATTATTATTATTATGAAGCATATATATTATGAATAGATATGTTTTACATATATGGACAAATATGATTATTAATATAAACATATACATTATGAATAAATGTTATTATTAACATGAAACATATATTACGAATATATATGTTTAGGAATATATGAATATATGGATAAATATAACTATTAATATAAAACATATATACTATGAATATATATAGTTCATGAATATGAATATATATAAATAAATACAAGTGTACATATATAAATATGATATATATATATGGGTATGTGTATGGAGATATGAAAAAATATATAATTCAGATATGTAAATATATATCTGAGAAAATATATATGAATATATATATTCATATATATGTAAATCATATATGAATAGATATGAATATATATGTGAATATATACAAATAAATATAATTGCTCATATACATGAAATATGCAGGCCTTGATGAGAAGACTGCAAAAGGCTGAAGCTCAAATCAGGGCAGCTCCTTTTGTCAGCGGCCTGGCTAAACAAAACAGGGGGAGCCGTGGCAGACAGTGCAGCTTGAGATGGAACAGCGCTCTCCCATGACCTTGAAGGACCAGTGAATACTGGACCTCCCTTCGCTGTTCCCATGCAAAACTTACTGCAGGGAGTAATTGGAGATGGCACGGAGCCAGCTGATTACTGGCATCTGCAAGGCCACGAATCCATAGGTGATGGGATAACCTTGTGTGTAATCAGTTAGACTGTTGGCTCATTTAGCAACCATCTTCACGTGCTTTTTGCAAATAAGGAATTATATCCCGGACAGTACAGTATATAACTTGTATTTGATGCTCAAGAGAAGGTCTTTGGTACATTACACTGGAGTCCGTGTGCATCATATGCTGCAATCTGCCAACAACCTCCTCCTCTTCCTCCTTACATGTGTCATTTTGCCAGACACCACACTCTCATTCCCAACTCCATAAGGGAGCAAGAAACTCCACTGCCGGGCATTGGAATGGATACACATTTCTACAAAAGAAACATTGTTCCTTTCTGGGTGTGACTTCAGAGGTTCCCTTCGTATCCAGGGAGTGATGGAACAAACGAAAGGAAGGAATGGAAGGAAGAGTGATGAAAGTAATGGGAAAAAAAGGAAGAAAAAAAGAATAGCAATAAAAAAGGATACAAATAAAAAAAAAGAAAAGAAAAGGAAAAAGAGAAAGAGAATGAGAACAAGAATGAGAAAAGGAAAAGGAAAAGGAAAAGGAAAAGGAAAAGGAAAAGGAAAAGGAAAAGAAGAAAAAGTAAAAGAGAAATGAAAAGGAAAAGAAAAAGAAAAAGGAATAGAGAAAAAGAATGAGCAACCATAGTTCAATATGAAAGTATTTATAATAATCTATGTGCTCGAAACTGCCATGCATCAATTTCCTTCTGGCATCGAGACTGAGGGGTGAACAGCAGCAGATGGTCACAGTGACCCAGACTCTTGTGTCCACACAGCTGGTCAACATCAGAAGGGCCCCAAGGGCCTGGGAGGCCGTTTCACCTCTCCCGGGCTCTCCAGAGCCAGGAGCCCAGAGCCGACCAGTTCCATACGGAAGCTGACCGTGTGATTAAGGGCCTCGAAAATCTCTCTTATGAGGAAAGACTAAGCGAGAAGATTGAGAGGGGATCTTCTCCACATGTACAACTGGCTGAGGCGAGAATGTAAAGAGAATGGGGCAAACGTGTTCTCTGTGGTGCTGAGGGAAGGACACCTTCCCCCTGCACGTGGACACCTGGGCGGCTGCTGCACGCAGGGCCCAGCTGCACCCTGGGGACAAAGGTGCCTCTGGAAGCTGGTGCAGGGCAGAGAGCAGCTGTGGGAGACGCTCTGCCCTCGTGCGGCCCTGCAGCGCGGGGCCCTGCTCTTGGCAGCTCCTGCCTTCTCTGCGTGGCAGGGAGCTTGCAGCTTGCTTTGCTGCGCTCTGAGCCCTGCGCACAGGGAGGGCCCCTTGGCAAGGGCAGCTCCTCTGGCCCAGCGCTCACATGCAGTGCTCAGCATGGGCCTTCCTGGAGCTCTTTGTGCTGGAAATGGCAGGCAGCTCAGGCCATGGAAAGGCTGGGAAAGGCTGTAGGCAGCGCAAGGACATGAGTGTCCCACAGTATGAGCAGAGCAAATGGGCCCTACACAGAGCCACCGTGGAGCTGGAGGACCTTCCTTGATGACCTGATCCCTGTTCATGGGGCTGCCAAGGGACAGAGCAGCCTCCATCGTGGTCCCCAGCGCGGGGCCCTTCCTGGCAGCAGGCCACCTCTGCATCAGCTGCCTCCAGGGACACTGCCCACCGTGATGACCACCTGTGTCCCCCAAGGGCTCGTGGAGTTCGGCCCTGCATCTCCAGGCTCCGTGTCCCTGGGGCGCGACAGCTTCCCTTTGGCTGTGGCTTGGGCACTGTGGGCACATGTTGTGTGCGGCACCCGGAGAGTGGAGAGCTGCCCCGCGGTGGGGCTGGGGCTTCTTCCCCTTTGCACATCCCCAGGGCCACGTGTGAATGGAAGTCCCAGAGGGACCTTTTTAATGTTGCCCCCTGCTCCTGGTGCCTGAAATCCTGGGGCACCACAGACACACCTGCAGTGGGGATACTTTTTGCACCTGTGCTCGATTGGAAAAAACACGCAACACATGAACAATTATACAGGAATATATATTTAAACAAGAACAAAAAAGAATAACAATAACAACAATAGCAACAACAATATTAATAACAGTAACAACAACAATATCAATAACAATATAAAAATATCAAAAACAATCAAAACTACTGTGAAACTACATACATAAAAATCCACAAAATAGACTAGGGCCGGAGTCCTCATGCCCAGCTCTTCCAGGCAGCAGCCAGAGTGAAGGGGAGCTTGGCCTGCAAGGGAAAAGGAGGCATCAGCAGGGCCGAGGAGCGGCTCGGGGGCTCCCGTGGAGCAGAGGCTCTTTGGCGGCTGCGCGGGCTCTTTGGCAGCAGCGCTGCCATCATTGGTGCCCTGGCAGAGGCTTGGCGTGGCCAGCGCAGCCCAGAGGCCGGCAGAGGGGCTGAGGCAGCAGGTGCCCAGGCCTTGGGCGCTCCTGCGCCCTGTGCAGCTCTGCCCCGGCGCCGCGGCCCGCCAGAGCGCCCGCACACCTGGGCCAGGCTCCCGCGCGGCTGCTCCCCAAAGGCAGCGCGGAGCAGCGCCAAGGGGCCGGGCACAGCCCCAGCTCTACCCATGCAGCCGGCAGCAGGGGCCATACCTGGGGGCTGCAGCCGGAGCTTTCCCACTCCATGGGCTCCTCCTGGCTGCAGCCAACCAGGCCACTGCTCCCCATCATCTGGAAGAGAGCAGGAGACCTTGGTGGGGATGGTGCGTGGGGAAGAGGAAGGACAAGGGCATCCAGTGGCTGCAAGGACTGTACCTGGCTGCTGCCGTAACTGAGCCACTCCATTGCCTCAGGCTGGTCCCCTGTGGGGCTCCCATTTGTGCATGGAGCCTGCAAGAGAGCAAGAGGCTTTTGCAGGGCAGGTCCCAGAGCCGGTGCTCCCTGGTCCCCAGGACCTCTCTTCCTCATCTGGGAAACAGGAAAGAGGGAAGGGGCCAGGCCCAACCCCACCTCTTCTCATGCTGCCAGAAGCTGGGGCAATACCTGGATGTTGCAGCTGGAGCTCTCCTACTCCTACAACTGCAGCTGCCCAGGCCTTGGGCTCCGAGAGTCTGAAAGAGAGCAGGAGAGCTTGTGGGGACGGTCATGGTGGCAGCGCTGGCTCTGTGCATGGGGCCTCGTGTCCCCCGCGTGCACGGGGCAGGCGGTGCACAGAGCCAGGGCACCAGGCTCAGGCAGCAGCCCCCGAGGCCTTGGCCGCTCCTGGCCCTGGTGCAGCTCTGCCTCAGGACCCAGGCCTGCCAGAGCTCCCTGCCACCTCTGCCACCAGCCCTGCGGCTGCTCTCGCAGAGCCAAGCGCCAGCCGTCCCCGCACAGCCTCTGCCTGCACGCAAAGTACCTGCGATGAGCTCTCCCACTCCATCTCTTCAACTTCATCTTTTTCCATTTTTTTCACTCTACTGTCTCTGCAATGGAATGGAAATGTTTACTTTTGCAGCATGAGCACCGTGTCACACGGTGGCTTTGGTGCCTCCCCTGGGAGGCATCGCGCAGGCTGCCCTGCAGCCCCGCAGCTCCCCTGCATCTTGTGGGCACCACGGGTGGCCCCTGGTGCTGCGCGGCCCTGCTGCTCACCTGGCCTTGCTGCTGCGTGGCCAGCACTGGGGCCACTGTGAGGCGCAGCCCTGGGAAGCTTCCGTGTTCCCGTGGCGATAACTGCCCCTCTGGGATGTTCCACTGCTGCGTGGGGGGAGGAGGGCAGCGGCAGGGACCAGGGGGGCCGCCGTGAGGAAGGGTCTGCGTGTGCTGGACTCCCCCTGGCACTGATGAGCCTGGCGGCACAGAGCAGTGCGTGGCCTTGGGCTTGCTGGGTGCCAAGGAGGGCTCCTCACGCAGCCCCATGGTGCTGCTGGCGGCTGCCTGCCCAGAGGCGGGACTCCCCTTGGGGCTCTTCTTCCACCCCTGCAAGCAGCCTTGAGTGTCTTGATCTTTCTTTCCTGCTTCCCTCCTGCCCTTATAGCCCAATTTCCTCAAAAAAGTATTTTTTTTCCGGAATGTCACCAAAACCCTACAAGTGAAACAGGTTGGAAGGAACGAGTGGCAGCTGCATTCCGGGCTTGGCCTGGCCGTGGTGGCGGTAGTTGGTACCAGGCCATGCCCCGGTGCTCCTGCAGAGAGGCGCTGCGCGAGGGCGCCTGCCTTGGCTGGCAGACGGGTGCGTTTGGCCGCACACCTTGCTGCGCTGCTCCAGCAGCCCCACACTGCCCCTTGCAGAGGCTGTGGGGAGCGGGTGCTGCGGCCCCTTGTGGGGACTCTGTTTGGTGAGGACAGCGTGTCCCTGTGCTGTCCAAGGACAGCAACAGCTTCCCATGGATGTCCACGTGGACAGGGACACAGGGCTTCTCATCCATGGCTTCAGTAGAGATGGGGCTCCTTGGAGCGGAGGCCCTGGAGGCCACAGCGCTTGCACAAGAGGCCGGCACGGCGGCTCGCGGAGCGCACCGCAAGCACACGGGCTGCTGGCAGGAGGGCGCTGGGCTGGGGCTGAGGTGTGCGGGGGAAGAGAGGCTACGTGTCCTGGTACCTGCCCGTGCTGCACTTGATCCCCTAACCTAGAGCTAGGCACTCAGCTCTTGGGAATTTACTCATTAGTGGGGAAGTCCACAAAAACCTACTTTCCATTCCTGTATCTGGCTGTTTCCCAAGCTGCTTCTGAAGGGGAGAAATGACCCCCCTGCTCTGCACAGGTGCCCAGGGCACAATGTTCCTGTCCCCCTGTCGCCAGGGAGCAGCTCCTGTCCTGCGCACCGGCCTCCCCGATGCCGCCGTGAGCAGCGCAGGAACAGGCGCACGACTTAGAGATCCTCTGCTAAAAGCCAAGTGGCCTCTCCACACATGGCCAAACTCTCACGTCATAAATTAACTCTTCGGGTGCCGCTAAACTGCTGCTGGAGCCAAAGCAACCAGGGTTTGACACAATCCCAATTCTGTATTCTGAGACTGTGTTTGGGGAAGGGGAAGGCAGAGGGAGAGGAGGTTAAATCTCCTTTGGTCTATAATCTCTGGCCCATCGCCCCAGATAAACCTGGAGCCAAACACTCAACCTGCAATCGCACTTCCAGCACCAACAGAATCATGGGAGAGGGCACCTTGGCTTCAGCAAGCCCAGCACAGGTTTTCCTTGAGAAAGTCAATCACCTAAAACATATTTACCAAGTTTGGTCTTTAATTAGAAAAAGGTGATGCTGGCGAAGCAGGGTTCTTGTTTCTGAGCTTGCTATGTCAGAGATGCGAAGAACATTTCTGTTGGCATGAGAGATGCCAAGATCTGGGGACCAGGATGAAGGTTTCTCTGTCCAGCAGCAGCCCCTTGCGGCATGCCAGCAAGCAAACTTGGCCAGCAGCAAGATGCCCCTCTCGGCTCCAGCACTTTGGTGTAGGGATTGCGCTGCTTGCTTTTGGAGGGTTTTCCCCTGCACGAGGGGGATGGTGATGTACAAGTGGGAGGAATGGCTGCTACAGCAGAGTTCTTGGTTGCCCTTCTGAGAGCCCTGGACAGGCTGGAGAGATGGGTGCAGAGGAAGCTCCTGAAGGCAAGTGCCCATCCAGGGTGGGATGGGAAGCTGGGATTTCTGGCTGGGTACATGAGGGGAGGACCTCACCCACACACGGCCCATCTGGAGTACTGGAGATTGCTTGCTAGGGACAGGGATAGCTGCTGGGCGCTTGCTCAGAGACGCATGGAGAGAGTCTAGCATATTGCTAGTCCTACATTTACATATAGGACTGTTACATTACTCACGTATCTTCCCCAGGAAACAGGCATCACAAGCCTTTCATCTCACACACCAAGACCACCACATATTTCCCAAGGCAACCCAGGCCCATATCTGTCCTTTCTTTCATTCTCCTCTCTTTATTCCTTTTGATTCTTATAGCATGTCTGCTTAGCGTTTGCTACTTAGAGTGTCATTCTGCTTAATTGTGTCCCAGGCAGCATGGCTTCAGAACAAAAGTTTCACTCTCTATGAGGAGGGCAGCCTCACAACACCTGCTTGCTCTGCCTCATTCCCTCCCAACCATTACACCACAATTCTCACACCTTGCTACTAGCATGCTCACCCTGCTCTTTCCCCTCCACAAAATACAGGCCTCAAAGCAAAAATCACCAGCCGCTGCATGCTTAGGGAAGCACCCAAATACTGCCCTTGCTTCCTTGCATCCCTTCCCAGCACAGGCACTACGGCTATTCACACATTCCCCATAGCAGCATTACTCTACTAAAAAGCTCTCCCCAAAACCCACGCATTATATGAAAATGGCAACAGCTACATTTTTCCCCAGGCCCAGGCTAATCCACCTGTACTATTCAACCTCCTCCCTCCACCAATACATATGGAAGGGGTGAGTAAAGGGTTAACATCTGAAAAAGTCACAACAGGCACACACTACCAAGGAACACGTCTCAACCATGGACAACAAAACTTTCTCAAGTACATCAGGCTGTAAGGGCAGGAGGGGATCAGGAAAGAAAGATCAAGGCATCCAAGGCTGCTTGCAGGGGTGGAAGCAGAGCCCCAAGTGCAGCCCGGCCTCTGGGCAGGCATCCACCAGCAGCGCCATGGGGCTGCGTGAGGAGCCCTCCTTGGCACCCAGCAAGCCCAAGGCCACGCACTGCTCTCTGCCGCCAGGCTCAGCAGTGCCAGGGGGAGTCCAGCACACGCAGACCCTTCCTCACGGCGGCCCCCCTGGCCCCTGCCGCTGCCCTCCTCCCCCCACGGAGCACTGGAACATCCCAGAGGGGCAGTTATCGCCACGGGAACACGGATGCTTCCCAGGGCTGCGCCTCACAGTGGCCCCAGTGCTGGCCACGCAGCAGCAAGGCCAGGTGAGCAGCAGGGCCGCGCAGCACCAGGGGCCACCCGTGGTGCCCATGAGATGCAGGGGAGCTGCGGGGCTGCAGGGCAGCCTGCGCGATGCCTCCCAGGGGAGGCCCCAAAGCCACCGCGCGCCACTTGGCACTCACACATCTCACATTGCCCTTTTCTCTCCTCCACTTGGCACTGGGCTCCCTGTCAGCCAAAGGGACTGCTGGGGGCAATGATGCTGCTGTGGGCTGGCCCAGCACTGCCTGCTCCTTGTTCCACTGCTCCCGCACATGGAGACTCCAAGAGGCTCCTGGGACAGAGACCCCTGCTCTCAGGGCTGCAAATGACAATGACTCCTTTTTTCTTTCAGTCTCTGGAGACTGAAGAAAAATGGATAACTCAGTGGAAGAGATGGAATGGGAGAGCTCAGGGCAGGTACTGTGCGTGCAGGCAGAGGCTGTGCGGGGACGGCTGGCGCTTGGCTCTGCGAGAGCAGCCGCAGGGCTGGTGGCAGAGGTGGCAGGGAGCTCTGGCAGGCCTGGGTGCTGGGGCAGAGCTGCGCCAGGGCCAGGAGCGGCCAAGGCCTCGGGGGCTGCTGCCTGAGCCTGGCGCCCTGGCTCTGTGCACCACCTGCCCCAGGGGACATGAGACCCCGCACGCAGGAGACATGAGACCCCGTGCACAGAGCCAGTGCTGCAACCATGACCGTCCCCACAAGCTCTCCTGCTCTCTTCCAGAATCCGAGCACCGGCAATCTTGTCGGCTGCAACGACGAAGAACCCATGGATTGGGAGACCTCGACCTGCAGCCTCCAGGTATTGCCCCTTCTTCCAGCTCAACAGGGAAAAATGGGGCTCAGCCCGGCCCCTTCCCTCTTTGCTGTTTCCCAAATTAGGAAGAGAGGTCCTGGGGACCAAAGAGCACAGGCTCTGGGACCTGCAAACGCCTCTTGCTCTCTTCCAGGCTCCATGCATGAATGGGAGCTCTGCAGGAGACCATCCTGAGCCCATGGAGTGGCTCGATTATGGCAGCAGCCAGGTACAGCCCCTGCAGCCCCTCCATGCGCTTTTCCTTTGTCTTCCCCAAACACCGTCCCCCACCAAGGTCTCCTTCTCTCTTCCAGATGATGGGGAGCAGCGGCCCTGGGCGGCTGCAGCAACAGAGGAGCCCATGGATGGGAGAGCTCCGGCTGCAGCCCCCAGGTATGGCCCTGCTGCCGGCTGCACGGGCAGAGCTGGGGCTGTGCCCGGCCCCTTGGCGCTGCTCCGCGCTGCCTTTGGGGAGCAGCCGCGCGGGAGCCTGGCCCAGTGTGTGCGGGCGCTCTGGGCGGGCCGCGGCGCCGGGGCAGAGCTGCACAGGGCGCAGGAGCGCCCAAGGCCTGGGCACCTGCTGCCTCAGCCCTCTTGCCGGCCTCTGGGCTGCGCTGGCCACGCCAAGCCTCTGCCAGGGCACCAATGACGGCAGCGCTGCTGCCAAAGAGCCCGCGCAGCCGCCAAAGAGCCTCTGCTCCACGGGAGCCCGCGAGCCGCTCCTCGGCCCTGCTGACATTTGCTTTTCCTTGCAGACCAAGCTCCCCTTCACTCTGGCTGCTGCCAGGAAGTCCTGAGGAAGATGGAATTAGTTCATCACGTCTTTCCGGATTTTTCTTCAGATAGCTATATACTACAATTTGTTCTTGTTTATACTGTTGATATTCTTTTTATATTATTGTTGTTAATGTTATTCTTGTTACTGTTGTTGTTCTTGTTGTTGTTTAAATATATATTCCTGTATCATTGTTCACATGTTGCATGTTGTTTCCAAGCAAGCTCAGGCACAAAAACCATCCCCACTGCAGGTGTGTGTGAAGCCCGGGATTTCACACACCAGGGGCAGGGGAGGGACAGCAAAAAGGTCCCTCTGGGACCTTCATTCATAAGTGGCCCTGGGGATGCCCAAAGGGGAAGAAGCCCCAGTCCCACTGTGGGGCAGCTCTCAACTCTCCGGGTGCCGCACACAACGTGTCCCCCACAGTGCCCAAGCCACAGGCAAAGGGAAGCTTGTCGCGTCCCAGGGACACGGGGCCTGGAGATGCAGGGCCGAGCCTCCCCGAGGCCCTGGGGGACACAGGGCCCCGCAGGGCTGGGACACGCTCAGGGACTGCGTCACGGGGGGCAGTGTCCCTGGAGGCAGCTGGTGCAGAAATGGGCTGCTGCCAGGAAGGGCCCCGTGATGGGGACCACGATGGAGGCTGCTCTGTCCTTCGGCAGCCTCGGAAACAGGGACCAGGTCACCAAGGAAGGTCCTCCAGCTCCACAGTGACTCTGGCATTTCCTGTGTAGGGCCCATTTGCCTCTGCTCATGCTGTGGGACACTCGTGTCCTTGCGCTGCCTACAGCCTTTCCCAGCCTTTCCGTGGCTGAGCTGCCTGCCATTTCCAGCACAAAGAGCTCAGGAAGGCCCGTGCTGAGCACTGGCATGTGAGCGCTGGGCAGGAGGAGCTGCCCTTGCCAAGGGGCCCTCCCTGTGCGCAGGGCTCAGAGCGCAGCAAAGCAAGCTGCAAGCTCCTGCCACGCAGAGAAGGCAGGAGCTGCCAAGAGCAGGGGCCCCGCGCTGCAGGGCCGCACGAGGGCAGAGCGTCTCCCACAGCTGCTCTCTGCCCTGCACCAGCTTCCAGAGGCACCTTTGTCCCCAGGGTGCAGCTGGGCCCTGCGTGCAGCAGCCGCCCAGGTGTCCACATGCAGGGGGAAGGTGTCCTTCCCTCAGCACCACAGAGAACACATTGGCCCCATCCTCTATACATTCTAACCTAGCTGTCCATGTGGAGAAGATCTCATCTCATTCTTCTCGCTTAGTCTTTCCTCATGAGAGAGAAGCTCGAGGTCCTTAATCACACGGTCACCTTCCATATGGAACTGGTCGGCTCTGGGCTCCTGGCTCTGGAGAGCCCGGGAGAGGTGAAACGGCCTCCCAGGCCCTTGGGGTCCTTCCGATGTTGACCAGCTGTGTGGACACAAGAGTCTGGGTCACTGTGACCATCTGCTGCTGTTCACTCCTCAGTCTGGATGCCAGAAGGAAATTGATGCACGGCAGTTTTGAGCACGTATTCGGTCATAGATTATTATAAAAACTCTCATATTTAACTAGGGTTGCTCATTCTTTTTCTCCATTCCTTTTTCTTTTTCTTTTTCTCTTGCTTTTCCTTTCTCTTTTAGTTTTTCTTCTTTCTCTTTCTCTTTCTCTTTCTCCTTCTCTTTCTCTTTCTCTTTCTCTTTCTCTTTCTCTTTCTCTTTCTCTTTCTCTTTCTGTTTTCCATTCTTGTTCTCATTCTTGTTCTCGTTCTCTTTTCCTTTCTATTTTCCATTCTCTTTTCCTTTCTTTTTCTCTTTTTCCTACTATTTTCTTTTTTTTATTTGTATCCTTTTTTATTATTATTCTGTTTTTCTTCCTTTTTTTCCATTACTTTCATTACTCTTCCTTCCATTCCTTCCTTTCATTTGTTCCATCACTCTCTGGACACGAAGGGAGCCTCTGAAGTCAAACCCAGAAAGGAACAATGTTTCTTTTGTAGAAATGTGTATCCATTCCAGTGCCAGGCAGTGTAGTTTCTTGCTCCCTTCTGGAGTTGGGAATGAGAGTGCGGTGTCTGGGAAAACCAGACATGTAAGGAGGAAGAGGATGTTGTTGGCAGATTGCAGCATATGATGCACATGGACTCAAGTGTAATGTACCAAAGACCTTCTCTTGAGCATCAAATACAAGTTATATACTGTACTGTCCGGGATATAATTCCTTATTTGCAAAAAGCACGTGAAGATGGTTGTTAAATGAGCCAACAGTCTAACTAATTACATGCAAGGTTATCCCATCAGCTATGCATTTGTGGCCTTGCAGATGCCAGTCATCAGCTGGCTCCGTGCCATCTCCAATTAATCCCTGTAGTAAGTTTTGCATGGGAACAGCGAAGGGAGGTCCAGTATTCACTGGTCCTTCAAGGTCATGGGAGAGCGCTGTTCCATCTCAAGCTGCACCGTCTGCCACGGCTCCCCCTGTTTTGTTTAGCCAGGCCGCTGACAAAAGGAGCTGCCCTGATTTGGGCTTCAGCCTTTTGCAGTCTTCTCATCAAGGCCTGCATATTTCATGTATATGAGTAATTATATTTATTCATATGTATTCACATATATATTCATATCTATTCATATATGATTTACATATATATGAATATATATTTTTTCATATATATTTTCTCATATCTCCATATACATACCCATATATATATATACCTTATTTATATATGTACACTTGCATTTATATATATATATATCTACATACTCATGAAGTATATATACTCATAGTATATATGTTTTATATTAATAGTTATATTTATCCATATATTCATACATATATATTCGTAATGTATGTTTCATGTTAATAATAAAATTTATTCATAATGTATATGTTTATATTAATAATTATATTTGTCCATATATATAAAACATCTATTCATAATATATATGCCTCATATGAATAATAATATTTATTCACATACACATTGTTCACTTTTTTATGATTAATACTTACTTGTTACACAAAAAAATACATTACAATTTGTGATACTCAGATTAGGTACTAATAAAAAAAAGTGCATGGATGTGAAATGCATATCATAACCTTCTGAGTGTGAAGAATGGTCAAATTAGCCTCAGAATGGTTGCTATTATTCAATAATTGAGAAAATTTTTCTTTTTTTTTTTTTAGTCCATATGCCATCATTGTCAATTGGAGAGGATAGATCCCACTATGAATCCTGTAAATTTGTGTGAAGGTTATAGGTATTCTCATCACACATAAAAACATCCATAATATTCTATATTGGATATCCATATTAATCATACAGGTTAAAAGCATAAACTACTAATTATATAGGTTGAGACCAATGCACATAAAAGCATAAGCTGTTAATTATACAGGTTAAGATCAATGTACATAACAGAATAAAATTGCAAACGTCACCACATCTATTCCCTACTGCACCAAATGTTGAAAAATGATTCATGATTCACTCCAATGGCTCATTGGTTTTCGACTCCTGTGCTTGGCTGCAATTCTCCTGTGGCTGTGACTCCTCTGTCGTCAAGTAAGGCTTTACAGTTTTTGCTGGTAACCAGCGAGGACCTGTGGGAAGAAGAACACATCCATATCCCCTTCCCCACGTTATTAGTTCTACAGGGCTGGTCCATTGTGACTCCCCACATTCTTTATACCATACCTTTGGTTGAGCCACAAATGGAGGGACCCACCCGAATGGTTGGGCAGCTGCTGTTGCAAATAACTGATGATCAGAACGATTCAAAAAATTAAGTACATACAATGGGTTGTCTAACTGTTCCTGTGGAGTAACATGGTCCATACGATTCCTTCTTTTTTGTTTATTTATTGTAGCCTTGAGAGTCCCATGGACACATTCGATAATGGCTTTTCCAGTGAGAGAATGCAATATTCCAGTGTATACTCCAGTGTTGTAGTAAAATAGATATTGTTTATGAAACATAAGCAGAACCATTATCATTTTTAATTCTTTTCAGAAGGCCCATAGCAGCAAAACATCTTAACCAGGGGCATTTCACATCGTGTGCCTTTTCTCCCGTATGTGCAGAGGCTACCAGACACCCTGAGAAGGTTTCCACGCTAACATGCACATAACGCAGTCAGCCCCATGTCCATATATGTGTGATATCGCTCTGCCGCAACTCATTAGCTTGTAAATCTCAAGGGTTCACTCCTGTATGTGATGATACTGGTGTAATATGTTGACAGTCAGAGCATGCACGGACAATTTCCATGCCTTGCTTTTGGGACAGAGGAAATTGTTTACGCAGAGAAGAGGCCTTTTGATGAAATAAGTTGTGAGATAATGGGGCTTGCTCAAAACTGCATGGCAATATTGCTGCCATTGTCAGTTTATCCGCCATAGCATTTCCTTCAGTTATTGGTCCTGGTAGAGTAGTATGCAACCATATATCCATTTTAAAATATAAACGTACATGATTTTAAAGCAGTGTAGGTAATTTCAGTAGCAAGGGAAAAAATTGTTTGTTAGTGACCTCTTTTATCATTGCATCTTCAATGTGTTGAGCAATACCTACAACATATGCAGAATCTGCAACAACATTGAGTGGTTCAGGTGAAAGCAATTCAATGGCGTGCAAGGCCGCTGACAGTTCAACAGTTTGTGTGGATCCTTCAAACATTAAAATAGACGATTGCCAGTATAACGAATCTGTTCGTCTCCATACAACCAGCGCTCTATGTGTTTTCCCTGATCCGTCCAGAAATAACGTGCGTGCACCTTTAATGGGAACAGGAACACATCGGTTCCTTGGCTGCAATGCAATTTGAGAGAGGAAACGTAACAGTTTATGTCGTGGGGGTGTATAATGTATCTCATTTAAATAATCAGCCAGAGCGCCTTGCGTCCATAAGAATTCCCTATTTAATACCACAAAGTCGTCTTTAGTCAGCCGCAAATAAACAGCACCAGGATAACTACAATAACTACATTGCAAGCACACATATTAGAGTCATTAAACACAGTCTGGTCATAAATTTCATTAATTAGCATGCATTTACACATTGGTCTAAAACACACACATCCTTTCCCTGCATAAGCTAATGCAGTTTTATTATTACTCTATGGATTGATCTCAAAATGGCACACGCCCTCCTTGGTATCAAGGCAAACTTCGCTCGCCTTAAGGGCATCATCTTCGCATATGAACTCCAGCTCTGATACTAAAACACAGGCTTCTAAATCTATCAATTGCCATTTTTTACCATTTTTTATCACACACACTTGACCACATTCAGTGGTCCAGGGAATGGGGGGGAGAGAGGGACGTGGGTGTTTAGAGCACAGAATCGTTGGTGTTAATTTCCAGGGCTACAATGGGGTAAACCTTCTCAATGGTGACATCCGCCACTGTCCGTGCGTTAGTGATGACTGTGCTGAGGACCTGGTCATGGGTGAAGGTCACAGGTCTCCACCACGCTTGAAGCTGTTGTTCTTCCTCCAAGCCCTCAGAGCTAAGGTCAAACGGATCATCACTTGGGGGGTCAGCCACCCCCTCATATGGTGGTGCTCACGGTGGTGGTGTTTCTTTCTGGTCACTCTTATCACTCGGAGGGGCTCCCGCTGCCTTCAGGGTAAGCATCATCTGCCACCAGGTGGTCACATGTTTTACTGCAGCTGCATCACCATCTGCCATCGCCTCCTTAAGGCAATATCCGAGATCTTCCCACACCTCTTGCTGGAATGGGCCTTCTTTTGGAAAGATAGGTACCTTATCCTGGATCCATTCTAGCAGAGTTGTTAGGTGTTTCCTGGAGACTTCCCGGTTCTGCTTGCACTTCATGCGCTGCAGCACATCCAGGCTGTGTTTCTGCTCTTGAGACATTCCACCTCCCAGGGTTCCCAGGCGGCTCACATGATGGGTGCACACTGCAGCTCTTTCTGCTCCGTTCTTGGTTCACCTGGACTGCGCTGATGGGTTCAGACTGCGTGAGCTTCCTGCCTGTTCATGCCCCACATTGGGCTCCATTTGCAGTGTATGATGTGCATGGACTCAAGTGGAATGCACCAAAGACCTTTTATTGAGCATCAGATACAACTTACATACCGTATTGTCCTGAATATAATTCCTTATTTGCAAAAAGCATGCAAAGACGGTTGCTAAATGAGCCAACAGTATAACCAATTACGCGCAAGATTATCCCATCAGCTATGGATTCGAGACCCTGCAGATGCCGGTAACAAGCTGACTCCATGCCATCTCCAGTTACTCCCTGAAGTAGGTTTTGTATGGAAACAGCGAAGGGAGAACAGTATACACTGCTCCTTCAAGGTCATGGGAGAGCGCTGTTCCATCTCAAGCTGCACCGTCTGCCACAGCCAATGAGCTGGAAGGCAGCAGTGCCAGGCCCAGCGGGAGTCGCGCGGCACATGGGGAGCAGCTGAGTGCGCCCAACAGCCTGGCTCATTGTGGCCAATGACCACCTGCAGGGACCAGCCCTCATGCACATGCTTGCCCCAGTCCTGCTTCACTGCTTTAGCCCTCTCTTCAGCTTCTCCCAGAGAAGATGTCCTGCTTCTGCTGCATCTCTGCATGGCTCTTGCTTTGGGAGACAGGTCAAGAGGGCAGCCTCAGATCCTGAAGGAACCACAGGTGTCCCGAGCAGGGCATGATGTCCACTCCTTCCAGCAGCATGGAACATAGGGATACACTGGGCCTTAGAAGCAAAGCACCAGCAGTACCTGACCTGCAGCACCACCAAGGCCAGGGGAAAGGAGGAGAGCAGCTTTGGCACAAACTGACCTCTCTTCAGACCCCTCAGGCACAACAAAAGGCACCCACCCATATCCTCATCTTCCACAGCTGCAGGGAGCAAGGGCCTCCTTTGGCCCCTTTGCCATATGCAGCAAGCCAGCAGGGCTGCAGCTTCCCAAACAAGGCCACTGCAGCTCTGCACAGACCACAACGGGCACCGCGCTCGCACCCGGCAGCAAGCAGTCCTGACGCACAGTGCGTGCAGGCTCCTGCCGGCCTCTTGGCACAGCTTGCTGAGCACACCTCTGTGCTCACACACCTCCTGCTCAGCAAGCTTTTGCACCTGGACCCTCACATCACCTGCCCCAAGGGAAAGAGCCCATGCTGAGCCATTCCTCTGGCCATTCCTTCCAAGGGGGGGGCAATGCCTTTGCAGCAGCTGCCAGCTGCACCTGCGCACCCCCAAAGCAAGTGGAGCTCTTGGGCTCTTCGCACAAGACAAGCTGCTCCACACAGCAACAACATGCTTTTCTCCTCAGGCCTAGAGTAATCCACTCCCACTACTCATCTCTCCCTCGCCACCAATACATATGGAACGGGTGAGTAAAGTGTTAACACCTGAAATAGGCACAAACCGGCGCTAATGCCGCACAAATATGTGTTAGAAATCGCAGGTACTTTTCAAGGACTGCTCAAATTTGGAACTGAAAAGTCTTGTAGAGGCACCCACTGACAGGGCACAACTTGACTCACTCATGGTGCAAAGCCCAGAGAATCTTACTCAACTTGCCTGCAGATTCTGGAAGGATCACCTTATGCGGATGACCATATCACGGCCATGTCTTCTTCCTCCTAATGCTATAAATGACAGGGCCTAGCACTCATAAGCCGAGTAGGGACCAGGAATGACACCTGAACAACTCCTGATGCTGGACGGTGAGAATCCCTCACCTCCCCTTAACCTGGCACCCTGCACTAAGGAAACTGCTTGTATGGAGGAGAAACCCCTGCACATTCAGGAAGAAATGTGCTAGCATTAACCAGGTATAAGCAGTGTGTCCTGTTTAAGTGCCTCTATCGCATATAGTATTTGCACTTTTGTGTTAACAGATGAGTTTCATTCTAAACTTCCACGGACAGGAACCAGGTCACCAAGCAAGATCCGCCTGCTTCTTGGGAGACTGGCGTTTCCTGTGCAGGGGCCATTTGCTGTGCTGGAATTGAGTGACACTCGTGTCCTCTGGCTGCCCGCAGCCTTTCCAGTCCCTTGCAGCACCCTGGCTCCTGCTCCTCCTGCCTCCCGGTTGTCGCTGCCTCTCGCTGCCTCTGCAGCTCACGCCTCTGCCCTGGGCCGCCTGCCATTTCCTCTCCAAAGTGCTCCAGGAAGGCCCACGCTGACAGAATCACAGAATTATAGAAGCATTGAGACGGGAAGGCACCTCTGGAGATCACCTACTCCAAACTCAATCCCATTGCATAGGATCACATCCAGGAGGATTTGGAAAGTCTCCAGAGAAGGAGAGTCCACAACCCCCTGGGCAACCTGTGCCAATGCTGTGTCACCCTCACCGCCAGCCGCTCTTTCCTCCTATTTAGAGGGACCTTCCTGTGCACCAGCTTGTGGCTCTTGCCCCTTCACCTAGCATGAGCCAGCAATAAAATGAGTCTGGACTCCTCCTCTTGACACCCTCCCTTAAAGGCATTTTTACTGCTTAATAACATCCCTCTTGGCCTTCTCTCCTCCAGGCTGAACAGACCCAGCTCTCACAGTCTCTCCCCACAGTAAAGATACTCCCATCCCCTCATTGTCTCCAGAGCCCTACACTGCACTCTCCACAGTAGCTCCATGTCCCTCCTGTCCTGGGGAACATACAGCTGGTCGCAGCCCTGCACATGTGGCATCCCCAGGGCCTGAGGAGACGGGCAGGATCCCCTCCTTGGACCCGCTCCCAACACTTTTCCTACTGCAGCCCAAAACACCAAGGACAGTCTTGGCCACAAGGGCACATTGCTGGCTCTTGGTCAACTTGTTGTGCACCCCAGGTCCTTCTCTGCGCTCTCTGGCCACTGCCTGCACCATGGGGCAAGAGGAGCTGGGGCTGCAAAGGGGCCTTGGAGCCTCCTGCCCAAACAACTGGATGCCACCACTGCCTTAGGCCTAGTCCTCCTTATGTACAGTCAAGCGTGCTTCAGAAATGGGAGAGGCACATCACCCCAAGGTCTCTGCGCTAGTCGCTGCACCCTTAACACCTTCTATCACTCCCTCTCCAGAAACCCTTCACACCCCTAGAGGATATGAAGAGGAAACGGGCTAAGGGTGACCTCAGGCTGCCAAATCACAGGCTGCCCTCATCCAGGGACTTCTTCACTAACTTGATGTTATGATGTTATGATGAAGCAGTCCTGTCCCACATGCTGATCACTGAGGGATGCCACTAACAGCCAGCTGCCGCTTGGCAGCACTGCACTGCTGATCACTGTTCTCAGTGAGCCTGATGCTCCATCCACCTCCCTTATGGTCCACTGATCTTCTGCAGATCAGTTCACCAAATTGACTAGGAGACCATGAGAAACCTTTCCAATGCCCTTGCTAAAGTGAGAGTTTACAGAATCCCCTGCTTTGTCCTTTTGCACACAGGCTTTCCTCTTGAGGCAGGAGGCAACCAGGTTGCTCTGGGAAGGGCTAACTTTACTCTTGTATCAGGTTGGTAGGTGGTTTCACCAGGAAAATCTCCTGGCTCCTGTCCCAGTGCTGCCCAACTACAAAAATTATTATTAGTTTGTCCTTAAACTCTCTTGAAATTCCCTTTGCTGCTGCTTGTCCTTGTTGTTTCTTGTCCTTTCCTGACCTTGGCCCCAATCAGACTTTCACCAAGGACAGTGACACCTTCACCTCTAAGCGCAGCCTTGCTGGGGTCTCCAGGCACCGTGCAGGCAGGCCTGCTCCATGGTAGGAGAGGGGTCTGCAGAGATTGGGGCTGCCTTGGGGACCCTCAGCAACAGGCAGCAGAGCAGGGGCACATTGCAGGCACCTGGCGGTGACAAGAAGGCAGGAGCGTCCCTCCTCCCTGGGGGCAGACGCCTTCTGAGGGCAAGGGCACGCTGGAGATGTGGGGGGCCCTGGACCCTTCCACAAGGCTTCACACACGGTCTGTTTTTCTCCTGCTTTGGAGGTTTCCCCACAGATTAATTTTTACTGGTATTCTTACACTTTGCCACTTCTTCCCACGTTTTTCCCACATTTTCCTCTACTTTGATAATTTTCCCATGCTTTCACTTTTTTTCCTTCTCTTTCACAAACATTCCCTCCCATGTTTGTGACCATTTTCCCACACTTGTGAAGATTTTCCTACCCTTTTGTCTTTTCCCCAACCTCTCCTTTTATTCCCATGCTTTCTCAATATTACCGAGCTCTGTGTTCTTTTTGCACTTTCCTTTTTTTTCCATCACTTCACTCTTTTTCCACTTTTCTAACCATTCCCGCACTTTTGACCATATTCCTACACTATCGTTCCTTACCCATGTTTTTCCCTATTTTCCAAGATCTGGGCACTTCTCCAATGCTTTTGCACTTTTTCCCACCATTTCAATCTTTTTCCAATGCTTATATTTGCCTTCTATTATTTTCCAACTCTTGCGCTCATTTGCTGCACTTTTCCCTATGCTTCTAGTAATTTTCCCATGCCTTCCCTTCTTCCCCTTCCTTTAAGTGTTCTCCTACACTTGCTATATCCTTGCCAATCATTTCCACTTGTACAACCTCATTAAAAACCCTGTATATATCAATAAAACCCATAACGATTTCTTACATATTAAGATGATAGCTAATGTCTCTTAGCTAGGCATGTACCTAGATGGGGACAAGAACAATTTCTTTACATTTTGATTGCAATTAATAAATAGTATTAACTCCCTTCTCCACTCTTACCACTCAATGCTGTACCCACAGGGCAGGAATTTTGGGGGTGGTAAATGAGTGTGGGCAGAAACAAACCCATGTGGGGAACCTAAGCACAAGAGTCCCAAGTGTTTTGTCTTTTTGTGGAGGCCGGTTGGGGGTTGGCATCACATGGAGCTGAGGGGGTGTAAAACGCGGCTGTTCCCATGTGCTGACCTGATGGTCGAGCAGGTGGCCACGCTGGTGAGGAGAGCCTCAAAGTGGGAGCAACTCGGGGAGGAGGAGGACTCCAAAAAGAGTGAGGAAGTGATGGCCTGGGATGGCAAGGAATAGCCACGGGGTGATGTGGGAAAGAGAAGCTCAGGGAGGGAGCAGTGGGATGCAGGGAGCTCTGCCTTGGGGTGAACCAAGAGACAATCGAGAGCACAGGGGCGAGGACGGGGGTGGCCTCATGGTGGGTGTCTGCTATGGAGCGCCTGACGAGGGGCAGCCTCTGCAAGGCCTGGGGAGCGCAGAGCTGTGGAGAGGACAACTCGTCCTGCGCCCCAGGGACCTGCTCAGGAGTGGGGAGAGGAGGTGCCTGGTGTCCCCATGGCGACTCCCAGGGCTTTGTGATGGGGGTGGCATCACACCCACAGGTCACTGTGATGGGGCAGTCCCCAAGGTGACCGTGTCCCTGCTAGGGTCTTCACTCTGAGGATTGCGGCGCAACCAGCAGGGAGCAACTCCCCTTGGTGCCCATGCAAGAGGTCCTCAGAGAGGTTCCTAGAGATGGAGAAGGAGCAGCAGGCGAACGCCCGCACCTCATCCATGGAAGGGAACTCTAGTGCGCAATAGTGCACGAGTGAGGTGAGTGTTGGGGCTGGAGGGAGAGCTGGGAGGCAAGGACAGGACCCGCATGGAGAGCACAGGGGTGGTGGGGAAGGAGCCCTGGGTCAAGATAGCCGGGCAGGAGCTCCTCCAGCGAGGGGACGTGCATTCCTGGGCACGGAAAAAGCAGCCTGACCTGCACTCTCCCCCTGTACTTGATGCTGGTGATGTTGCACCTCAAACATTGTGTTCAATTCTGGGCCCATCACTAGAAAAAGTAAAAATAAAAGCCATGGAGGCACTGGAGTGTGCCCAGAGAGGGGCACCAAAGCTGGTGAAGGCTTTGGAGCATGGACCCTATGAGGAGTGGCTGAGGGAGCTGGGGTTATCTAGGAGCCTCAAGGGAGACATTACTGCTCTGCACAACAACCTGAGAGGTGGTTGTAGTGAGGCAGGGTTGATCTATTCCCAGAAATAGCTATCTATAAGACAAGAGGGAATGGCTTCAGGTTGCACCAGGAGAGGCTCAGGTTAAATATTAGGAAAACTTTCCAGGTGGAAAGAGTGGTGAAGCATTGGAAGAGGTTGCCCAGGGAAGTGGTAGAATCACTGTCCCTGGCAGCCTTCAAGAAATGTGCATGGTTTAGCAGACATGGGGTTGAGGGGTTTAGAGTCGGACTGAATGGTTTTGGAGATCTTTCCCAACATAGTGATTCTGATTCTCTGATCTGGATGCTCCAAGGCCCACATGAACCCCATGAGGTCTGTGCTAAGAGCAGAGAGCAGGTCCAGGCCACGCACAGCCGCATTGTGCTCCGCCAGGATGTTCCCTCCGACACGAGGCTGGGGTTTCCTGCGCTTAGGAGCTGCTCGTACCAACACAAGTGTCCCCATCACGGGCCTCCTTCTCCCCACAGGTGGGCCAGCAGGAGCTGCCCGCAGCAGTGCAGCGCAGCGGGAGCCCGGCTTCGTCCCACCAAAGGGACCGGCTGTCGCCGCTGCCCGACCCTCAGGGCTCATGCACCTCTGAACACAGCATCGCACAGGTACAGAGCTGAGCGGTGGTGGAGGCCGAGCCTCTGCCTGACTCCCCATGGGGCCGAGAAGCAGGCGGGACGTGCTGGGAGACACCAGGAGGTCTCTGTGCCCGGCAGGCCGAGCGCTGCTCTGCACGGCAGCCTGCACGCACCCGCCTCGGGCTCTCCGAGGAGCTGCCTTTGCCCAAGGCTTGCCCATAGGCACGAGCCCTCTCCCCAGGCAGCCTTTGGGAGCAGGGGAGCAGCCACCTGCATGGCAGAGCCATCGTCAAGGGGGTCAGAAGCTGCCGGAGGTTTCCCATTAGGAAGGATGGAGGGAGGGACCAAGGACAGCAGTAAGGACTGCCTTTGTGGTGGCCTTCATTGCAGGTTGTGGAGGAGAAGGCCAGCGATGTCCCCTCCACAGTGCAAGAGCCGCAGCCCTCCACCAGCCTTGGAAGGCCTCAGGAAACGCCATCGCCCTCTCCACGGGAGCCAACACAGCCTGATGCCAATAGAGCTAGGATGGAGCTCGCTGTACCTGTGCCCCCACATGCACGGGCACGCGTCATCCATCAAGATGCCCAGGCAAGATCATGGCAGCTCCAGAGCATAGAGTGGCGCCCCAGCACATCATCCTCTGCACCTCAGACAGGGCCTGATCCCTACAGTCATCGGGGAGAACACCAGTGCAGCATTCCTAGCTGGCCTAGCTGGCCTAGCGGACTAAGCTGCCCAAGTGGGCCAGTGAGAGTACGGACATCACGGACACGGCAGCAGCCCTTGGAGATCACGTGCCACCTCCAAGGAAGGCCAGTGCACGTGCATGAAGACAACACTGCACGCTACCTGGCTGTGCTCAGCATCAGAACAGAGCCGCTGGAGGAGCTGGAGAGGAGCTGCCTGCAGCGCACTGGACAGAGCTTGGCCCAGCTCCGAGAAGGAGCTTTTCCAATGAGGGAGCAGAACCTGAGAGAGAGGCAGGACGAGCAGGAGGAGGGCCGTGGCAACCGTTTCTCCCTGACGCTGGCAGGATCACTCAATGCCAAACCCAAGGAGGTGAGTGCCAGGGAGTGCTGGGCCACGGGGGAGCCCTCCCAGTGCTGTGGCCAGCAGCTGTGCCGCGTCGTGCGGGACAGCCGGCTTGTCAAAGCACTGGCGGAGCCCCACGAGGCCTTTCCTCCCTTCACAAACCTCCCTCTCTCCTTCTAGCTCCTCGCCAGAAACTCCTTCTATGACCTCTGGAAACCAGAGATCACGCGAGTGGAGCTCCTCAAAGGCGCAAGCTGCAAGTGGGAGGTGCTGGAGCGGCTCTATGCTCATGCCCCAACGCGGGAGGCGCCGAGAGGCCTGGGAGCACTGCAGGAGGAGAGAATAGAGGACACTGATGAGGAGGAGGAGGATGGGGAAGAGGAGGTGGAGGAAATTAACTCTTTGACCTGGGTCAGAGCCAGCCTTTGCAGCCCGGCTGTGGACCAGGAGATGGAGCACGAGAAGGTGTCCTGCTCGCCCCATGTCAGCACTACAGAGGCTGTGAGCGAGGCACCTGGCCACATGGAGAGCCTTGAGCCAGCAATGCCCAGGGGCGGTGAGCCAGGAGCACCTCCTTTGGCCAACAGCTTTCTGCACACAGAGGACAGCGTGCCTGTCCCACCAGCAGCAAGTGCAGGAGCAGAACCAGAGGCCTCCCCGGCATCCAGCAACTTCATCCAGCATGCAGGGGAAAATGCTCCTCCGTCTCCATCACTTCCTCCAGAACCTGAACCAGAGGCCTCTCCTTCGGCTGAAAACCCTTGCGATGAGATGAGCAGCAGCCCGTCTCCCAAGGAAACCCTGCTGCAGGAAACAACAGCAGCAGCTTCTCCCCCAGCTGCAGGCCCTGCTGCCCAGGTGAGCAAGCAGCATCTCCCCTGTCCTCACCATCCCCGGGAGCTGCCGTGGGAGCTGTGTGGGGGGTGCCCAGAGTTACCCCATTTCCTTGGAGCCCCCCTGCCCATGGCATCCCACTGTCACCCCCAGGCATTTGCCCTCTGCCATGTCTCCATGGGGAGATGCTGGCTCCTCTCCGTTTCCAAGTGCCAAAGACACAGGGATGAAGTCTGCTCCAGCCCACGTCGCATTCAGCCCTGAGGCCTGGATGCCGAGCGAGGAGGGAAGAGGCAGCCCCAGCAGCAGCCCCCTCCACACCAGGGCACCAGCCCCCTTGTGCCACGCACGCCCCCGGCTGCCTTCCTTTCCCCCTGCCCAGCCCTCTGCTATGGCCCCACAACGAGCCTTGTCCCATTGCCGTGCCAGCCGCAGGTCTCTTCCCTTGGGACATGCAGCCATGGGCAGCCTCCTCTGATCCAAACCCTTTGCCATTGTGCAACCTGGGGCACTGGGACCCTCAGCAGGGCCAGCTGATGGCTGACGGGTGCGTGTTCTTGCTCTGCCCATGCAGGTGGCCTTGGAGCCCCAAGAGGAGGAGGAGAAGCCCTCCTCCTGCAGCCCCACACCCGACGTTGAGGCAGGTACGTACCCGCGTGGAGAGCCCTGCTGGGGACAGTGGGTCTGTCCTGGCACAGGGGGTGGCACCGAGGCCGGCAGCAGGAAGCGGTCGGGAGTTGCTGTGCCGAGGACAGAACCCCTCGGGAAGCCCTTGGTGGCAGGGACAGGCAGGTGCAGCCCTGCACCCTGCAGCCCATCGCCCACAGCTCTGCTTCCCACCACAGGCATCGCTGCCCTCCCAGACGTTGCAGCTCCCCGGCGATGGCGCTCACGGCTCAGGACGGCGCTTCGAGCTCTGCGCAGAGCGTTCTGCTGCTGCTGCATCGTGGGGCAGCGAGAGGAGCAGCGAGCGGATGCATGTTCCAGACAGGGACCCTGAGATGGGGGCTGGAGCAGAGCCGAGAGACAGAGCGACAGACGCTGTGTCCTGATGGCTACAGAGATGCTGCCCTGTTGTGTCCTGTAGCACCCATGTGCCCAGAGAAACCATACTCGCCAACATCGCCCGCAGCCATCGCCTGCTTCAAATAAACCCCTTTTGTAGCTTTTTCTCCCCGTGTCAGTTGGTGTCAGAAAATCTCCAGGGAGACAAGTGGGGCTGTGGGGCCATAAGGCATGGGGTGACTCCTAACTCCACACTGGTCTTGGTGGTGGGGGTGGGTAGCAGACCCAGCAAAATGGGGCTCCCCGTCACTGATACTGCTGGCACGCATCTGTGCTCTTGACTGGTTCTCAGAGTGACCCCAGGGCTCTTGCAGTAGCAGCAGATTAGTGAAACACCGTTACCCTGACTGCCTGCAGCCCCTCAGGGCAGCCCCTCTCCCCTGCACAGCACAGGGGTCCTGGCTCTGGGGCTCCTCAAGCGTCTCCA
Source organism: Tinamus guttatus (assembly GCF_059628265.1). Taxonomy (NCBI): domain Eukaryota; kingdom Metazoa; phylum Chordata; class Aves; order Tinamiformes; family Tinamidae; genus Tinamus; species Tinamus guttatus. The sequence goes on from NW_028289617.1 coordinate 110,090, forward strand.
GTGGCAGAGTGGCCTGCCCAAGCTGAAACCCATGGGAACAGTTTTGTATTTATTGTCCCCACAAGCTCATCACTGCTTCTTTGCTTTGCTCTGGAGTCACTGCTTCTTTGCTTTGCTCTGGAGATGTCTCTGCTGCACAGAGAGCCTTTTCCCAGGTCTGTGAGCCCATGCTGCCCTGGCCGTTCCTGCACCCCTCTCCTGTGCTCCCTGCAGCATCCTGGGCTGGCAGTGCTGCTCTGCAGGGTGAGCAGCTGTGGGGACACAGGGTGACTCCACACTGGCCATGATGGTCAGGGCAGAGCCAGCTGGACCACAGTCACTGCAACTGACCACCTCCTCCCCAGGGTGTGTGACTGTGGAGGATGCTTGGAGAAATCCCAGGGTATTTCACATGACTCAGGATGTGTTTGGAGGTGTGATTAGACCCAGGCTGCTGCCACTCCTGAGAGCCCTGATTTGGGGCACTGCTCGGTTTGGCTCTTTACTCTTGGGTGACTCCACGTGGTTTTGTGAGTTTCCACTCAAAACCTGACCCAGACACGTGTTGCCCCTGGAGATCCCTTCTGCTCTCCAGGTGGTTATCCCTTCTTGAAGGTTATCCCTTCTTGAAGAATAGACATCTGTCACCAGTCTGTTACTATTTGGGACAGTCCCTGGGAGATACTTCTTGAGCACTCATCCTCTCCAGGGCACTGGGCACCCACAAGCGGCATCTGAATCCAACCCTCATTCCCATCGCTATACGAGCTGATGCCCCTTGGCCCATGCACACCCAGGCATGGCAAGAGGGTCTTTATGGGTGCAATTCACTGAGCACATTCTTGACTCCAGCTTGGGAAGAAGAGCCCAGCCTTCAGGCACAGTGCAGACAAAATCCCCTTTTATTACAGAGATGTCATTTGAGAGAGCAGCTGTGACACAGTGAGGGCAGATTGAAGGACGGCCTCTGGATCAGACAGACTGAGTTTGTGCCTCAGGGGAAGGAGGATAAATACAAATCGTAGAATCATAGAATGCTCAAGGTTGGAAGGGACCTCTAGAGGTCAAAGCAGGGTCAGCTAGAGCACGTGGCACAGGACTGCATCCAAGCGAGTTTTAAAGATCTTCAGAGAAGGAGACTCCACAACCTCTCTGAGCCGCCAGTTCCAGTGCTCTGTCACCCTCCCAGTCAAGAATTTTTTCCTTAAGTTCCTGTGGAACCTTTGATGCTTCAGTTTCCGGCTGTTTCCTCTAGTTCTGTTGGTGGCCACCACTGAAAAGAGGCCAGCACCATCCTCCTCACTGCCTCCCGTGAGGTACTTATAGACACTGCTCAGGTCCCCTCTCAGCTTTCTCTTCTCCAGGCTGAACAGGCCCAGCTCCCTCAGCCTCTCCTCATAGGGCAGATGTTCCAGGCCCCTGATCATCCTTGTGGCCCTGCGCTGGACTCTCTCCAGCAGCTCCACATCCCTCTTCTACTGTGGAGCCCAGAACTGGACACAATACTCCAGATGTGGCCTCATCAGAGCTGAGTAGAGGGGCAGGATCACCTCCCTCGACCTGCTGGAGACGCTCTTCTTAATGCGCTCCGGGATCCCATTGGCCTTCTTGGCCACTAGGGCGCACTGCTGCCTCATGGTCAACTTGTCGTCCACCATGACACCCAGGTCTTTCTCTGCAGAGCTGCTCTCCAGAAGGTCAGTCCCCAACCTGTACTGGTGTCTGCGGTTATTCCTCCCCAGGTGCAGAACCTTGCACTTGGCCTTGTTGAATTGCATGAGGTTTTTCACTGCCCACTTGTCCAGTCTGTCCAGGTCCCTCTGGATGGCAGCGCAGCCCTCTGGGGTATCGGCTACTCCTCCCAGTTGGGTATCATCAGCAAACTTGCTGAGGGAGCACTCTGTGCCTTCATCCAGGTCATTGAGGAATAAATTGAACAGGACTGGACCAAGGACTGACTCCTAGAGGGGACACCGCTAGCTACAGACCTCCAACTAGGCTCCACACCACTGATCACCACCCTCTGAGCTCTGAAAAGCGAGCAGCTTATGACTTTGTTCTTTCTGTAAGTTATAAAAGAAAGCATGTTCTCAATCCAGTACTGCAAAAGAGAGGCTCTACATGATCATTGCGATTAAGTGTAGAAGGCTTAGGTATGACTGGATATACAGCAACCACTCTTTGAATGAGAGCCCTTAGATCTCATTCTCTGATAATCTTTGTGGTAAATACTTTGATCCTGGCTTTAATACCATTCTTCCTGGTGGAATACCACTGGCCACAAGCCTTCAACTGCACTCGGCACTGCGGATCACAACCTTCAGACCTCTTCCAACAGCCAGAGTTCCAGTCATCTAAACCTCATTTCCTGAGCTCCCCAGCTTCCCATTAAGGATGTTATTGGACACGATGAGAATGAGGATCTGACTTCAAAGCCATGCTTGTAGAAATTCGTATTCCTGGCTGCTTTCCTGACTTTGAGCTCATCACTGCAATCAACAGCAGCTTCTCTGACGCAGAGGGGTCAGTCTGCTCTAGACGTTCCCTAAAACGAGGCCAGGGAGCATGCAAGACTCCTTCTGATCTATGAATCCACAGGATTCCAAGAAGCACATCCCTCCAGCACCTCCACAACCCACTTCCTAGAGAGGGGCCCTGCAGAGATCCCCGTATGTAAAGCTGGTGAAGGACAAGCCAGAGCAGTGTCAGTGCTGAGTAAGGGCAGTGCCTACTCACAGAATAAAGACGTTGCTCGCAAGGTCCCTTGGGCCCGAGTCGCGAGACAGATGAGCTGCAGCTTCTCTGCAAGCAGCCTGCATGGGGCAAGGGCTTCCCAGCGCCTTTCCTGCCGATGGGAGCACTGCGCACGCCTGGGCTCTGCAGGCGTCACGCGCGCAGGCAAGGGGGCTCCCAGCACTTGCCCTCACAGCCACGGGGCTGAGCTCGCTGCCCAGCCCTCTGCTCGCGCCTCCCTGCAGGGAACACTGCTCTGCTTCACACTTCCCCTCCAGCATTCCCAGGGCAGCAGCCAAATGCCTGCCAACAATTCCCCGTGCCACCAGCCCTGCGGCTGCTTGGGAGCCACCCAGAGCCCTCCGCGCACCTCTGGCACCAGCCCCTTCCCAGCAGCTGCGCTCTGCCTCGCAGGGGCACTGCGGCATGCCAGCAAGCAAGGTTAGCCAACAGCAAGATGCTCCTCTCGGCTACAGCACTTTGGTGGCGGGGCTTGGGCTGCTTGCTTTTGGAGGGTTTTCCTCTGTGCGAGGTAAAAACCTGACAGCACCGGGGAGATCTCTGCTCCATCTGCCCTGGAATTCCCATCCTTACCCAAGAGATGGGAATTCACCTCCGTTAGCAAGTGACAACTGTAGCCCTGTGCTGGGCAGACCTGGAGCAGCTGCAGGTCCCTGCTGCTGCTGAGGACACATTTGTGCCTGCTCTGCCCTCTGCAGCCCTAGGAAGCCGGGGCAGGGGCAGCAGTGCAGGAGCCGCACCAAGGCTGCTCTCAGCCACAGCACATGGCGCCTGCAAGGTGCGCGGCAGGACAAGAGAAGGAGCCCAGCAGCACCAGGGGCTCCCAGGCCACCACCAACTCACAAGGGCTCTGCTGAGGACATGCACACCTGGCCCCAGGGCACAACTGCCCTTGGCGCTCATTGCGCTACCAAGGAACACATCTCGACCATGGAAAACAAAACTTCCTTGGGTCTATCGGGCTGTAAGGGGAGTGGAGCAGGGAAGAAAGATGAAGGCATTCAAGGCTGCTTGCAGGGGTGTAAGCAGAGCCCCAAGTGGAGTCCGGCCTCTGGGCAGGCAGCCACCAGCAGCACCATGGGGCTGCGTGAGGAGACCTCCTTGGCACCCAGCAAGCCCAAGGCTACACACTGCTCTCTGCCGCCAGGCTCAGCAGTGCCAGGGGGAGTCCAGCACACGCAGACCCTTCCTCACGGTGGCCCCCCTGGCCCCTGCTACTGCCCTCCTCCCCCCACGCAGCAGGGGAACATCCCAGAGGGGCAGTTATCGCCACGGGAACACAGATGCTTCCCAGGGCTGCGCATCACAGTGGCCCCAGTGCTGGCCACGCAGCAGCAAGGCCAGGTGAGCAGCAGGGCCGCGCAGCACCAGGGGCCACCCGTGGTGCCCACAAGATGCAGGGGAGCTGCGGGGCTGCAGGGCAGCCTGCGCGATGCCTCCCAGGGGAGGCCCCAAAGCCACCGCGCGACACCTGGCACTCACACCTCTCACATTGCCCTTTCCTCTCCTCCACTTGGCACTGGGCTCCCCGCCTACCTGCCAAAGGGCCTGCTGGAGGCAAGGGGAGTGATGCAGGCTGGCCCAGCACTTCCTGCTCTGTGCCCCACTGCTCCCGCACATGGAGATGCCAAGAGGCTCCTGGGACAGAGATCCCTGCTCTCATGGCTGCAAATGTAAACAATTCCATTCCGTTGCAGACTCAGGACAGTGAAAAAAATGGATAAATGTGAAGTTGAAGAGATGGAGTGGGAGAGCTCTGTGCAGGTACTGTGCGTGCAGGCAGAGGCTGTGCGGGGACGGCTGGCGCTTGGCTCTGCGAGAGCAGCCGCAGGGCTGGTGGCAGAGGTGGCAGGGAGCTCTGGCAGGCCTGGGTGCTGGGGCAGAGCTGCGCCAGGGCCAGGAGCGGCCAAGGCCTCGGGGGCTGCTGCCTGAGCCTGGCGCCCTGGCTCTGTGCACCGCCTGCCCCACACATGCAGGGTACACGAGGTCCCACGCACAGAGCCAGATCTGCCACCATGACTGTCCCCCTATGCTCTCCTGCTCTCTTCCAGAGCCCAGGAACCCACAGCCTGGCTGGATGCAGCCAGGATGAAGAGCCTATGGAGTGGGAGACCTCTAGCTGTGCCCTCCAGGTATTGCTGCTGCTGCCGGGTGCACATGGACAGCTGGGGATGGGGTTGGCCCCTTCTCGCTTTCCCGATTCTCGCTGCAGGAAGAGGGGCCCTGGGGCCAGACCTCCCCAGCTCTGGGACTTGTCTTGAAAATGCCTCCCTCTCTCTTACAGGCTCCGCACATGGATAGGGGGCCTTCAGGGGACCACCCTGAGCCTATGGAGTGGCTCAGTTACGGCAGCAGCCAGGTACAGCCCCCGTAGCCCCTGGATGCCCTTGCCCTTCCTCTTCCCCACACACCGTCCCCACCAAGGTCTCCTCCTCTCTTCCAGACCGTGGGGAGCATCACCCTGATCGGCTGCAGCCAAGAAGAGCCGATGGACTGGGAGAGCTCCGGCTGCAGCCCCCAGGTATGGCCCCTGCTGCCGGCTGCACGGGCAGAGCTGGGGCTGTGCCCGGCCCCTTGGCGCTGCTCCGCGCTGCCTTTGGGGAGGAGCCGCGCGGGAGCCTGGCCCAGGTGTGCGGGCGCTCTGGCGGGCCGCGGCGCCGGGGCAGAGCTGCACAGGGCGCAGGAGCGCCCAAGGCCTGGGCACCTGCTGCCTCAGCCCCTCTGCCGGCCTCTGGGCTGCGCTGGCCACGCCAAGCCTCTGCCAGGGCACCAATGACGGCAGCGCTGCTGCCAAAGAGCCCGCGCAGCCGCCAAAGAGCCTCTGCTCCACGGGAGCCCCCGAGCCGCTCCTCGGCCCTGCTCACGCCTCCTTTTCCCTTGCAGACCAAGCTCCCCTTCACCCTGGCTGCTGCTGGGAAGCACTGGGCCCAGGGACTGCAGCAATAACTTCTTATCTGGATTTTTCATTAGAGACTTTTATAGTAGTATTTGTTCCTGTTGATATTGTTGATATTCCTGTTGTTAGTTTTATTGATATTGTTTTTATTATTGTTGTTGTTATTGTTTAATATATTGTTCTGTTTTTGTTGTTGTTTAAATATATATTCCTGTATCATTGTTTTAGTGTTGTATGTTTTATCCAAGTGATTGTTTTAGTGTTGTATGTTTTATCCAAGTGATGTCAGGCACTAAAATCATCCCCACTGAAGATGTGTGTGTGTAGTGCTAAGATTTCAGACCCTAGGAGCAAGGGAGGGCCTGCAAAGTTTCCCTCTAGGACTTTCTTCACACATGGCCCTTTGGGATGTCCCAGCCAGTTTTCCATCTGTTTTTTTTCTTCTTCTTTTTCACTTCTTCTATTCTTCATTTTCTTTTTCTTTTCCCCTTTTTTTTTTGTTTTCCTTTTAATCTTTTCCTAATGCTGTTTTGTTTTGTTTTCTCTTTTTCCCTTTCTTCTTTCCATTTCCAATTCTTTTTATTTCTTCTTATTTTTTTTTCTTCTTGGAAATTGTGGCACAGAAAAAGAGTGTAGGATATCACGGAGCCGAAGAGCATTCCCGACCGGCAGCGGGGATCGCAGCTCTGCTCAACACTCAGGTGCTCCCCTTCTAAATGCCTGCACTCAAGCAGTGCCAGGAGAGGACAAGCTCATCCTCAGGAGAGCAGTCATTGCTCTCTGGAAAGGAAGGGAGCCTCCAAGGCCAGGCCTGCAAAGGAACAATGGTTCTTTTCCAGCAATGTGTATCCATTCCAATGCCAGGCTGTGGGATTTCTTGCTCCCTTATGGAGTTGGGAATGAGTGTATGGTGCCTGACAAAACAGGACAAGCAAGGAAGAAGACGAGGAGGTTGTTGGCAGATGAGATGGAAGGCAGCACTGCCAGGCCCAGCGGGAGTCGTGCGGCACACGAGGGGCGGCTGAGTGCACCCAACATCCTGGCTCATTGCGGCCAATGACCACCTGCAGGGACCAGCCCTCACGCACATGCTTGCCCCATCCTGCTTCACTGCTTTAGCCCTCTCTTCAGCTTCCCCCAAAGAAGATGTCCTGCTTCTGCCGCATCTCTGCATGGCTCTTGCTTCAGGAGACAGGCCAAGAAGGCAGCCTCAGATCCCGAAGGAACCAGAAGCGTCCCATGGTCCTGATGTGCAGGCACTGCATGGGGCAGGGAGCACTCCAGGATGGGGAAAGGTCTCCCCAGCATGGAACCAGCAACAACCCTTGGTGTCTCAGCCCACCACAGCCCTCCTGCTTGGGCAGCCACCCCCTGCAACCTGCCGCTGCTGACTCCTGTGAATGTCCAATGTCGGACGAGTGCTGGAAATGGCCAAAGTGACAGACCAATCCGTGACAAATGCCCTGTGGCCCCTTCACAGCCAGGCCATGCAACCAAGGACACCCAGCTCAGCAAACGTCCTTTTCCTCTCCGGACCCTCTCCAGCCCAGCCCAGCCCCTCTCCAGCTCTCCCCACCTGCCCTGCCCTCTCCCAGCCCACCCAGCAGAGCAGACCAGGCTGGGGGTGGCCCCGCAGCAGTGCCCCCCGCAGGGCACTCACCCCACAGCCCCAGCCCCACTGTGGGCACAGCACCTGCAGGGGAGAGGGCTGTGTGTGTCAGGTGCCCCACCAGGCTCCAAGATGGAACTGGCCCCCATACAGACACAGAGGACAGGGACACTCTGTGCCTCTCGTTCCTGTATCCAGAGCTTCCCTACCCCAGGCTGCCTGCAGCCCCCATGCCAGCCCCTCTCTCCAGCACAGCACAAGGCTCCCTGCCCTGGGGCTCTGCTGGCACCTCCTGCTGCCAGGGACACAGCAGCCAGCCCCTAGCTGACATGCAGAGAAACATATTTCTTTTCCCCATTTATTCCTCCTTCTAAGAGCACAATTGCTCCTTTTCCCCTTCCCCAGGGATATCCCTGCTCCCTGGAAAACCCTTCCCCAGGTTCATTCCTTAGTTATGGTCTGCCTGGAAGCTCCTGGAGCCTCCCCAGTGCTCCCTGCAGGACCCCGAGATGCTGGTGTTGCTCTGCAGAGTGAGTGAGCTGTGGTGCTCTGGGGTCACAGGGTGACTCTGCAGTTGTTGTGCTCATGGTTGGACACAGACCCAGCTGGACAGGCATCATTGTACCTGAGAACACCATATCAAGAGGCTTCTATCTGTGAATGATGCTCTGAGCAATCACAGGGCCTATAAAATGGCTCAGGCTGTGTTCATGTGTCCCTAGACCCAGACAATGACTTCAGGTATAAGCTATCATGGGCGGCTCTTGAAGCTCCTTTCCCTGTGCCTGCAAAGTCCCCTATATGGTCATAGGCCACCATACGGGGGACAGTCCCAGGCAGATACTGCTTAGAGATTCATCACTATGAGGAGCACCAAGCACTCACAAGTGAGAACTGAATCCAGTCCTTATTCCCCAACATATCCCCCCAGGAGCTCATTGCCTTGGGCCCATGAAGAGCCCCAGAAAAGCAACAAGCATATTTCAGGCTGAAAATTCAGCAAATTCTCAGCAAATTCTTGGCACCAGCTTTGGAAGAAGAGCCCAATCCACGAGATGCACTGAAAACATACCCTTTACTTGGGGGAACGACAGCTCTGACACAATGATAGACACATTTAAAAAAGACCTCTGGTCAGAAAGACACAGTTAACACCTCTGGAGAAGTGGGATGAATTCAGGAACTTGTGCACAAACCTCATTATTAAAGCAAGGATGCCGAAATCACAGGAGTTGTCTGAGAGAAATTAGATATCACATGAGTAGATGGATGGGATTTCAGCTTATTGCTGCTGAAATATTACCAATTGAATCATTTTTTTCAGTGCATCCCTGAGTTCCTTGTTCCTCATGCTGTAGATGAGAGGGTTCAGTGCTGGAGGCACCACTGAGTACAGAACAGCTACCACCAGATCCAGAGCTGGGGTGGAAATGGAGGGAGGCTTCATGTAGGCAAACACTGCTGTGCTGACAACCATACAGACCACAACCAGGTGTGGGAGGCACATGGAAAAGACTTTTTGCCGGCCCTGCTTTGATGGGATCCTCAGCACAGCTCTGAAGATCTGCACATAGGACACCACAATGAAAATGAAACACCCAAAGCCTAAAGAGACGCTAACCACAAGAAGCCCAGCTTCCCTGAGATAGGAGTCTGAGCAGGAGAGCTTGAGGATGTGAGGGATCTCACAGAAGAACTGCTCCACCACATTGCCTTGGCACAGTGGAAGGGAAAATGTGTTCCCAGTGTGCAAGAGAGCATTGAGAAAATTAGATGCCCAGGCAACTGCGGCCATTTTGACACAAGCTCTGCTGTCCATAAGGACATCATAGTGCAGGGGTCTGCAGATGGCAACGTACCGGTCATAGGCCATGACTGTGAGGAGACAATACTCTGCTGAAATGAAAAAGGCAAACATAAAGACCTGTGCAGCACATCCTAAGTAGGAAATGGCCCTGTCGTCCCACAGAGAATTGGCCATGGATTTGGGGACAGTGGTGGAGATGGAGCCAGCATCGAGGAGGGAGAGGTTGAGGAGGAAGAAGTACATGGGGGTGTGGAGGCGGTGGTCGCAGGATATAGCTGTGATGATGAGGCCGTTGGCCAGGAGGGCAGCCAGGTAGATGGCCAGGAAGAGCGAGAAGTGCAAGAGCTGCAGCTCCCGCCTCTCTGCAAATGGCAGGAGGAGGAACTCGTTGAAGGAGCTGCTGTTGTTTCGGAGCACTGTCCAATGAGGAAAAAGCGTCAACACGTTAGAATAGGCTTCTCTGAGCAAAACTCCTTCTACTCCTCTTAGTAAAGCCATATTTTCTCTCTCCTTTACCTTGTTCAGCTCCCTTGTCTGACCTCTGGTTTGTGCTGGCTGAGTATGCTCTTCATCTGTGCTTGGGCTCCAGAGCAGTCAGTCCTGCTCTTGTGGGTGGTGTAAATGGAGGTGTCCAACTGCCTCATATATTTGGTGAGGAGACCAGGGGATGGGCACCATGAACTGAGTGAAGGGGATTTGATCCAGTGACTCAATAGCGATATTCTCTAATTACTTTAGCGCAAATGGCATCACTCATGACAGCTCTTTTTGAAAGAAAACGTTGTTGGGAAGGATTCATCTCCAGCTTACCCTTTTGAACAGAAGTGTCTGAAATGGACCCTGTCCTCTGAGCATCTTAACATCTTCACTCTTACTTGACACAATGCAGCTGGAGAGGGAAGTTTCTGCCTTAACTGCAGCTGACTCCCTGTCCTTAACTCAAGGGAGCAAGAACCAGACCGGAACGAGAGGTGAAGAAATGTAGAGCAACACTATGAACCTTATGCCAAGGGACAGGAAGGAGTAACAGACAGAGGAGCACTGGGGAAAGTCTTCCCCTCCCCAAGCTATGCAAGCCACCTCCCAGAGAGCAACATCTCCAGACAGTCCCTCTCAGTCCCCTTCTCCTGCAGTGGGAAAGGACCAGGCTGCAGTAGAGACACAGCCCCTCTTCTACCAAGGAGGGTACTCATGGCTGGGACCCCATGGCCTTGAGGGGTGGGAGAGGGGACACGGGGCTTTGCTTAGAGGAAGACATCTGTGTTGCAGGGACTGACTGGTGGGGAGTGATCCAAATCCCCCCTCCCACAGTGATTATGTTTCTAGTTCCCTCCCATTTGCTGATTTTATCTCCACTGCTGGAGCTTTTCCTGATGGCAGCAGTTGCTCTTGCCCATGTCTTCTCCCTGTCAGTGCCGCACAACCCATCCCACCCCCTGGACACTTACTCTGCCCTACAGCAGTATCTCAGCAGCAGGGCGCTGTCCAGGGACATCTCTCTGCAGGTAGTAAGGAGAAGGTCAGACAAGCCCTGGTGAGGCCAGAGAAGGTGATGCTGGTGCTGTCTTCAATCAGGGGAGGGGGGCAAGGGTTTTCTGAGGTTCCTCACAAATCTCTCCATTTAAAGGACTAGAGTGTCAGGTTCCTGCTCTAACCTGGCATTTCCTTTCCATACACCCCCGGGTTTTCGGAAAGCAGACAAAAGAAATCTCCTGATCTTAGACATTAACACTGCCTTCACTGTCCTCTTGAAAAGGCTCTTTCAGAAAATGAACCTGTCCTTATGGGAGTCTCTCCTCACACCCAGAGCTTCTCCCTGCAGCACCATGGGGATATCCCAGGCAAGGTTAGTGCTGCAGTCCCAGGCAGGTGGCAGTGCCCTGGGGACACAGCACCCTGCGGCACAGGGACACTGCTCTGAATTGCAGCCCATGCAGACCTGGGTGCACTCATTGGCTTCACACCCCTGCCCTATCCCAGGGAGAAGGCAGCCATGATGCCCAATACCTTTGATGGTCTGGCTGGGAATCCCTGCTCCAAAGCACACCCAGCTCCAAGCAGGAGAAGCTGGGAGAGCCACCCCAGCTGGGGAAGGTGCTACATTCAAAAGATCATTCCAGTAATCACAGCAGTGTTGTCCTGCAGACAGACGCTTTCCATATCTTGGGCTGGTAAGATTTCTCCCTGCAGTGAGTTCTCAATTGCCCTCCCATTCCCAACTCTCCCTCACCTGTCCCTCACTTACACGCGACTCATCACAGCCTGGTGCCTGTGGGCAGTGCCCTGAGTCTTGGTGCTCCTTTATGAGGAGCTGCTCCTGGGCAGAGCTGTCTCTCTGCAGCACCTGCCAGGTTGCCATGGGCTCCCGCAGTCCCAGGAGCCAGGCCCAGCTCATGAGCAGGGACCAAGCTTAAGATGAAATAATTTCTGTCTCCTCTGCAGCCTTCAGGCATTTCTGGGGCTTCAGGGCTGTGACTGGGGAAGCAGGCTGGGTGTCTGTAGGATGCATGGACACAGCTGCAGGTATGAACCAGCATGGGACAGGCTCAGGTGGAGACAGACAAAGGCTCTGCCTGGGCTCACAGACACCAGAGGAGGCCTTCATCCTCTTGGCTATGGCTGTTGTCTCTGCCACCGAGGCCTGTCAGGAGACACTGGAGCCTTAGTGTCCCTCTTGCTGGTACCCTGAAAGGTGTCGTATCATTGTCCTGCACTGAGCACTGCACACCCCCCCACACACACTGTCCTCAGGAGGACCTGTAAAACATGTGGGGGAAAGGATCTCCCTTCCCAGAAGCGCAGGGGCTGAGCTTGGAGATTTTGACTGATAAAACACACCAAGGGTTAATGTGGCATCAGAGCCTCCTGCATGATTCTCTGCCTACCTGTTATCAGTGATGACAATTTTCTGTTCTAATCAGTCCCTGGGTAGTCTTTACTGCTAACAACTATCAGTGGGACCCATTAAAACTCAACAAAATGTTGTGGGTTGATCTTGACTTTAAATTCTCCTCTCAGTAACTGAGGTTCATGGATTCAGCATGAAATATACCATGGGGCTCATAAAAATGCAAAAAGCTCTCACAAACCATGTCTCTCCCTGCAATTTTTGTCTAGGCTTGCATGACTAATTGGAGAGGTTTGGGGACTGTAGCTGAAAGTTGGAGACATCAGTAATATACAAGCATTTCTGATTTTACAGGTTTTTATTGTTACTATTAACATCCAGCTTTCAGAGTAATCGACAGCAATATTCTGGAATTGGAATCAATCCAGAATGACTCCCAATGAAGTGTGGACATCTAGAAGAACCCGTGTCCCAGAGCTCAAGCACTGTATGGACACTCTTCCTTCCCTCCCCAACCTGCCATTTCTCACATCAGCCACCTGGGACTTCCATCACTCTTGTTAGAAGCCTCTCTGTCCTACTGAAATCAGCAACTGAAAGTTAGAGCTCATCTGCTGCAGCTGCCAACTGCTTTCCTTAGAGAGTTTCTTAGAGAACTAGCTGCAAACAAACACAGGGTTTTTCTTAATTGCAAAGAAACAGAAATAAAGCTTGAAATAATTTCACAAATAATAATTGTGCTCTTTGAGTGTAGGCTAAGCCCAACGTGTCAACAATGAGGTTCCCTTGCTACAAGGGACACCCTTCCTCAAAGACAGAGCAACCTTTAAACTCCTTGAAGTGCAAACCAGCAGCTGGGTCCTGAAGTGAGCAAAGAGTAACAGAGGGAGTCACAATACTGCGGTTCTACAATGGCCAACTTGTGGCCTGTAAAGATGGTGTTAGAAATTGTCAGTTTGAGCAGGACATGTGGGAATGGGAGAGCCACACAGCTCCTGGGGGCCCTGGGTCATGATGTGGGCCATGCTGCTTTTGGAGATCCCAGACCTGCCTCAGCTTCTCTACAAAAGCAGGGAAAAGGCCCTGATGCAAGACCTTAGAGAACAGGGATTTTCCTGGCTGCTCAGAGCAACACAAAGAAGGACTTGGGGATGTCAAAGGAAACCCAACCCACCAACACCAAAAGCACTGGACCTTCCTCAACCCTTCGTTTGGGAGCAGGATGGGACAGGGAAAACAGCCACATCCCAGACGTCCTCCATTAGGCCTCCAGCTCTGCAGCTTCTCATGGCTTCAGGGAAGCTCCCTAAACCAACACTTCCCATGACCCTAGTGCATTGAGCAGACTGAGCAGACACAGAGGAGACAGAAGAGAGAAAGGGGAGAGACCCCCGGGTCCAGAATGGGCCTTCCTGTGCCAAAGACAGGATGTTAGAGGCTGAATAGGCAACTGAAAGAAAGGAGGAAAGGCGTGCTTTGCTTTTCAGGGTCTGGAATGCCACATATCTGAAAGCTTCAAGAGGGATGCCATCCCCCTTCTGCAAGATTTGCTCCAGGACTGTGAAAAAACTACAGGAAGAGGAATGTTGGTTGTTGGAAGCTTCAGCAGTAGGGGAGTGGGGAGATGGTCATCTCACTGACTTGTGAACAAGCCAAAATGCAGCTCCTGAGGCACGGCAGTGCCTTACAGGCTCCATACGGGAGTCTGGACAGAGGGATGCAGTGTGTGGGCCTGTCCTGAGACACCCAGGGTCAAAAGTGTGGGAGATGCAGGATGCCAGGGCTCTACAGATCCCAAAGACAGGCTGGTGCCAAACACTATACCCACGGGAGAAACACTACTTGGAGGTGTAATGGCAAACCCCAAAGCATAAGTAAGGTGCAAAAGAGAAATAGCTTTCCTCAGGGTCAGATGAAAGAAAGCTGTGCAAAATTCACAGGATTTGGAGAAACTTCTTCAGATTTTCTACCTGGCCTGACCCATGGTTTTGGAGCCTGTCAGGAACCAATGTCCCATCTCAAGCCCTCTGGAGGGAAGACATGTGTTAAGAATATATTTGCTCTTTTCTGACATATCATCTCTATCTTATCACAGATCAAGAAACCTTCCTGAGGGCTTTTAAAAGCACAGAGCCTGTAGATCCTTTTTCAGAAGAGTAGATTCCTTGAGGTTGCAGCAGGGGATCCAGTGCCATGCTGAAGGCAGGTCCCAGCAGGCAGGTCCTTGGGGCCTTTTCCAGTGAACTTTGGGTTATCTCCGAGGATGGAGACCTGAGAATCTCTCTGGATCCTGTGCCAGAGTTTGACCATGCTCATAGACAAAAAGATTGGTTCTTAACATCTAAGAGCATTTCCCATTGTCTATTTCTTTTTCTCTCACTATTGCCTCACCTGCCATTTGTGTGACCCTCCAAGAATATCCAAATGCTCTGTGCCCTCCACAAGGCAGTTGTGCACAGCATGAAGATCCCCCTTGGACTTCTCTCTTCTACGCTGAACAAACCCTGCTCTCCCAGCATCTCCTTTTCTGCCGCACACTCCAGCCCCTGACCATCTTCTTGTCCCTGTGCTGGACTCCCTCTCACTTGTTAGTGCCTGCGCAGAACTGGAGAGGCTGAATGGGATCTGGTTTACAGACATGGTCTCATAATCCCGCTCCATCCCAGGAGCTTCTCTGTGTGCTCAGACATGCATGTGCATGTACATGCATGTGCTCGGACATGTGTGTGCTTGGACGTGCGTGTGAACCCATGAGTGCATGCGTCTGTGTGTGCGCATGTGCTGGGCACGCTCCTGTCTCCCCCTGGCAGGGGCCCACGTGGCCCCGCGAGCCCCTGCACAGGTGCCCCTCGCCCTGTGGCCCCCGGCACCCAGTTTCCCTGGGGCGCTGACACCGGGACCTGCCACCCTGGGGGTCCCAGCACAAGGAGCCCTCTCTGGGAGGCCACCAGCACCAGGAGCCCTCACTGCTGGGCCCCAACCAGCAGGACCTGTCACCTTTGGGCCCTCAACCTCAGGACCCCTCATTCAGGGACACTTCCCATCAGGGCACCTCGACCTCGAGCTCCCAACCGCAGGCCCCTTCATCCCTTCATCAGTGACGCAGAGCCTAGTTGGAGACCTGCAACTATTGGTATCAGGAGTCAGTCAAAGCCTGTTCAGTTTATTAATCAGTGGCCTGAAGGGACACAGTGCACCCTCAGCAAGTTTTCTGAGGATAGAAAAGTGGGAGGAATGGCTGATAGTCCAGAGGTCTGTGCAGACTTTAAGAGGGACCTGGACAGCCTGGAGATTGGCGGGTAGAGGAACCTCATGAAGTTCAACATGGGCAAATGCAGGGTCTTGCAGCTAGGGAGGAATAACCGCATGCACCAGGACAGGCTGGGGATTGACCTGTTGGAGAGCAGCTGCACAAAAAGGGACCTGGGAATCGTGGTTGGCAACAAATTGACCATGAGCCATCAGTGTGCCCTTGTAGCCGCTGATACTGGTGGCTGAGGTCTGACGGTATTCAGAGTGCCCCACAATATTGCAAGCGCAGGAGATGTCTTTGGGTGGCCACTGGCTCCAGGCTGTGGTGTTTCACTGCGAGTGCAGGAATCGTCCTCCACTGCCCCTTCCCTGGGCCTCCTGGGTCCCCACTGCCTCCCTGGGGATTGCAGAGCCCTCCTTTCCCCATGTGCACCTGGGTTTAGTGCTCTACCTTCTGGTCCCTGCACTGTGAGTCATCCCTGTTTCGTTAAAGCTGCACTCAATGCCCACTCCCAGGCAAACCCTGTGCCTGGAGATCCCTGGGGGTTCCCTCATCAGCACAGACATGTGTGGGGCAGCCTGGCACAGGCAATGCAGAGACCATTGCCTATCTGCAGTGGTCACTGAGAGATGAACCCTAGATTGAGGCTAACAGATCACCCTGGAATGCTGAGGTCATCCGCTGGATCTCATGGAGTTCACAAGCAGAAGAGCAACCCCATTTGTGGTTGCACACCCTAGGGCATATTTTTGATTCCAGTTTCTAAAGAGAGGCCAGATTCAGGACCATCATAGGGCAGATCCCCTTTTATTATGGAAATATTATTCTGGAATCCAGCTGTGTCTTAAGGGAGCCCAAGGACTGGTCCTGCCTGTTCTTCCAGGGTACGAGGAAAAACAAGCCTCTCTCTGCCAGGTTATGAGAGTTCCTGGGCCATATCTGCAGGATAAAGGGTGGAAGGACAGCATGGAAATGAGGAGGACAACTCTAAATACAGAAAGTCTTGCTGCCCTCCTTGAATTTGTCTTCAGGAAAGATGAACTGCCACGGGAAGGCTGCCTCTAGACTTTCCTTCAATTCACTCATGTTTAGTTTTGTATGTTGGAGCTTTGCATGGAACCATGGAAACCTGTGGTGACATTTGGTTGCCATTTCTGTCATACTAGAGAGATTTGAGATCACACTCTAACCATAGCCAAGAGAGCTGAGATCTCCTAAACAACACTGGACCCCTGGTCTCACCCAAGCTGCCCTCGTCCTGCCGTGACTCTGTACCTCAGAGGTCCCTTGGTGTCAGTGCTGGAAAAGACCCTGCAGAGGGAAACTCTCCTCCCTGCACTGGGCACATCCAAAGGAGCTCAAAGAAGCAGCTCAGAGAATCCCCCCTCTCTGCTAGTGAAGGGGGAACCCTGGCTTCCTGCTGAATCACGATCTATGTTTAAGTGCTGAATGAGAGATTCCTGTGCAGATGTGACAAAAACTAGGTGTCTTTATTTTATTATTTATTATTTTAAGATTGGTGTAAAAGAGAGAAGTAAAAAAGAAAGAAATGGATAAAATACGGCCTTGATGCCAGATATCCTGGTGAGTGAATGAAACAGTTGTTACCACTGACCTTGTACCCACTGGATGAGTTTCTTCAGTGCCTCCTTGAGCTCCTTGTTCCTCATGCTGTAGATGAGGGGATTCAGGGCTGGAGGCACCACAGAGTACAGAATGGACACAACCATATATAAAAGTGGGTAGGAAATGGAGGGGGGCTTCAGGTAGGCAAACAATACAGTACTGACAACCAAGGACACCACAGCCAGGTGCGGGAGGCACATGGAAAAGGCTTTGTGCTGGCCCTGCTCAGAGGGGATCCTCAGCACAGCTCTGAAGATCTGCACATAGGACACCAGAATGAAAATGAAACACCCGAAGAATAAACAGACACTAACAACAAGAAATCCAACTTCCCTGAGGTAGGATTGTGAGCAGGAGAGCTTGAGGATCTGGGGGATCTCACAGAAGAACTGCTCCACCACATTGCCTTGGCACAGTGGTATGGAAAATGTGTTCCCAGTGTGAAGGAGAGCATAGAGAAAGCCACTGGCCCAGGCAGCTGCTGCCATTTTCACACAAGCTCTGCTGTCCAGGAGGGTCCCGTAGTGCAGGGGTCTGCAGATGGCAACGTAGCAGTCATAGGCCATGACTGTGAGTAGGGAAAACTCTCCTCCCAACAAGAAGACGAAGAAAAATATCTGGGCAGCACATTCCGAGTAGGAAATGGCCCTGGTGTTCCACAGGGAATTGGCCATGGATTTGGGAACAGTTGTGGAGATGGAGCCAACATCGAGGAGGGAGAGGTTGAGGAGGAAGAAGTACATGGGTGTGTGGAGGTGGTGGTCGCAGGCTACGGCTGTGATGATGAGGCCGTTGGCCAGGACGGCAGCCAGGTAGATGGCCAGGAAGAGCGAGAAGTGCAAGAGCTGCAGCTCCCGCGTGTCTGTGAAAGGCAGGAGCAGGAACTCATTGAATGAGCTGCTGTTGGTCATTAGCTCCTTCAGGCCACTGCAGGACTGTCTGAGTAAAAAGAGTTGTTGAGAAATTAGAACAGATTTCCATGTGCAATTTTTTCTCATAAACCCTCCTCTAACACACTTTATTAAGTCCCATCTCAGTCAAACCATCATTGAGGTCCATGTCTTGAGCTGTGCTTGATGCTGGGTGAGTTTGCCATGAGGAGACAGAAATCCTCAGCACTGCTACTGCACTCTGAGTAAATGGTGGTGGTTATAGAGGGGCAAACTGGTTCACTGTAGCATTAATGCAGAATGAGAAGAGCTGACCCGTTCCCAGCTGCCCTGTGTTCGCACCTCTGATATAGAGGACCATTTCACTCATTTTATCATAGAAAGAAATCACTCCACGGAGTGCAGAGGAATCTAGGTTCAAATCCAGGTTCATCGCCCAACCCAGTGCCCTCTCTGAGAGTCCCTGAGGGAGGTCTCAGCCCTCCTCTTCAAGCCAGAAGCACATTGGACTTATTCCAGCTGTTCCCATGCACCTGCCCAGCAGCAGTGCTGTGGCCTCAGTACCTAGAGAGCTTCTCCTTGGAGCCCCTCCATAAGACTCACCCGTAATGGGGAAGCTGTGCCCTCTGGAAAGGCAGCTTGCAGCCCAACAAAAATAAAGAGAAAAGGTCTAATGTCTTAAAAATTGGGTGTCCTAAAGAGACCCAAAGAGAGAGTTGGTTCATTCCCAAACCCTCACAGTACCTGGCTCCAAGCACCACAGGGCGAGGGGTATTGGGCACCTCCCACTCAAGGACACATCTGCATGGCAGGACCCACAGGGTCAGTGTCTGGACTGCAGCAGAAACCCCCTGCCCAGAGAGTCCAAGGGAAGCACATGGTGAAACACAGAGCAACACCCGGATTTGTGCCAAGAGAGGAAGGGCCAGACAGGCCTGGGAGAAGGGAGCTCTCAGAGGTGTCTCCTTCACATCCATCTGCCAAGGAAATATGGTCTGGATGCTGCAGCTTGCAGAGCAGAGGGTTGTGCTGGTGGGGAGAGCGGAGGAGGTCCTGGAAATGGCAGTTTCCTCAAACCCTCTGGCCATGACCTTGCTGCCTGGGGAGCCATCCCCTGTGGGAGCTGTTTCTCCATCTGAGTGTCTGCCCTCACATGGCCAGAGACTCTCCCAGACCCCATCCCAACCGCTGGGTCCTCCGTTCTGCCCTGCAGACACCTTCTGCAGGCAGGATCCTGCCCAGGGCACCTCCGTGTTTGCGGGTGAGACAGACCTTGCTGAGCCTGGAAAGGGGATGCTGGCTCTGTCTGTAGGCTGAGGGGTGGGTGAAGGCATTTGCTCAGGTCGTCCCACTACTGCTCTTCTCTCAGTGTCACCGTTTATGAGCCTCCAACCTCTGTATAAACCTGACAAATCCATGCCTGTTTCACCCCCACCCAAAGAGAAAAAAAGTGAGAGGACAGAGTCATGACAACTCCCTCTCTATCAGGGGTTCCCTGCCTTGGTGTTCTTGATGAAAAGTCAACTCTGATATGTCCCCAAGGCATAAAATACAGCATCCTCTTGATGGGAGGCTCAAGCTACCCTACTGGGGGTTTCTCTTCTAACCCAGAGCTTCTCCCCACAGCACCATGGGGAGCTCCCCAAGCCGGCTGAGCACTGACACTTACAGGTGGCAGAGTCACTGCCCCGGGCACACAGCACCATGGAGCACAAGGACACTGCTGTGCACACCCCAGCTTCGCACCCTGCAGCCATCCCCAGGAGAAGAGAGCAGCATATCCTGTCCCTGTGTTGGAGTAGCAGGAACGCTGCTCTGAAGCATCTCCCCATTCTCTGCACAGGAGAAAAAAAGAGAACCCATGCCGATCTGTAATGGCATGGATTGGGGTCAGAAGACTGCTCCAGGAACCTCAGTAGCATTGCCCTGCAGCCAGAGACTCACCATGTCAAGGGAGTGATGATTTCTCTGCCAGTTCTCCTCTGTGCTCCCGCTCCACTCTGCCGTTCCCCTCTCGCTGCCTTCTCTCCTCTGCTGTCCGCAGCAGCAGGCAGTGCCCGCAGCCCTGCTGCTCTTGGCACAGGAGCTGCTCCTGCACACGCTGTCTCCGGGCAGTGCTGCCAGGCTGCCACGAGCTGCCTCCGTCCCAGGAGCCTGGCCCCGCTCAGGAGCAGAGGAACAGCTGAACTCACCAATTTCTCTGTCCCTTGTGCTCCCCCCTCCTGGGAAAAGTGCACTTCAATAAACTAAAATAATCATCTGTTGTCCTTTGCTAACAAGTGGAGAGAGAGAGATTCTAATATTGCAATTTATTTCATCAGAGAGTGAAGATCTATCAAAATTGGAAACCTCTCACTCTGGAAGGCTCATTTCACATCCCTTAACTAGACAGGAGACCGAGGAGTGAACAAGTGGGGAGTTCATTGACACGGGGTTCAGGTGCTGATTCAGAAATATCACTCTGGGCTGTACCTGCTTAGATCTGAGTCTGAAGTCGTATTCAGATCCCTCCTGTAAACTCCACAAAAACACAAGTGGTGGGATTCTCCTTGCCAAAACTGAAGTGAGCAGAGCACAGCGATCTGCCCACGAGCTCCTTGTCAAAGCTCTGCTATAATCACTGGAGATGCAGGGTGAGAGTCAGTAGCTCCCACAGAAACATCTGGTGACAGTGGAAGAGACTGAGGAGGTCCAAGGCATGTGCCAGTGTCTGCTTGCTCCAATGGAGCTACTGGGAGACCTGCATCATCCTAGAGCATGAGTGGGGGTCCAGGTGGGGAATTGCCTTGCTCATCTGAAATGACCCCAGATGACAACTACGACAACAGCCACCCTGCCTATGAAGTTGAGGTATGGGAAGATTCGAGGATTAACCAGCAGCTCTTGTAATTCAATGCAGAGCCTTGATTTGATGTCACAGAAAAGTGCTGGCAGGGCCTTGTCAGATGCCAGGGGTGTCCAGCACAACCGCATGTGTCTAGCAGATAAAGCCAGGGACCTACAGGAAAACCACGTCCCCTTGGAGTGATTGCTGGATAAGTGCCCCAGGACATCCTGCGTTTCCATCCTGTACCCAAACAAAGACATTCCAGCACTGGCTGTAGGGAAAGCCCATCCCGTCTACATCCAGGGTGCTGCATAAATGGGAGGCACCCTGACCCTGCCATGTCTCTGCTCCAGGCCCTGCACCCTCAAACCCTTCTAGCTCTCCTCCCCTGAGCTCCTCTTCATCCCCCCACATGACATGAACAGGTAATGGGCTAATGAGGACCTCTGGGTGGCTGCATCAAAGGCTGTCAAGGCCCCTGGACATCTTCAGTGGCACCTTGTTCTTCCCGAATCAGCGTCAGGCACAGGAGAGAGTGCCCGTTGGTCTGCTTTGTGTGAGAGGAAATGCCCATGGCCAGGAATACATGTCCCCTCGCTGGAGAAGCTCCAGCCTGGCTATCTTGGCCCAGGTCTCCTTCCCCACCATCCCTGTGCCCTCCCGGCAGGTCCCATCCCTGCCGCCCACCTCTCCCTCCAGCCCCACGGCTCACCTCCCTTGTGCGCTCCTGCGCTCCAGGGATCCCGTCCATGGATGAGGAACAGCCGTTCACCTGCTGCTCCTTCTCCATCTCCAGGACTCGCTCTGGGGACAGCTCTGCACGGCCAGCTCGTTTCCAGCCTGTCCTCTACACAGACAGACACGTCCTCACAGTCCATGTCACAGCCCTGTCCTCTGATCAGCTGCTCACACTGAGGGGACCGCACAGGCCCTTGGCTGGGGCTGGTTCTGCTGCTGGCCAATCCCTCACGGGGCAGCAGTGACCTCACAATGTGCCCTGGAACCTTCAACTGGCTCTGACCTATCAGCAGCAGGAACAGAGGTGACGTCACAAGAAACCTCAGCAACCCAGAGCCTCCTGATGGCATCAAGTCTACAGAGAAGGATGTGACCTCACAGTCACCCTCAGAGCCATATCCCTGCTTTTGGGCTGTCAAGGACTGGCCCAGCAGTGACCTCACTACCACTATCCAGGCCATATCCCTGCTTCTGGCCTAACAGGAACAGGCACAGCAGTGACCTCACTAACAAACATCCAGGCCATTTACCTGCTGCTGGTCTATCAGGTCCTGAAGCAGAAAGGCCAACACAACCAACATCCAAACCATGGGCCTTTTCTGGCTTGTCACCACTGGACACTGAGGTGTTGCAGATAGTTAGGGTCCGGCGGCCGGAAGATATCGTGCTGTACGGAAAGATAGCCAATAGCGTTTAGTTTATGATGTAAGCAGACGGATGTGACGTTGTAAACCTAGCTATATAACACCTTGTTACCCATCAATAAACACCATTTGCTGTCCACCACACTGGTGTTAGCGAGCTGATGGTCCGAGCGGCCTGGGGGTGGTCGCCGTGCCGTCCCTGAACCAGGTCACCGCGCCGCCTGAACGGCAACAAGTGGTGCCGAAACCTGGGAATCATCGCCAGGATGGGTGAACGGCGGCCGGAGTGGCAGGACCAGCCCGGCGGGGAGGACGCTACCAGAGCAACAAGGAGGATGGAAGCCCTTGTGAAGGTCGTATCGCAATTACATAAATATTGGGGGATTGATTGTAAGCCAAAAGATTTTACTCTCGCAGTTGTGAGGCTTTTAAAAAATAAGGTTATAGACCAGCCAGTGGATATTCTGAAGTCCCTGAAGCGTGTCCCTAAACTGTGGGACAAATGTACTAAGGCATTAGCTGAGGAGACGATGTCTTCGGGTTGTGGGAAAAACCTTAAGGCTTGGGGAAAAGTTGTACAGGTGTTGCAGAAGGCTATAAAGGAGCAGGAGACCTGGGTGGCGGCAAAGGACTGTTTGTTGGCCACCCCGAAAATGGGAGTCGGGGCAACCGCACAGACTTTGCACCCCCCAGATGATGGCAATTCTGCTGAGACTAAAGATCTGCAAGAGGGCGATACGTCCCCTCCATCCCCGAACCCCGTCCCGCTTACAGAGGAGCAAAAACAGCCGAAATCTGTTTGGGACGAGCTAGCCGAGGAAGCTAGGAACATTGAAAAGAAGTCAGAGCTTGGGGACGTCTGGGCCAGGCCACCACCCTATGCCCCCCAAAATGGCGCTGAGACGCAAGGGGAAGGACGGGGCGAGGATGCTCCTGGCGGGAACAGACAGGAACCGTTAGATAAACAAGAGAGGAGGACAACAAGGAGGAGAAAGGTGGTGGGGGTGACCGGCCAGGTGAGGGAGGCCCGAGTGAGGCGCTGAGAACCGATCAGAGCGGCCATTTCACAAAACGCCTCTGTGAGTAGGAGGCGGGGCGAGCCAAGGAGGGGGGAACAGCCCGCCCGCAACGGAAGGAGGCGGGACGGAAGTAGGCGGGGCCGGAGCCCAACGAGAAAGTACCGGAGCCCGGAAGTGACCAGTCAGTCGAGTTCCGACTCCGGATCAGACACTAGTGAGGACGAGTGGGTCACAACTGATTCAAACTTAAGGGAGGAGGAAATGAAGGTAAACAGAGCTAAGAGCCAAAATATTCCCATCCGAATTAAAGAAAAACCGCGAAGGGGAGGAACCCCTCTCACGGACTGGAAGGAAATAAAGATCGCATGTGCCGAGTGGGCCCCATCGGCCGCGCTAGCGTTCCCGGTCCGGGTGACGGAGGGGGGACAGAGGGTCCACTCGCCGATAAAATCTGAGGACGTACAAGCGATTGTTAAAGCAATTGCAGATAAAGGGACTAATTCTGCCATGGTCTCGACCCTCATAGATGGTATCTTCAGGGGGGACGATCTGCTCCTGTTCGATATAAAACAAACTTGTAGGCTAATCTTTGATGGAGCAGGGATGATCGTTTTCAGACAAGAATGGGAAGACAACTGTACAAAGTGTTTAGCCCAAGTAACTGGGGCAGATCATCCATTACACGGCTCCAGCCTGCAGCGGTTAATGGGTGCAGACCCAACAATGATCACCCCCCAGGCGCAGGCCCATGGCCTGCGGGCCCATGAAGTTATGACAACTACTCGTGCGGCCAGAGAAGCCATTCGCACAGCCTGTAGAGTTGTTGCCAGACCATCGCCATGGTCCACAATAAAGCAAAGTGAAAGTGAGAGCTTTACACAATTTGTAGATCGTCTCCAAGCAGCGGTCGACTCTTCGTCCCTGCCCACAGAGGCAAAAGGCCCGGTCGTAGCGGAATGTTTACACCAACAATGCAATTCGGCAACCAAAGAAATCCTGCGATCATTGCCGGCGGGGTCAAGTATCGCAGACATGATTAAGCATGTTGCAAAGGAAGAGCATCTGACCCCAATTCAGGTGGCTGTTCACACCGCAATAGCCAACGTAATGGCAGGTTCTAAATGTGGCCAGGCCGGCCACGTTGCAGTAAACTGCCCTTGGCTGGGGGACTCGCTGGCAGCGCTCCCCCCATGCCAAGATCGACCCAAAGGTCACTGTGAGGAAAGATAGCAGAGTCAAGTGGTGCCCGCTTAAGTCTATTAAACCAGACCTTCAAATTAAAACTAATGAAAATTGTGAGTTTCTGTTCACAGGACCGGATCATCGGACGCCCCGGTGACAGGCGTCCCGCCCGAGCCTGTGAGTTCCACGCCGACCGAATCCAGAAAACAACAAAACAGCCTCCGCAAGAGGGGGCTGCGATGCCTTTGCGTGATCTAAATTTTGGAGCTTGTCACTATAGGACAAATAGAGTCACATCAGCTCTTTAAATGGGTACTTGAACAGATCGAACAATCTCGAGTAATTAGTACAAAAATAACTACAGGGTCACCAAAATGCTATGGTTAACCACCCTGATATCCACCTTGATAGGGCCGATAGCAATGATCATGATGACACTGATCTTTGGACCCTGTATATTGAATAAGCTCATGCGGTTTGTCAAGAGTTGGCTAGAGAAGGTTAACATCATGTTAGTAGACCGCTGACAAATGCTTTAAGAATATATCCACTCAGTATTACCCCCAAGTTATCCCAAGGTACACCCTATTTCTATACCGCGGTATTACCTGTCATCCTCTACCTTCTACATGCCTTCTTCTTTGTGCCTTATGTTTTTATGTCAAGTTTATGATACATAATCTTAAGATTGTTATAAGCTATAAGAATAGGATAATAATAAGAGTAAGTAAGAGTAACATAATAATAAGAGTAAGTAATAAGGATAAGGTAATAATGACAATAAGTAAGAGTAAGATAATAATGAGATAGCAATAAGAATAAGATAATAATGAGAATAAGTAATTAGATAAGAATAAGTAAGGATAAGATAGTCATATTTTAGCTAGTTTTGTTATGCATAGGGAGGGGGGAGATGTTGCAGATTACTGCACTGTACAGATAGTTAGGGTCCGGCGGCCGGAAGATATCGTGCTGTACGGAAAGGTAGAGCCCCTAATAGCCAATAGTATTAGTTTATGATGTAAGCAGATGGATGTGACGTTGTAAACCTTAGCTATATAACACCTTGTTACCCATCAATAAACGCCATTTGCCGTCTACCACACTGGTGTCAGCGAGCTGATGGCCCGAGCGGCCTGGGGGTGGTCGCCGTGCCGTTCCTGAACCAGGTCGCCACGCCGCTTGAGCGGCAACACCTTAGGCCAAGTCCTCCTTATGTACAGTCAAGCGTGCTTCAGAAATGGGAGAGGCACATCACCCCAAGGTCTCTGCGCTAGTCGCTGCACCCTTAACACCTTCTATCACTCCCTCTCCAGAAACTCTTCACACCCCTAGAGGATATGAAGAGGAAACGGGCTAAGGGTGACCTCAGGCTGTCAAATCACAGGCTGACCAGACACAGGGACTTCTTCACTAACTTGATGTTATGATGAAGCAGTCCTGACCCACATGCTGATCACTGAGGGATGCCACTAACAGCCAGCTGCCGCTTGGCAGCACTGTACTGCTGATCACTGTTCTCAGTGAGCCTGATGCTCCATCCACCCCCCTTATGGTCCACTGATCTTCTGCAGATCAGTTCACCAAATTGACTAGGAGACTATGAGAAACCTTTTCAATGCCCTTGCTAAAGTGAGAGTTTACAGAATCCCCTGCTTTGTCCTTTTGCACACAGGCTTTCCTCCTGAGGTAGGAGGCAACCAGGTTGCTCTGGGAAGGGCTAACTTTACTCTTGTATCAGGTTGGTAGGTGGTTTCACCAGGAAAATCTCCTGGCTCCTGTCCCAGTGCTGCTCAGCTACAAAAATTATTATTAGCTTGTCCTTAAACTCTCTTGAAATTCCCTTTGCTGCTGCTTGTCCTTGTTGTCCCTTGTCCTTTCCTGACCTTGGCCCCAGTCAGACTTTCACCGAGGACAGTCACACCTTCACCTCTAAGCGCAGCCTTGCTGGGGTCTCCAGGCACCGCGCAGGCAGGCCTGCTCCATGGTAGGAGAGGGGTCTGCAGAGATTGGGGCTGCCTTGGGGACCCTCAGCAACAGGCAGCAGAGCAGGGGCACATTGCAGGCACCCGGCGGTGACAAGAAGGCAGGAGCGTCCCTCCTCCCTGGGGGCAGACGCCTTCTGAGAGCAAGGGCACACTGGAGATGTGGGGGACCCTGGACCCTTCCACAAGGCTTCACACACGGTCTCGTTTTCTCCTGCTTTGGGTGTTTTCCCCACAGATTCATTTTTACTAGTATTCTTACACTTTGTCACTTCTTCCCACATTTTTTTCCACATTTTCCTCTACTTTGATAATTCTCCCATGCTTTCACTTTTTTTCCTTCTCTTTCACAAACATTCCCTGCCATGCTTGTGACCATTTCCTTTGTCTTTTACCCAACCTCTCCTTCTTTTCCCATGCTTTCTCGATATTACTGAGCTCTCGGTGTTCTTTTTGCACTTTCCTTTTTTTCCCCATCACTTCACACTTTTTCCACTTTTGTATGTTTTTGACCATATTCCTACACTATTCCGTACTTTTGACCATATTCCTACACTATCGTTCCTTACCCATGTTTTTCCCTATTTTCCACGATCTGGACACTTCTCCAATGCTTTTGCACTGCTTCCCGCCATTTCAATTTTTTTTCCAATCCTTACATCTGCCAGCTATTATTTTCCAACTCTTACGCTCATTTGCCGCACTTTCGCACTTTTGCCTATGCTTTTAGTAATTTTCCCATGCTTTACCTACTTCCCCTTCCTTTAACTCTTCTCCTGCACTTGCCATATTCTTCCCACTCATTTCCACTTGTAGAACCTTGTTAAAAATCCTGTACATATCAATAAAACCTATAACGATTTCTTACATATTAAGAAGATAGCCAATGTCTCTTAGCAAGGCAGGGCACCTAGAAGGGGACAAGAATGATTTCTTTACATATTGATTGCAATTAATAAATGGTATTAACTCCCTTCTCCACTCCTGCCACTCAATGCTGCACCCACAGGGCAGGAATTTGGGGGGTGGTAAATGAATGTGGGCAGAAACAAGCCCATGTCAGGAACCTAAGTGCGAGATTCCCAAGTGTTTTGTCTTTTCATGGTGGCCGGTTGGGGGTTGGCGTCACATGGAGCTGAGGGGATGTAAAACGCGGCTGTTCCCATGTGCTGACCTGATGGTCAAGCAGGTGGCCACGCTGGTGAGGAGAGCCTCAAAGTGGGAGCAACTCGGGGAGGAGGAGGACTCCAAAGGGAGTGAGGAAGTGATGGCCTGGGATGGCAAGGAATAGCCACGGGGTGATGTGGGAAAGAGAAGCGCAGGGAGGGAGCAGCGGGATGCAGGGAGCCCTGCCTTGGGGTGAACCAAGAGGCAATCGAGAGCACAGGGGTGAGGACGGGGGTGGCCTCGTGGTGGGTGTCTGCTATGGAGCGCCTGACGAGGGGCAGCCTCTGCAAGGCCTGGGGAGCGCAGAGCTGTGGAGGGGACAACTCGTCCTGCGCCCCAGGGACCTGCTCAGGAGTGGGGAGAGGAGGTGCCTGGTGTCCCCATGGCGACTCCCAGGGCTTTGTGATGGGGGTGGCATCACACCCCCAGGCCACTGTGATGGGGCAGTCCCCAAGGTGACCATGTCCCTGCTAGGGTCTTCACTCTGAGGATTGCGGCGCAACCAGCAGGGAGCAACTCCCCTTGGTGCCCGTGCGAGAGGTCCTCAGAGAGGTTCCTACAGATGGAGAAGGAGCAGCAGGCGAACGCCTGCACCTCATCCATGGAAGGGAACTCTAGTGCGCAAGAGTGCACGAGTGAGGTGAGTGTTGGGACTGGAGGGAGAGCTGGGAGGCAGGGACGGGACCTGCATGGAGAGCACAGGGGTGGTGGGGAAGGAGCCCTGGGTCAAGATAGCCGGGCAGGAGCTCCTCCAGCGAGGGGACTTGTATTCCTGGGTGTGGGAAAAGCAGCCTGACCTGCACTCTCCCCCTGTACTTGATGCTGGTGATGTTGCACCTCAAACACTGTGTTCAATTCTGGGCCCATCACTAGAAAAAGTAAAAATAAAAGCCATGGAGGCACTGGAGTGTGCCCAGAGAAGGGCACCAAAGCTGGTGAAGGCTTTGGAGCACGGACCCTATGAGGAGTGGCTGAGGGAGCTGGGATTATTTAGTGTGGAAAAGAGGAGCCTCAGGGGAGACATTATTGCTCTGCACAACAACCTGAGAGGTGGTTGTAGTGAGGCAGGGTTGATCTATTCTCCTAAATAACAACCAATAAGACAAGAGGAAATGGCTTCATGTTGCACCAGGAGAGGCTCAGGTTAGATATTAGGAAAACTTTCCAGGTGGAAAGAGTGGTGAAGCATTTCAAGAGGCTGCCAAGGGAAGTGGTAGAATCACTGTCCCTGACAGCATTCAAGAAATGTGCAGATAAGGCACTTTAGAGCTATGGTTTAGCAGACATGGGGTTGAAGAGTTTACAGTTGGACTGAATGGTTTTGAAGATCTTTCCCAACATAGTGATTCTATGATTCTTTGATCTGGACGCTCCAAGGCCCGCATGAACCCCATGAGCTCTGTGCTGAGAGCAGAGAGCAGGTCCAGGCCACGCACAGCCGCATTGTGATCAGCCAGGATGTTCCCTTCGACACGAGGCTGGGGTTTCCCGTCATTTGGAGCTGCTCGTACCAACACAAGTGTCCCCATCACGGGCCTCCTTCTCCCCACAGGTGGGCCAGCAGGAGCTGCCCGCAGCAGTGCAGCGCAGCGGGAGCCCGGCTTCGTCCCACCAAAGGGACCGGCTGTCACCGCTGCCCGGCCCTCAGGGCTCATGCCCCTCTGGACACGGCATCGCACAGGTACAGAGCTGAGCGGCGGTGGAGGCCGAGCCTCTGCCTGACTCCCCATGGGGCCGAGAAGCAGGCAGGACGTGCTGGGAGACACCAGGAGGTCTCTGTGCCCGGCAGGCCGAGCGCTGCTCTGCACGGCAGCCTGCACGCACCCGCCTCGGGCTCTCCGAGGAGCTGCCTTTGCCCAAGGCTTGCCCATAGGCACGAGCCCTCTCCCCAGGCAGCCTTTGGGAGCAGGGCAGCAGCCACCTGCATGGCAGAGCCATCGTCAAGGGGGTCAGAGGCTGCCGGAGGTTTCCCGTTGGGAAGGATGGACGGAGGGACCAAGGATGGCAGTAAGGACTGCCTTTGTGGTGGCCTTCATTGCAGGTTGTGGAGGAGAAGGCCAGCGATGTCCCCTCCACGGTGCAAGAGCCGCAGCCCTCCACCAGCCTTGCAAGGCCTCAGGAAACGCCATCGCCCTCTCCACGGGAGCCAACACAGCCTGATGCCAACGGAGCTAGGATGGAGCTCGCTGTACCTGTGCCCCCACACGCACTGGCACGCGTCATCCATCAAGACGCCCAGGCAAGATCATGGCAGCTCCAGAGCATAGAGTGGCGCCCCAGCACATCATCTTCTGCACCTCAGACAGGGCCTGATCCCTACAGTCATCGGGGACAATTCCAGTGCAGCATTCCTAGCTGGCCGAGCTGGCCTAGCGGACTAAGCTGCCCAAGTGGGCCAGTGAGAGTACGGACATCACGGACACGGCAGCAGCCCTTGGAGATCACGTGCCACCTCCAAGGAAGGCCAGTGCACGTGCATGAAGACAACACTGCACGCTACCTGGCTGTGCTCAGCATCAGAACAGAGCCGCTGGAGGAGCTGGAGAGGAGCTGCCTGCAGCGCACTGGACAGAGCTTGGCCCAGCTCCGAGAAGGAGCTTTTCCAAGGAGGGAGCAGAACCTGAGAGAGAGGCAGGACGAGCAGGAGGAGGGCCGTGGCAACCGTTTCTCCCTGACCCTGGCAGGATCACTCAATGCCAAACCCAAGGAGGTGAGTGCCAGGGAGTGCTGGGCCACGGGGGAGCCCTCCCGGTGCTGTGGCCAGCAGCTGTGCCGCGTCGTGCGGGACAACCGGCTTGTCAAAGCACTGGTGGAGCCCCACGAGGCCTTTCCTCCCTTAACAAACCTCCCTCTCTCCTTCTAGCTCCTCGCCAGAAACTCCTTCTATGACCTCTGGAAACCAGAGATCACGCGAGTGGAGCTCCTCAAAGGCGCAAGCTGCAAGTGGGAGGTGCTGGAGCGGCTCTATGCTCATGCCCCAACCCGGGAGGCGCCGAGAGGCCTGGGAGCACTGCAGGAGGAGAGAGTAGAGGACACTGATGAGGAGGAGGAGGATGGGGAAGAGGAGGTGGAGGAAATGAACTCTTTGACCTGGGTCAGAGCCAGCCTTTGCAGCCCGGCTGTGGACCAGGAGACGGAGCACGAGAAGGTGCCCTGCTCGCCCCATGTCAGCATCACAGAGACTGTGAGCGAGGCACCTGGCCACGTGGAGAGCCTTGAGCCAGCAATGCCCAGGGGCGGTGAGCCAGGAGCTCCTCCTTTGGCCAACAGCTTTCTGCACGCAGAGGACAGCGTGCCTGTCCCACCAGCAGCAAGTGCAGGAGCAGAACCAGAGGCCTCCCCGGCATCCAGCAACTTCATCCAGCATGCAGGGGAAAATGCTCCTCCGTCTCCATCACTTCCTCCAGAACCTGCACCAGAGGCCTCTCCTTCGGCTGAAAACCCTTGCGATGAGATGAGCAGCAGTCCGTCTCCCAAGGAAACAGCAGCAGCTTCTCCCCCAGCTGCAGGCCCTGCTGCCCAGGTGAGCGAGCAGCATCTCCCCTGTCCTCACCATCCCCGGGAGCTGCCGTGGGAGCTGTGTGGGGGGTGCCCAGAGTTACCCCATTTCCTTGGAGCCCCCCTGCCCATGGCATCCCACTGTCACCCCCAGGCATTTATCCTCTGCCATGTCTCCATGGGGAGATGCCGGCTCCTCTCCGTTTCCAAGTGCCAAAGACACAGGGATGAAGTCTGCTCCAGCCCACGTCGCATTCAGCCCTGAGGCCTGGATGCCGAGCGAGGAGGGAAGAGGCAGCCCCAGCAGCAGCCCCCTCCACACCAGGGCACCAGCCCCCTTGTGCCACGCACGCTCCCGGCTGTCTTCCTTTCCCCCTGCCCAGCCCTCTGCTACGGCCCCACAACGAGCCTTGTCCCATTGCCGTGCCAGCCGCAGGTCCCTTCCCTTGGGACATGCAGCCATGGGCAGCCTCCTCTGATCCAAACCCTTTGCCATTGTGCAACCTGGGGCACTGGGACCCTCAGCAGGGCCAGCTGATGGCTGACGGGTGCGTGTTCTTGCTCTGCCCATGCAGGTGGCCTTGGAGCCCCAAGAGGAGGAGGAGAAGCCCTCCTCCTGCAGCCCCACACCCGACGTTGAGGCAGGTACGTACCCGCGTGGAGAGCCCTGCTGGGGACAGTGGGCCTGTCCTGGCACAGGAGGTGGCACCGAGGCTGGCAGCAGGAAGCAGTCGGGAGTTGCTGTGCCGAGGACAGAACCCCTCGGGAAGCCCTTGGTGGCAGGGACAGGCAGGTGCAGACCTGCACCCTGCAGCCCATTGCTCACAGCTCTGCTTCCCACCACAGGCATCGCCACCCTCCCAGACGTTGCAGCTCCCCGGCGATGGCGCTCACGGCTCAGGACGGCTCTTCGGGCTCTGCGCAGAGCGTTCTGCTGCTGCTGCATCATGGGGCAGTGAGAGGAGCAGCGAGCGGATTCATGTTCCAGACAGGGACCCTGAGATGGGGGCTGGAGCAGAGCCGAGAGACAGAGCGACAGACGCTGTGTCCTGGAGGCTACAGAGATGCTGCCCTGTTGTGTCCGATAGCACCCATGTGCCCAGAGAAACCAAACTCGCCAGCATCGCCAGCAGCCATCGCCTGCTTCAAATAAACCCATTTGGTAGCTTTTTCTCCCCGTGTTAGTTGGTGTCAGAAAATCTCCAGGGAGACAAGTGGGGCTGTGGGGCCATAAGGCCATGGGGTGACTCCTAACTCCACACTGGTCTTGGTGGTTGGGGTGGGTAGCAGACCCAGCAAACAGGGCTCCTCGTCAGTGATACTGCTGGCACGCATCTGTGCTCTTGACTGGTTCTCAGAATGACCCCAGGGCTCTTGCAAGAGCAGCAGATTAGGTGAAACACCACCCAGGTAGTGTTCCTCAGAGGCAGAATTTTTCAGCATTTCTACTGGGAATCTTGAGAAGAATGGAATCATAGTCACCTTGTGCAGAGTGAGGAAAGCTCGTCTGCCTGTCAGCCTTGATTCCAGTGTCATGTTCCCACATCTCTCTGAACTGCAGGACAATCATCCTAAAAAAGTTCCTCTAAAAGGAACCCAACCCTTCCTAAGAGCAGACAAGTCCAGTTTCAAAACCTCGAATTTCCAACTTCTCTCCCTTTCTCAGGGCACTTGAGGGAGGTCTCCAAGCTCCACTTCTAGCCAAGAACATGCAGAGCTCTTTTTAGCTACCCATATACACTTTCCAAAACATTTTTTCATACTCTCAGTCTTGTAACAGCTGACAGGAAAATACTGGAATTAAAATTAGCACTTGGAGAGTCCTCGGGGTCTCTGAGGGAGGTGCCTGGGCCTGGCAGCTCTCACAGAAACCTCAGGAGACCAGAGGCCATCAGAGCTGCAGAGGGAGGCTGAGCAGAGAGGACGAGGGCACCTGCAATGGCACCAGCTGTCCAGGACTCCATGACCGCATCCCACACCAGTTCTTCTCAGTCCCACCTGAGAGATTACCTCTTCTACTCCACATGCTCCAGGATACATATCTGTATGTGTTACACAGGCCACTTGGGATATCTGGATGCAGATCCTGGCAAGAGCTGAGGAAGCTTCAGGCCTGAACCTCAGTGTCCAGCAGGCAGCAGGCTCCAAGCTCCCTTTTGTTGGGGGGACATTCCTTCTGTCTCCTGCTAAAGCATTTGTACCTGTTCTCCAAGGAGAACATGCTTGGATAGAAAGTCACAGACCTCTAATGTCTTTCAGTCCTACCTAGACCATAAAAGCAGATGGACCCATGAAGGACAGAGACCCAGTTCAGACCCTGTAGGAAAATCTCACAAGGTCCCTCCTGTTGGACAGGGAGGGGAATTACTACAGACAAAGAGCCTTGCAATCACGGATTGTTAATGGTGATGCTCTCGTTACACCCTGCTCGCTCAGGCACTTGTTCATTTAGCAGCCTAAAAGGTCTTGCTGGACTCCCTGGTCCAATGGTAGCTGGCCACAAGTCTCTGCTCCTTGTCCACGTTCACCAGAGAAGATCATGCTCACAGCGGCACAAATTCATGGTGCTAAGTGCTCCATCTCCCTCCTCTTGGTTAAGGAGCTGCCTTTCTCCAGGGCTGCAGAGCTCTGCAGGTGTCAGCCTCTCCACGGGGCACCCTCAGCAAACCCTCTCGTCCCCGCCGCTGCTGCTGGCCCCTCACTGCTCTGGCAGCAGCGACCTCAGCGCCAGCACCCGCCGTGAGCCTCCTGCTGGCCCAGCAGCTCCTCGGGCAGGGGGACCTCGCTCGCGCACAGCCCAGCGTGGGCTGCTGCCGCCGCGGGCTGCAGGGACACCAGGTTCCTCGGCAGAGCCGCCCCGGCCAGGAAGGGGCTGCTGACGTCACAACCAGCTGCGCGGCCTGGCCTATCAGGGGCTGCGGCAGCAGTGACGTCACCAGCCGACGTCCACGCGTCAGCACAGAGCCAGCCCTGCAGAGAGCAGGGGCCTCCCGGCAGCGTCCCCGCAATGGCCTCCGTGTCCCTGCCCGCTGCTGAGACACCCCTGGCCTCACAGGCAGCGCCTGCTGCTGCCCCGGCAGCTCCGCGCACACAAGGGACCTCCCCGCGTGTCTGCACCAGACCCCGCTGCCGGCCGCGCTGCTGCTGGGACAGGAGCGGCTTCAGAGCCCGTCCCCAGCCATGGGCCAGCGCTGGCCTCGCAGCTGCTCTGCCAGCAGGGACCTCCCAGCAGGGACCTCCCCAGGAACTTCCCAGCCAGGCACCTCTTGCTGGCCTGCCTGGGACTCAGCAAAGAGCAGAGCTCACGGTCACCCTCACAGACATGGATGCACCTGCTAATGCCTGGTGTTGTCCAGTCAGGAGCACAGACAATGTGACCCCCCCTCCCAAGCAGGAGCAGTGCCATGTGTCTGCTGCTGGCCTCCCAGGTGCTTACAAACATTGACTTGACCAACATCTGACTAGATGATCTCCAAATGTCCCTTGCAACCAGAGGAAGGTGTCTTCTCTCACTCAAGCCCCCTTGAAGCCTGCCTACCCACCTGCAGACTGCTGGCAAAGCAGCCCCTGAGGCCAAAGGTTGCTGCTAGGCAGAACATGCCCTGAAGATCACAAGGGTGCAAAGCAGTTCTGGAGAGCAAGACCTGGGGGTCCAGGCGGACTACAGCCTGGCTATGAGCCAGCAATGTGCCCTTGCCACCAAGAAAGCCAATGGTCTCTTGGGATGCAATAGGAAGACTGTTGCCAGGAGGTCAAGGGAGGGGATCTTCAGGGGATCGCCAGTCTTCAAAAAAGGCAAGAAGGAGGACCCAGGCAACTACAGACCAGTCAGCCTCACCTCCGTCCCCGGAAAAGTGATGGAACGGCTCATACTGGCCGTTGTCTCCAGGCACACGGAGGACAAGAAGGTGCTCAAGAGTAGTCAGCATGGATTCACCAAGGGGAAATCTTGCCTGACTAACCTGATAGCCTTCTATGATGAAATGACCGGCTGGATAGACGAGGGGAGAGCGGTGGATGTCGTCTATCTCAACTTCACCAAGGCTTTTGACACCGTCCCTCACAACATCCTCCTGGGCAAGCTCCGGAAGTGTGGGATAGATGAGTGGACAGTGAGGTGGATTAGGAACTGGCTGGATGGCAGGGCCCAGAGAGTGGTGATCAGCGGTGCAGAGTCTAGTTGGAGGCCTGTGGCTAGTGGGGTCCCCCAGGGGTCAGTCCTTGGTCCAGTCCTGTTCAATTTATTCATCAATGACCTGGATGAAGGCACAGAGTGCTCCCTCAGCAAGTTTGCTGATGACACGAAACTGGGAGGAGTAGC
Source organism: Tinamus guttatus (assembly GCF_059628265.1). Taxonomy (NCBI): domain Eukaryota; kingdom Metazoa; phylum Chordata; class Aves; order Tinamiformes; family Tinamidae; genus Tinamus; species Tinamus guttatus. The sequence goes on from NW_028289617.1 coordinate 145,133, forward strand.
CGATACCCCAGAGGGCTGTGCTGCCATCCAGAGGGACCTGGACAGACTGGACAACTGGGCGGTGAAAAACCTCATGCAATTCAACAAGGCCAAGTGCAAGGTCCTGCACCTGGGGAGGAATAACCCCAGACACCAGTACAGGCTGGGGACCTACCTTGTGGAGAGCAGCTCTGCAGAGAAAGACCTGGGTGTCATGGTGGGCGACAAGTTGACCATGAGGCAGCAGTGCGCCCTAGTGGCCAAGAAGGCCAATGGAATCCTGGGGTGTGTTAAGAAGAGCATCTCCAGCAGGTCGAGGGAGGTGATCCTGCCCCTCTACTCAGCCCTGGTGAGGCCGCATCTGGAGTACTGTGTCCAGTTCTGGGCTCCACAGTACAAGAGGGATGTGGAGCTGCTGGAGAGAGTCCAGCGCAGGGCCACAAGGATGATCAGGGGCCTGGAACATCTGCCCTATGAGGAGAGGCTGAGGGAGTTGGGCCTGTTCAGCCTGGAGAAGAGAAGGCTGAGAGGGGATCTAATCAGTGTATATAAATACCTCAAGGGAGGGAGTGCAGAGGACGCTGATGGTCTCTTTTCAGTGGTGGCCACTGATAGGACTAGAGGAAATGGCCGGAAATTGAAACATCAAAAATTCCATAGGAACTTAAGGAAAAATTTCTTAACAGTGAGGGTGACAGAGCACGGGAACAGGCTGCCCAGAGAGGTTGTGGAGTCTCCTTCTCTGGAGATCTTCAAAACCCGCTTGGATGCAGTCCTGTGCCACGTGCTCTAGGTGTCCCTGCGTATGCAGGGGGGTTGGACTAGATGATCTCTAGAGGTCCCTTCCAACCCTAAGCATTCTATGATTCTATGATTCTATGATCCTGCCTCTCTACTAAGTCCTGGGGAGGCCACCCCTTGAGTCCTGTGTCCAGTGCTGGGCTCCCCAGTACAAGAGGGACATGAAGCTACTGGAGAGAGCCCAGCATAGGTCTACAAAGTTGATCAGGGAGCTGGAGCATCTCTCCTGTGAGGAGAAGGTGAGAGACCTGAGCCTGTTTTAGCCTGGAGAAGAGAAGGCTGAGAGGGGATCTTATCAGGGTGTGCAAATACCTGAAGAGAGGATGCCAAGAGCATAAGAGGATAGCCCAGACTCTTTTCAGTGGTGACTAGTGATGGCACAAGAGGCAACAGACACAAATTGAAGCACAGGAAGTTCTGCCTGAGGAAACTTGAGGAAAAGCATCATGACTGTGAAGGTGACAGAGCACTGGCATGGGTTGACCAGAAAGGTTGTGAAGTCACCTTGTCTGCAGATATTACAGACCTCCCTAGACAGGATCCTGTACAATGTGCTGTAGGTGAAACTGCTTTATCAAGGGGTTTGAACTAGATCATCTGCAAAGCTCCTTCCAACCTCAACCATTCTGTGATTCTATAAACGGTCTCCACTGGAATAGATCAGCTTTTTGAGCTGTAGGGATCTGCCTGTCCCTCAGCTTTATTGTGAGTGCTGCTCTAGTAGGATAGAAGGCATCCCAGGTCATTAGAGATGACCAAGGAAATGCCTGACCTGGCCTCCCACTAAACCTCTATCTCCAGTGATTCCATTAGGACCTTTAGGCCAGGAACTTGCAAGCAGACCATGTGCATGCTTAGCCTGGAAAGGGGGAAACCCATCTGCCATGTATTTGTGGAGTTCCTGAGTTAGCTGAATCCTTCTCCAAACCTGGCGCTTCTGAAGAGACATGTGGAGCCCAAATAATCCATCTGAATAAATCACCTGAATCATATATGCAGCATGTATCAACAAGCTCCCTTCTTATCCCTGTCTGGGTGTCCTGCCTAGTTAAGAGATGTGACTCAGGACTTCCCATGGGACATTTCTAACTTTGGTAGATAATCATTATTTGATGAAATAAACTGCAACATTGGAATGTGTATCCCTGTACTCTTTAGAGAAGGAAAACAGGTTACTCTACTTGATGGAACATATCCCAGAGGGAGGAATCCCAAGGGACAGAGTAATTCATGAATTCAGCTGGGCCGCAGCTTGTTGCAACCTGTCAGCACTGCCCAGAGAGAGCCAAGTGCAGGAGCAGCTCCTGTGCCAAGAGCAGCAGGGCTGCGGTCACTGCCTGCTGCTGCGGACAGGAGAGGAGAGAGGACAGAGAGGTGAAAGGCAGCGTGGAGTGGGAGGACACAGGGGAGCTCATGGTGGGAGCAATCTGTGACATGGTAAGTCTCCGGCTACAGGGTAATGCTGCTGAGGTTTCTGGAGGGGTCTGCAGCACCCCTCCAGCTGATGACTTTCTTTTTTGAGGATTTTTCTCCCTGCTTCTACTTTGCATACAAGGAGATGCTTCAGAACAGAAACTCCCTGTCCCAGCATCACAAGGTCAGGGCATCATGGCTGCTTCTTCTGGAGCTGGTGCAAGACAGTGAAGGCAATGTGGGCACATAGGTTCTTCAGAGCACTGTTCTTCAGAGCAGTGTCCATGTGCCCCAGGGTGCTGTGTGCCCAGTGCAGTGATTCTGTGAGGATCAGCACTCAGCCTGCCAGGGCGCTGCAGGGAGAAGCTCTGGGTGGGAGGAGAGATCCCCCTCTTGGCAGGTTCATTCTCCTGCTGAGAGGCTGCTGTGCGGGGTCAGGGCTGATCACAGCTCAGCCTCACCCACACAACATATTTGGAAAGGGCTTTTCAAGAGGACACTCATGGGAAGATTCTATGAAAGGGAAGGGAAGATCCAGAGGCTAGGATTTTGTTTTGTATCTTTGACAAGGCAGCAAATGAATGGGACATTTTAGGTTTAGATGCCTGAAGGAGAGTTCTGCAGTGCTGCTCTGAGGGATCAATACGTCTGCGAGGACCCCAGAATATTCCTTCAACTGCCTTTTCACCTGTGGGCAGCAGCAATATCCCCTTTGCAGCTCTCCTCATTCTCATTGTGCTTAGTCTCACTCCGCTCTCAACGGGAAGGGCTCCAGGGCATTTCTGACCTCCTCTGCAGTCAGATTTCCAGAACAGAAGAGCTGCCTCTCTCCTGCCATGTGCCCATTTCCCATTGCAAGGCACAGGGGTGGAGAACCACTGTCCTGGAAGTCCACACTGTCTAGGAGGTGCAACCTGGGGACGGTGCCGCTCTGTCTGTCTGTCCTCCCTTGGCAGGAGAGTCACAGTGTTTCTCCTCGTTTCCCTGCCTCTCCTTTCTGCTCTTGTCCTGGCAGTCAGCTGGGGCTTCAGCTACAAATTCAGATACTCACCCTGAGGCCCTGCCATGGAGGTGTCTAAAGAGGGGCAATGTGCCCAGGGTGCTGGGCAGCATCATTGGAGGGGCTGCAAAGGGGTTTACTCTTCCTTTAGGAAGACTGTCTGTGACTGTCTCTGTTGTCCTGTTGGGTTTGTGAGCTGCCCTGCATAAGTGGACTCAGTGTACAGAGTCTTTGCCATGTCAGTAGCAGTGTCCTGTTCTCTCCATCATGTATCCACCTTGAACTTAGAGGGAGAGCAGAGTCAAATGAGTGCTTTGAAAGCAGTCTTCTATGATCTCAACAGAGTCCGGAGTTGTCCGCTGGGAACAAGGCAGATGGACTCAACAGCACTCCTTACTGTTCCCCAAGCAGCAGGGAGACCATTTCCCTTTCCAGTCTGCTTTATGTTCATGCTTGCAGCAATAAAGACAGCTTTCTTTATTTGCATGCCAATAAAGACATGCAAAGAACCTGACCAGATATGGTGACAGAATATAAACATTTCCAAAATGAGTAATTCTAAAGCAAAATACTAAAACCCCTGCTGCATCCCAAACTCCTTGGTGTGTGGGAATATGAAAAGACCCTTTGTCTTAAAGGTGGATGTCTTGTGACATCAACTCCGAAAAGGAGAGATATCAAGAACCAGTCCTTTATACACATTGGCGTAGAGTAACTCAGGCTCCGGCTCCTCCCAGAACACTCAGGTGGAGCAGAGACTGAGGAGGTGACTGAAGGTGATAGGGAGAAGAAGGAATTGCTGAGAGTTGGGACGGGGTCAAGAAGCATTTCTATGAAAAATGGAAAGTTTATTTGAGAGAAAATTCCTCTAAGCTATTATTGCCTTTTCTTCCCTACACAGTTTTCCTGAGCCCAATAGAACAGATGTCCAACAGCAGCTCCCCCAACGAGTTCCTCCTCCTGCCATTCACAGACACACAGGAGCTGCAGCTCTTGCACTTCTCGCTCTTCCTGGTCATCTACCTGGCTGCCCTCCTGGCCAACGGCCTCATCATCACAGCCGTAGCCTGTGACCACCACCTCCACACCCCCATGTACTTCTTCCTCCTCAATCTCTCCCTCCTCGACCTTGGCTTCATCTCCAGCACTGTCCCCAAATCCATGCACAATTCTCTGTGGAACATCAGGGGCATTTCATACATGGAATGTGCTGCTCAGGTCTTTTTTTTCCTTTTTTCAGTATCAGCGGAGTATTGTCTCCTCACAGTCATGGCCTATGACCGCTACGTTGCCATCTGCAGACCCCTGCACTACGGGACCCTGCTGGACAGCAGAGCTTGTGTCAAAATGGCAGCAGTTGCCTGGACCAGTGGCTTTCTCAATGCTCTCCTGCACACCGGGAACACATTTTTCCTACCCCTCTGCCAAGGCAATGTGGTGGAGCAGTTCTTCAGTGAAATCCCCCAGATCCTCAAGCTCTCCTGCTCAGACTCCTACCTCAGAGAAGTTGGGCTTCTGGTGGTTAGTGCCTGTTTATGCTTTGGGTGTTTCACTTTCATTGTGGTGTCCTACATGCAGATCTTTGCTGCTGTGCTGAGGATCCCATCAGAGCAGGGCCGTCACAAAGCCTTTTCCATGTGCCTCCTACACCTGGCCGTGGTCTCCCTGTTTGTCAGCACTGGTCTGTTTGCCTACCTGAAGCCCCCCTCCATCTCCTCGCAATCTCTGGATCTGGTGTTGGCTGTTCTGTACTCGGTGGTGCCTCCAGCATTGAACCCCCTCATCTACAGCATGAGGAACAAGGAGCTCAAGGATGCCATTAGGAAAGTGATTTCATGGACCTTTTTAAGCAGCGGTAGTTTTTCCACACCTCTCCACAAATGACTCTTTCTGTATCCCGTAACTGGATTGAGCATTGTTTCTTCATGTTATTTTTATTATGGCTTTTACTAGTGATAATAATTGTTATCGTGTTCCTACACAACTACTTTTATTCTTTCCCCTTTTTACGGTGTCTGTTCTATCTCACCTGATACCCTCATTTGTGTTGAATGCTGGACAAGGACTGGCTCCCTAACAGTATCTCTGTAATAAAGTAATTTCTACGAGTACAGTGCATGAAAGCTGGGTTTTTCCTCCAAAGCTGGTGTCAAGAATAGGCCCAAGGACTTGCATCCCTCAAGGACCTGCTGCACAGGATTCTCCATGGGTTCAGCAGCACAGAGCTCAGAATTATGTAATGATCTTTCAGAGACCAAGGGCTGGTTTGAGAATTCACCTATCAGAGTCCAAGGATAGTGGAGATGCTGAATGGTCATGGATTTACACATGCACAGCTCTCCTACGTATTAAGGCACAGTGTCAGATGGTTGTTCTCATGGAGGAGAAGCTGGAGGTGTCAGGAGAGCACAGAGATCCTCCTGGGACTGCATATGCCTGGGATGGACTGTGAGTAGAGCCTCGTAAAGGGAGAGGTCCTCAAATATGGAGTTTCTTAGAGGTAAAGCACTGGGAATTCGCAGGCAAAACACGACTCTGCAGTCTCAGGAGAGGCAGTGAGGACTCAAGTTAGAAACAGGGGAGAACGGAGAGCCCTCTGGGTCACCATCTATCAAACACCAGGGGCAGGATGTATAGGCACAACTGGACACAACGAGCACCCTTGGAAATGCTCTGCAGTCCAGGTGCCCTGGACTGTGCAGTCATCTGCAGTCCCCCGGAGGGATTAGAGGTCGTGATACCCATTTGGTTGGGTCTGACTCCTACCCCTGGTCACAGGGGCACTGAAATGTTACCCTTAGCCATTTTATTCCCCCCTCTCCCAGCTCCATATCCTTCCCAGGTCTGGATCTCTCTATACTGGCCATTCGGTACTCAGTGGTGCCTCCAGCACTGAACCCCCTTGTCTACAGCATGAGGAACAAGGAGCTCAAGGAGGCACCGAGGAAACTTCCTCAATGGGTACAATGTCAGTGCCAAAACCTGTCCTGTGTGCAGTCACTTGTCATTCCCATGTACTTGGCATGAAACATGTGCTCTTCATTTATTTATTTCTCAATGTTTACTCTCACCTTCCTGATAAAATAATAATAAATAATTATTTAAAATACAATACAACAATACAGCAGGAACAAAAGGAGGACTAGGGAAAATACGGGCCTGCTGCTAAATGGGCCTAGAGACCTGGTGAGAGAGGACACAGAAAAGGCCGGCTTTGCCTCAGGCTTTAATGCTAAGAGTGACCCTCAGGAATCCTAGGCCCTGGAGACCATGGAGAAATGGAGAAAGGAAGACTTTCCCTTGCTGGAGGAGGATCTGAGTAGCGCTCACTTCAGCAAACTGGACACCCACAAAGCCATGGGCTCTGAGGGGACTCTCTTGCACTGTTCAGTGCCCACGTCTGACAGAGCTCCATCAACTGGAGAAATCGAGTCCCTCCAGTTACACTGCTTGCGGCTCTGGCCCTTGGCAAGTGACCTTCACACATCAGAGACTCTCTGAGCACCGCCTGATAGATGCAAAAAGGGGCTCACATTGGAATGCTGCATTTATGACACTGCATCTCGCACTGCTTTCATGCCTCCTGATGGTTAGCTTGCTTCCCTTTACCCCTTCTCTGTTTGCCACACTGCACCATTGCATGTGTCACGATCACATCTCAAAGTGCACAAGTGGCAATTCCTCCTCTGGTGTTATTCCTGTGTTTCACACCTCAGACAACTTCACCTGCCACCTGCATGGTCAAAGTGACAACTGGGAATAGAAGAAGCTGACCGCAAGGAAGGACCTTGCTCTACCTTCCTTGGTCTTGTTACAGGCATTGCCTGGTTCAGGCTGGGCTGCTTTTTCTTGGAGAGCAGCAAGAAAATAGGCATCTTTCCCTTCTTTTAAAAGTCATCAGGCAATAATTTGCATACTGCTTGTAATGCACACTTGCTACTCAGGGCCAAAAGGGCCGGGGGCTTGGGGCATGCAAAGGAGCATGATGAGAAAGAAGAGCACCAGCACAGCTCTGGGGCACACGGGGCGATGGAAAAAAGCAGACCCTATTGGAAAGAATGGTCTTATTTCACTATTAATATTAAGGCAGTTTACAATGGTACATTTAACAAAATAAGCTTATTACACACTGGTTTTAGCAACATATAAAATAAGCAAGGTAATGCACCTAACCATTACTATATGAGAAAGGGAATAGTGATTAAAAGATACATCACAAATTGCCTAAATATGCTATCATATGTGATCATCATCCACATCCGCAGTGGCTGGGGAGTCCCTTTTATGGTGAGGATTTGGAGAACCTTCCCGGCAACTGGGAGGTCTTACGTAGTGCATCCACCCGTGAGGTCTCCAAAATTGTGGCAAGAGTGTCCATCTTTTATACAGCCAAATCAGCGAATCATGATAACTTGCATTTGGTTTGTGAGCGGTAATGTCTGACGTGGCATACTTTCCCTCTCATGTAGGATGGGGATCTGGTCAGAACCCAGGCCTCAGATGGGAGGGTTCCCTTCAAGGTCAAAAACAGCCGCACGAGAGCTTAAAAAACCTAGAGTTTAATAAGCCTCCGTGCAAGCTGGCATGAGCAGTTCTACAGGCGAGTGTTGTGTGCTGCAAAGGCAGTGCCGTATTCATCTCTAAGTCAACCCCGACTTGGGCCTGTCATTCAGGCCCTGGCACTTCAGTTCCTCACATTCCATTCTGTCGTGATACACAAGGTTATATTCGTCCCCACATTGTGGGGCTGCCAAAAGATTTCCTTGGTAGTGGGAAGCAGCATGAAAAGAGGAAACAGGCCCAAAATACAGCTTGGGAAGCTCAGATTGGGCAATAGGACGAAGAAATATCACTTGAAGGGTGGAGCAGTGGTGCTACAGAGCGCCCAGAGTGAGTCTGTCACCACCAATGCCTTTGTGTTTCAAGAAACAGCCACTGAGAATGGAAAAGCTCTCAATGAAGTGAAGGAGAAGCTGTTGTGAGAACTTGCTGGGGAAGCAGATTGGGTGTCTATAGTCTGCAGGGACACAGGAGCAGGTCTAGGATGACCCATGGTAGAGATGGCCAAGGGCGCTGCCAAGACCCCAACGCAATGGAGGTCTTTATCCTCTTGACTATGGCTGTTGTGTCTGTCACGGAGGCCTACCAGGAATCATAAAGACTTCTTTACCCCCTTTATTCTTCTGGGCACCCTGGGAGGTGTTGTGTGCTTGTCCTGCACTCAGCATTGCACACCCTCACCCAAACACTGATGCCAGGAGGAGACTTGGGCAACACATGGAGGAAAGGATCTCCCTTTCCAGGGTTTCTCTGCCTGTGCTTGGCCAATGTGCGTTGACAAAACACATCAAGGATGTATTCAGCATCAGAGCCACCTGAGTATTTTCTCTACCTAACTATTACAAAGATCATATCTTTTAGCTTTAATCAGCCCCTGGTGAGTTGTTGTAGTCAATGGCCTCTGTGGGATCCATTAATGCTCTACAAAACTTTAGGGTTTCCTTCTGACTTTGACTTCTTCATTGATTTCTTCAATCTCCTTTCAATAGCTGCAATTCATGGACTCAGTTCCAAGTACTGCATGGAGCTCATTAAAAAGCAAAAAGCCCTGATAAACCAGGACTCTACCTGCAATTTCTTTCAAGTCTCCATGGCTAATCGGAGAGGTTTCAGGAGTGCAGCTGAAAGCTGAAGACAACAACTATATACAAGTATTTCATCTTTTTAAAGTTTTCTATTATTATTCTAAAGAACAGGTGACAGCACACCATCCAATTCATAGCCATCCAGAGTGTGTTGGAGCTTTTGTGTGTTGGAGCTTTGCATGGAACCATGGAAACCTGTGGTGACACTTGGTTGCCATTTCTGTCATATTAAAGAGATTTGAGATCACACTCTAACCATAGCCATGAGAGCTGAGATCTCCTAAAGAACGCTGGACCCCTGGTCTCAGTCCACCTGCCCTTGTCCTGCCGTGACTCTGTACCCCAGAGGTCCCTTGGTGTCAGTGCTGGAAAAGACGCTGCAGAGGGAAACTCTCCTCCCTGCACTGGGCACATCCAAGGGAGCTCAAAGAAGCAGCTCAGAGAATCCCCCTCTCTGCTAGTGAAGGGGGAAGCCTGGCTTCCTGCTTTATCATGGTCTGTGTATAAGTGCTACATGAAAGATTCCTGTGCAGATGTGACAAAAACTAGGTATCTTTATTTTATTATTTATTATTTACAGATGAGTGTAAAAGAGAGAAGTGAAAAGAAGGAAATGGATAAAATACAGCCTTGATACCAGATATCCTGGTGAGTGAATGAAACAGTTATTACCATGGACCTTGTACCCACTGGATGAGTTTCTTCAGTGCCTCCTTGAGCTCCTTGTTCCTCATGCTGTAGATGAGGGGATTCAGGGCTGGAGGCACCACCGAGTACAGAATGGACACAACCATATCTAGAAGTGGGGAGGAGATGGAGGGGGGCTTCATGTGGGCAAACAATACAGTACTGACAAACAAGGACACCACAGCCAGGTGTGGGAGGCACATGGAAAAGACTTTGTACTGGCCCTTCTCAGAGGGCATCCTCAGCACAGCTCTGAAGATGTGCACATAGGACACCACAATGAAAATGAAACAACCAAAGACTAAAGAGGTACTAACAACAAGAAGCCCAACTTCCCTGATGTAGGAATCTGAGCAGGCGAGCTTGAGGATCTGGGGGATCTCACAGAAGAACTGCTCCACCACATTGCCTTGGCAGAGTGACAGGGAAAATGTATTCCCGGTGTGCAGGAGAGCATTGAGGAAACCACTGGCCCAGGCCATTGCTGCCATTTTGACACAAGCCCTGGTGCCCAGGAGGGTCCCATAGTGCAGGGGTCTGCAGATGGCAACGTAGCGGTCGTAGGCCATGACTGTGAGGAGAGAACACTCTCCTCCAAACAAGAAGACCATGAAAAATATCTGTGCAGCACATTCCGAGTAGGAAATGGCCCTGGTGTTCCACAGGGAATTGGCCATGGATTTGGGAACAGTTGTGGAGATGGAGCCAACATCGAGGAGGGAGAGGTTGAGGAGGAAGAAGTACATGGGCGTGTGGAGGTGGTGGTCGCAGGCTATGGCTGTGATGATGAGGCCGTTGGCCAGGAGGGCAGCCAGGTAGATGGCCAGGAAGAGCGAGAAGTGCAAGAGCTGCAGCTCCCGCGTGTCTGTGAATGGCAGGAGGAGGAACTCGTTGAGGGAGCTGCTGTTGGACATTAGCTCCCTCCAGTCATGTGGGACTGTCTAAAGAATAGAACATATGGAGAAGTTAAGATAAACTTTTGAAGATGAAAGCCCTGAAGTCATTCAGTTGTCCGACACCATCCTCCATTACCTCCCTTTAGTAAGAGTATCTTAGTGCAGTTTATCTTGTTTATCTATTAGTCTTGTTCCCATCTGTCCTGTACTCATATCTCCTTGAGCTAGAGGATCATCGTGTTTGTTATTCTGCCCTCTAAGGGGGCCAGGCTCTGCTGAGAGCAGAGCTGTGCAGTTTCGAAGTGCCCATCTCCAAATTTCTCACCCTTTCTCCACACACCTAAGGGAGTCTCCACACTCCCCTTCTAGCCAAAGACACACAGGGCTCATTTCAGCTGCTCACGGACAGCCTTCCACCACCAACTCCACACCCTCAGCATCTCGGCAGCTTCCTCACACATCGCTCAGATATCACAGAATGGCCATGAGACAGCAGAGCCTTTCTGGAGGGCACATGGCAGCCTTGCAGGACACCACAGGGAAACAGCAAAAGGAGCATTAGCACTGAAGACAGGCTCTCCTTAAGGGAGAGACAGTGCAATTCCTAGGCTCACAGGCTGCACTTCCAGGAGCTCCACAGGACAAAAGGGGGCTTGGGAAAGGTCACTCCCATGCAGACCCCTCTGTTCCACAACTTGTAGCATCAGTGTCTGAACTGCAGCTGCAAACATCCAGCTGCAGAAAGCTGAGAGCAAGAACAGGAAAAGCATGGACGGGAGGGGAAACAAGGACCAACACCATAAAGGGAGGCAAGGAGAGGGACAGAGAGGCCTTCTGGAAAACTTTACCAGCTGGGTATGTCACTTCTCTGAGGGGGACGTCACAGGGCAGTCCCTCTTAGCCCTTTGGTGGGGCGGCAGGCAATGACCTGTGGCAGGAGAGCTGCCCCTCTCCTCTGCTGCAGGTCTGGCTGCAGAGGAGGAGGCTCCTGCCCTGCACCTCCTGCCCCTTCCCTGCCCATCTCCGCTGCCTGCAGCTGTCCCTGCCACCAGCTCTTCCTCTATCCCAGTGTCCTGTCCCTGCCATTGCTCACAGATCCCATATGGTATCACCCTCTGTGTGCTCAGTTCTGCCCTGCAGAAACCTCTGGGCCATGTCCAGGGGTAGCTCTGCAGTTGCAGATCCTAAGGAGTCGATCACATGAGGTCCTATGAGTCCACAAAGATGATACGGATGCTACCTGTAGGCTAAGGTGGGCATGAAGAAGCTTTCTGAGGCTTCTCATAGACCTATTGATCTCTAGGCATGAAGATCTAGGACTCTCAGTTCCCTGTCAAAACAGAAAACTTGTTCCTTCATTCCCCCTGCAGTATTAAGGAGGCTGAAAGAGCAGAGAGAGGAAGGAAATCTCCTTCCCTTTCAAGTAGCCCTTCTGAACTTGCTCCTGTAAAGGACCCCTCACACGTGCCCTGTGTATGAGCTGGAGCTGTGAGCAGACTTCACCCATGCAGCAGTCTCTTAGCAGCAGAATGAACCTGCCCTCACGGGTGTCTGTTTCCCCACGCAGCGCTTCCCCGCAGCGCTGTGGGAAGCACCCTGGGCAGTGCTGCCCCTCGCAGGCTGCAGAGTCACTGTCCCGGGCACACAGCACCCTGGGTCTGGGGGATGCTGCTCTCAATCACAGCCCGTGCAGAGCTGAGTGCAGACTGCATGTTCGCACCCCTGTGTCTTCCCTGCGAGAAGGGAGCAGGATGCCCTGTCCCTGTGAGCGTGTGGCAGGGAATCCCTGCTCTGAAGCATCTTCTCCTCCTGCTAAACCCTGGATACTCTAGGAGAGAGACCTTTAAAATCTCAATCCATAATTACATGCATTGAGTTCAGAAGAGCCTTCCAGGAAGATCAGCAGCATTGCCCGGCAGCCAGAGACTCACCGTGTCAAGGGCTGGGAAGGTTGCTCCCACAACAAGCTCTGCTCTGTCCCCCCACTCCACACTGCCGTTCCCCTCTCGCTGCCTTCTCTCCTCTGCTGTCCGCAGCAGCAGGCAGTGCCCGCAGCCCTGCTGCTCTTGGCACAGGAGCTGCTCCTGCACTCGCTGTCTCTGGGCAGTGCTGACAGGTTGCCATGAGCTCCCTGTGTCCCAGGAGCCTGGCTCCACTAAGGAGCAGAGGAGCAGTTGAACTCATGAATTTCTTCATCCTTTGTGCTTCCTACTCCTGGGAAATGTTCTCTCAAATAGTCTGAAGTAACCATCTATTTTTCATCTCTAAAGAGTAAAGGGAGACTGATTCCAATATTGCAAGTTCTTTCATCAGAGGGTGACTATGAAAGTTGGGAATGTCCCACTCTGGAAGCCACAATTCACATCTCTTATCTATGCAGGATACCCAGAGAGGGATAAGAAGGGAACTCCCTGACACATAATGCACATGTGGATTCGGGTGACTTATTCTGAGCACCACATGCCTATTCAGAAGCCCTTGGGTTGGAGAGGGATTCAGCTAACTCTCATGACTCCACAAACACCTGGAAGGTGGGGTTCCTCTTAGCAAGGTAAACATGCACAAGACAGACATCTGCTTGCGAGTTCCTTGTCTAAGCTCCTAATGGAATCACTGCAGATGAAGTCACTTGTTCACACAAGAATACCTGGTGACATTGGAAGAAACAAGGGGGTCCCAAGGCATGTGCCAGTGTGTGCTTACTCTGATGGAGCAAGTGTGATACCCGCATCCTCCTGGAGCTTCAGCTGAGTTCAGGCCAGGGATTTCCTTGAACATCTCAAAAGAGCTGGATGCCTTCTATCCTACTAGAGCACCACTCACAATAAAGCTGAGGGAGAGGCAGATCCCTTCAGCTCAAAAAGCTGATATATTTCGGTGGAGGCCCTATATAGAATCACAGAATGGTTGAGGTTGGAAGGACCTTTGGGGAAGATCTAGTTCAACCCCTTTGGTCAAGCAGTGTCACCTACAGCACGATGCACAGGATCCTGTCCAGGCAGGTCTGGAATATCTGCAGAGAAGGAGTCTCCATAATCTTTCTGGGCAACCCATGCCAGTGCTCTGTCACCTTCACAGTCAAGATGCTTTTCCTCAAATTCAGGCAGAACTTCCTGTGCTTCAATTTGTGTCTGTTGCTTCTTGTGCCATCACTAGTCACCACTAAAAAGAGTCTGGGCCATCCTCTTATGCTCTTGGCATCCTCCCTTCAGGTATTTGCACACCCTGATAAGATCCCCTCTCAGCCTTCTCTTCTCCAGGCTAAAGCAGGCTCAGATCTCTCACCTTCTCCTCATAGGAGGGATGCTCCAGCTCCCTGATCAACTTTGTAGACCTATGAGGGCTCTCTCCAGTAGCTTCATGTCCCTCTTGTACTGGGGAGCCCAGCACTGGACACAGGACTCAAGGGGTGGCCTCCCCAGGACTTAGTAGAGATGCAGGATGACCTCCCTTTTCCTCCTGGAAACAGTCTTCCTACTACACCCCAGAAGACCACTGGGCTTCTTGGCAGCAAGGGGACATTGCTGGTTCATAAGCAAGCTTCAAGGGGGCTTGAGTGAGAGAAGGTGCCTTTCTCTGGTTGCAAGGGACATTTGGAGATCATCTGGTCAGATGTTGGTCAAGTCAATATTTGTAAGCACCTGGGAGGCCAGCAGCAGGCACATGGCTCTGCTACTGCTTGGGAGGGGGGTCACATTGTCTGTGCTCCTGACTGGACAGCACCAGGCATTAGCAGGTCCATACATGTCTGTGAGGGTGACCGTGAGCTCTGCTCTTTTCCGAGTCCCTCGCAGGCCAGCAAGAGGCACCTGGCTGGGCAGTTCCTTGGGAGGTCCCTGCTGGCAGAGCAGCTGCGAGGCCAGCGCTGGCCCATGGCTGGGGACGGGCTCTGAGGCCGCTCCTGTCCCAGCAGCAGCGCGGCCGGCAGCGGGGTCTGGTGCAGACACGCGGGGAGGTCCCTTGTGTGCGCGGAGCTGCCGGGGCAGCAGCAGGCGCTGCCTGTGAGGCCAGGGGTGTCTCAGCAGCGGGCAGGGACACGGAGGCCATTGCGGGGACGCTGCCGGGAGGCCCCTGCTCTCTGCAGGGCTGGCTCTGTGCTGACGCGTGGGCGTCGGCTGGTGACGTCACTGCTGCCGCAGCCCCTGATAGGCCAGGCCGCGCAGCTGGTTGTGACGTCAGCAGCCCCTTCCTGGCCGGGGCGGCTCTGCCGAGGAACCTGGTGTCCCTGCAGCCCGCGGCGGCAGCAGCCCACGCTGGGCTGTGCGCGAGCGAGGTCCCCCTGCCCGAGGAGCTGCTGGGCCAGCAGGAGGCTCACGGCGGGTGCTGGCGCTGAGGTCGCTGCTGCCAGAGCAGTGAGGGGCCAGCAGCAGCGGCGGGGACGAGAGGGTTTGCTGAGGGTGCCCCGTGGAGGGGCTGACACCTGCGGAGCTCTGCAGCCCTGGAGAAAGGCAGCTCCTTAACCAAGAGGAGGGAGATGGAGCACTTAGCACCATGAATTTGTGCCGCTGTGAGCATGAGCTTCTCTGGCGAACGTGGACAAGGAGCAGAAACTTGTGGCCAGCTACCATTGGAGCAGGGAGCCCAGCAAGACCTTTTAGGCTGCTAAATGAACAAGTGCCTGAGCGAGCATGGTGTAATGAGAACAGAACCATTAATAATCTGTGATTGCAAGGCTCTTTATCTGTTGTAATTCCCCTCCCTGTCCAACAGGAGGGATCTTGTGAGATTTTCCTACAGGGTCTGAACTGGGTCTCTGTCCTTCATGGGTCCATCTGCTTTTATGGTCTAGGTAGGACTGAAAGACATTAGAGGTCTGTGACTTTCTATCCAAGCATGTTCTCCTCGGAGAACAGGCACAAATGCTTTAGCAGGAGACAGAGGGAATGTCCCCCCAACAAAAGGGAGCTTGGAGCCTGCTGCCTGATGGACACTGAGGTTCAAGCCTGAAGCTTCCTCAGCTCTTGCCAGGATCTGCATCCAGATATCCCAAGTGGTCTGTGCAATACATACAGATATGTGTCTTGGAGTACATGGAGTAGAAGAGGTAATCTCTCAGGTGGAACTGAGAAGAACTGGTGTGGGCTGAGGTCATGGAGTCCTGGACAGCTGGTGCCATTGCAGGTGCCCCCGTCCTCTCTGCTCAGCCTCCCTCTGCAGCTCTGATGGCCTCTGGTCTCCCGAGGTTTCTGTGAGAGATGCCAGACCGAGGCAGCTCCCTCAGAGA
Organism: Tinamus guttatus; assembly: GCF_059628265.1. Taxonomy (NCBI): domain Eukaryota; kingdom Metazoa; phylum Chordata; class Aves; order Tinamiformes; family Tinamidae; genus Tinamus; species Tinamus guttatus. The sequence goes on from NW_028289617.1 coordinate 160,778, forward strand.
CCCCGGGGCCTCTCCAAGTGCTAATTTTAATTCCAGTATTTTCCTGTCACCTGTTACAAGACTGAGAGTATGAAAAAATGTTTTGGAAAGTGTATATGGGTAGCTAAAAAGAGCTCTGCATGTTCTTGGCTAGAAGTGGAGCTTGGAGACCTCCCTCAAGTGCCCTGAGAAAGGGAGAGAAGTTGGAGATTCGAGGTTTTGAAACTGGACTTGTCTGCTCTTAGGAAGGGTTGGGTTCCTTTTAGGGGTACTTATTTAGCATGATTGTCGTGGAGTTCAGAGAGGTGTGGGAACCTGACACTGGAATCAAGGCTGACAGGCAGACGACCTGTCCTCACTCTGTACAAGGTGACTATGATTCCATTCTTCTCAAGATTCCCAGTAGAAATGCTGAAAAATTCTACCTCTGAGGAACACTACCTGGGTGGTGTTTCACCTAATCTGCTGCTCTTGCAAGAGCCTTGGGGTCATTCTGAGAACCAGTCAAGAGCACAGATGCGTGCCAGCAGTATCACTGACGAGGAGCCCTGTTTGCTGGGTCTGCTACCCACCCCAACCACCAAGACCAGTGCGGAGTTAGGAGTCACCCCATGGCCTTATGGCCCCACAGACCCACTTGTCTCCCTGGAGATTTTCTGACACCAACTAACACGGGGAGAAAAAGCTACCAAATGGGTTTATTTGAAGCAGGCGATGGCTGCTGGCGATGCTGGCGAGTTTGGTTTCTCTGGGCACATGGGTGCTATCGGACACAACAGGGCAGCATCTCTGTAGCCTCCAGGACACAGCGTCTGTCGCTCTGTCTCTCGGCTCTGCTCCAGCCCCCATCTCAGGGTCCCTGTCTGGAACATGCATCCGCTCGCTGCTCCTCTCGCTGTCCCGGGATGCAGCAGCAGCAGAACGCTCTGCGCAGAGCTCGAAGCGCCGTCCTGAGCCGTGAGCGCCATCGCCGGGGAGCTGCAACGTCTGGGAGGGCAGCGATGCCTGTGGTGGGAAGCAGAGCTGTGGGCGATGGGCTGCAGGGTGCAGGTCTGCACCTGCCTGTCCCTGCCACCAAGGGCTTCCCGAGGGGTTCTGTCCTCATCACAGCAACTCCCGAGCGCTTCCTGCTGCCGGCCTCGGTGCCACCCCCTGTGCCAGGACAGGCCCACTGTCCCCAGCAGGGCTCTCCACGCAGTTACGTACCTGCCTCAACGTCGGGTGTGGGGCTGCAGGAGGAGGGCTTCTCCTCCTCCTCTTGGGGCTCTAAGGCCACCTGCATGGGCAGAGCAAGAACACGCACCCGTCAGCCATCAGCTGGCCCTGCTGAGGGTCCCAGTGCCCCAGGTTGCACAATGGCAAAGGGTTTGGATCAGAGGAGGCTGCCCATGGCTGCATGTCCCAAGGGAAGGGACCTGTGGCTGGCACGGCAATGGGACAAGGCTCGTTGTGGGGCCGTAGCAGAGGGCTGGGCAGGGGGAAAGGAAGGCAGCCGGGGGCGTGTGTGGCACAAGGGGGCTGGTGCCCTGGTGTGGAGGGGGCTGCTGCTGGGGCTGCCTCTTCCCTCCTCGCTCGGCATCCAAGCCTCAGGGCTGAATGCGACGTGGGCTGGAGCAGACTTCATCCCTGTGTCTTTGGCACTTGGAAACGGAGAGGAGCCGGCATCTCCCCATGGAGACATGGCAGAGGATAAATGCCTGGGGGTGACAGTGGGATGCCATGGGCAGGGGGGCTCCAAGGAAATGGGGTAACTCTGGGTACCCCCTACACACCTCCCATGGCAGCTCCCGGGGATGGTGAGGACAGGGGAGATGCTGCTTGATCACCTGGGCAGCAGGGCCTGCAGCTAGGGGAGAAGCTGCTGCTGTTGTTTCCTGCAGCAGGGTTTCCTTGGGAGACGGGCTGCTGCTCATCTCATCCCAAGGGTTTTCAGCCGAAGGAGAGGCCTCTGGTGCAGGTTCTGGAGGAAGTGATGGAGACGGAGGAGCATTTTCCCCTGCATGCTGGATGAAGTTGCTGGATGCAGGGGAGGCCTCTGGTTCTGCTCCTGCACTTGCTGCTGGTGGGACAGGTACGCTGTCCTCTGCGTGCAGAAAGCTGCTGGCCAAAGGAGGTGCTCCTGGCTCACCGCCCCTGGGCATTGCTGGCTCAAGGCTCTCCACGTGGCCAGGTGCCTCGCTCACAGCCTCTGTGGTGCTGACATGCGGCGAGCAGGGCACCTTCTCGTGCTCCGTCTCCTGGTCCACAGCCGGGCTGCAGAGGCTGGCTCTGACCCAGGTCAAAGAGTTCATTTCCTCCACCTCCTCTTCCCCATCCTCCTCCTCCTCATCAGTGCCCTCTACTCTCTCCTCCTGCAGTGCTCCCAGGCCTCTCGGCGCCTCCCGGGTTGGGGCGTGAGCATAGAGCCGCTCCAGCACCTCCCACTTGCAGCTTGCGCCTTTGAGGAGCTCCACTCGCGTGATCTCTGGTCTCCAGAGGTCATAGAAGGAGTTTCTGGCGAGGAGCTAGAAGGAGAGAGGGAGGTTTGTTAAGGGAGGAAAGGCCTCGTGGGGCTCCGCCAGTGCTTTGACAAGCTGGCTGTCCCGCACGACGCGGCACAGCTGCTGGCCACAGCACTGGGAGGGCTCCCCCATGGCCCAGCACTCCCTGGCACTCACCTCCTTGGGTTTGGCATTGAGTGATCCTGCCAGCGTCAGGGAGAAACGGTTGCCACGGCCCTCCTCCTGCTCGTCCTGCTTCTCTCTCAGGTTCTGCTCCCTCATTGGAAAAGCTCCTTCTCGGAGCTGGGCCAAGCTCTGTCCAGTGCGCTGCAGGCAGCTCCTCTCCAGCTCCTCCAGCGGCTCTGTTCTGATGCTGAGCACAGCCAGGTAACGTGCAGTGTTGTCTTCATGCACGTGCACTGGCCTTCCTTGGAGGTGGCACGTGATCTCCAAGGGCTGCTGCCGTGTCCGTGATGTCCGTACTCTCACTGGCCCACTTGGGCAGCTTAGTCCGCTAGGCCAGCTCGGCCAGCTAGGAATGCTGCACTGGAATTGTCCCCGATGACTGTAGGGATCGAGCCCTGTCTGAGGTGCAGAGGATGATGTGCTGGGGCGCCACTCTATGCTCTGGAGCTGCCATGATCTTGCCTGGGCGTCTTCATGGATGACGCGTGCCAGTGCATGTGGGGGCACAGGTACAGCGAGCTCCATCCTAGCTCTATTGGCATCAGGCTGTGCTGGCTCCCGTGGAGAGGGCGATGGCGTTTCCTGAGGCCTTGCAAGGCTGGTGGAGGGCTGCGGCTCTTGCACCGTGGAGGGGACATCGCTGGCCTTCTCCTCCACAACCTGCAATGAAGGCCACCACAAAGGCAGTCCTTACTGCCATCCTTGGTCCCTCCCTCCATCCTTCCCAACGGGAAACCTCCGGCAGCCTCTGACCCCCTTGACGATGGCTCTGCCATGCAGGTGGCTGCTGCCCTGCTCCCAAAGGCTGCCTGGGGAGAGGGCTCGTGCCTATGGGCAAGCCTTGGGCAAAGGCAGCTCCTCGGAGAGCCCGAGGCGGGTGCGTGCAGGCTGCCGTGCAGAGCAGCGCTCGGCCTGCCGTGCACAGAGACCTCCTGGTGTCTCCCAGCAGGTCCCGCCTGCTTCTCGGCCCCATGGGGAGTCAGGCAGAGGCTCGGCCGCCACCGCCGCTCAGCTCTGTACCTGTGTGATGCCGTGTCCAGAGGTGTGTGAGCCCTGAGGGCCGGGCAGCGGTGACAGCCGGTCCCTTTGGTGGGACGAAGCCAGGCTCCCGCTGCGCTGCACTGCTGCGGGCAGCTCCTGCTGGCCCACCTGTGGGGAGAAGGAGGCCCGTGATGGGGCACTTGTGTTGGTACGAGCAGCTCTAAAGCACAGGAAACCCCAGCCTCGTGTCGAAGGGAACCTCCTGGCTGAGCACAATGCCACTGTGCGTGGCCTGGACCTATTTTCTGCCCTCAGTACAGAACTCATGGGGTTCATGCGGGCCTTGGAGCATCCAGATCAAAGAATCATAGAATCACTATGTTTGGGAAAGATCTCCAAAACCATTCAGTCCCACTGTAAAACCCTCAACCCCATGTCTGCTAAACCATGGCTCTAAAGTGCCTTATCTGCACATTTCTTGAAGGCTGCCAGGGACCTTCTCTGGGCAATCTCTTCCAATGCTTCACCACTCTTTCCACCTGGAAAGTTTTCCTAATATCTAACCTGAGCCTCTCCTGGTGCAACCTGAAGCCATTTCCTCTTGTCTTATTGATAGCTATTTCTGAGAATAGATCAAACCTGCCTCACTACAACCACCTCTCAGGTTGTTGTGCAGAGCAATAAGGCCTCCCCTGAGGCTCCTCTTTTCCACGCTAAATAACCCCAGCTCCCTCAGCCACTCCTCATAGGGTCCGTGCTCCAAAGCCTTCACCAGCTTTGGTGCCCTTCTCTGGGCTCATTCCAGTGCTTCCATGGCTTTTATTTTTACTTTTTCTAGTGATGGGCCCAGAATTGAACACAGTGTTTGAGGTGCAACATCACCAGCATCAAGTACAAGGGGAGAGTGCAGGTCAGGCTGGTTTTTCCGTGCCCAGGAATGCACGTCCCCTCGCTGGAGGAGCTCCTGCCCGGCTATCTTGACCCAGGGCTCCTTCCCCACCACCCCTGTGCTCTCCATGCAGGTCCCGTCCCTGCCTCCCTGCTCTCCCTCCAGCCCCAACACTCACCTCACTCGTGCACTCTTGCGCACTGGAGTTCCCTTCCATGGATGAGGTGCAGGCGTTCGCCTGCTGCTCCTTCTCCATCTCTAGGAACCTCTCTGAGGACCTCTCGCACGGGCACCAAGGGGAGTTGCTCCCTGCTGGTTGCGCCGCAATCCTCAGAGTGAAGACCCTAGCAGGGACACGGTCACCTTGGGGACTGCCCCATCACAGTGGCCTGGGGGTGTGATGCCACCCCCATCACAAAGTCCTGGGAGTCGCCATGGGGACTCCAGGCACCTCCTCTCCCCACTCCCGAGCGGGTCCCTGGGGTGCAGGACAAGTTGTCCCCTCCACAGCTCTGCGCTCCCTGGGCCTTGGAGAGGCTGCCCCTCATCAGGTGCTCCATAGCAGACACCCACCACGAGGCCACCCCCGTCCTCGTCCCTGTGCTCTCGATTGCCTCTTGGTTCACCCCAAGGCAGAGCTCCCTGCATCCCGCTGCTCCCTCCCTGAGCTTCTCTTTCCCACATCACCCCATGGCTATTCCTTGCCATCCCAGGCCATCACTTCCTCATTCTTTTTGGAGTCCTCCTCCTCCCCGAGTTGCTCCCACTTTGAGGCTCTCCTCACCAGCGTGGCCACCTGCTCGACATTCAGGTCAGCACATGGCAACAGCCACGTTTTACACCCCATCAGCTCCATGTGACACCAACCCCCAACCGGCCACCATGAAAAGACAAAACATTTGGGACTCTCGTGCTTGTGTTCCCCACATGGGCTTGTTTCTGCCCACACTCATTTACCACCCCCAAAATTCTTGCCCTGTGGGTGCAGCATTGAGTGGTAAAAGTGGAGAAGGGAGTTAATACTATTTATTAATTGCAATCAAAATGTAAAGAAATCATTCTTGTCCCCATCTAGGTGCATGCCTAGCTAAGAGACATTAGATATCTTCTTAATATGTAAGAAATCGTTATAGGTTTTATTGATATATACAGGTTTTTAACGAGGTTGTACAAGTGGAAATGAGTGGCAAGGATATAGCAAGTGTAGGAGAACACTTAAAGGAAGGGGAAGAAGGGAAGGCATGGGGAAATTACTAGAAGCATAGGGAAAAGTGCAGCAAATGAGCGCAAGAGTTGGAAAATAATAGAAGGCAAATATAAGCATTGGAAAAAGATTGAAATGGTGGGAAGAAGTGCAAAAGCATTGGAGAAGTGCCCAGATCATGGAAAATAGGGAAAAACGTGGATAAGGAATGATAGTGTGGGAATATGGTCAAAAGTGCGGGAATGGTTACAAAAGTGGAAAGAGTGTGAAGTGATGGGAAAAAAAGGAAAGTGCAAAAAGAACACCGAGAGCTCAGTAATACCAAGAAAGCATAGGAAAAGAAGGAGAGGTTGGGTTAAAGACAAAAGGGTAGGAAAATCTTCACAAGTGTGAGAAAATGGTCCCAAGCATGGGAGGGAATGTTTGTGAAAGAGAAGGAAAAAAAGTGAAAGCATGGGAAAATTATCAAAGTAGAGCAAAATGTGGGAAAAAACGTGGGAAGAAGTGGCAAAATGTAAGAATACTAGTGAAAATGAATCTGTGGGGAAAACATCCAAAGCAGGAGAAAAATAGACTGTGTGTGAAGACTTGTGGAAGGGTCCAGGGTCCCCCACATCTCCAGCGTGCCCTTGCTCTCAGAAGGCGTCTGCCCCCAGGGAGGAGGGATGCTCTTACCTTCTTGTCACCGCCAGGTGCCTGCAATGTGCCCCTGCTCTGCTGCCTGTTGCTGAGGGTCCCCAAGGCAGCCCCAATCTCTGCAGACCCCTCTCCTACCATGGAGCAGGCCTGCCTGCGCGGTGCCTGGAGACCCCAGCAAGGCTGCGCTTAGAGGTGAAGGTGTCACTGTCCTCGGTGAAAGTCTGATTGGGGCCAAGGGCAGGAAAGGACAAGAGACAACAAGGACAAGCAGCAGCAAAGGGAATTTCAAGAGAGTTTAAGGACAAACTAATAATAATTTTTGTAGCTGAGCAGCACTGGGACAGGAGCCAGGAGATTTTCCTGGTGAAACCACCTACCGACCTGATGCAAGAGTAAAGTTAGCCCTTCCCAGAGCAACCTGGTTGCCTCCTGCCTCAAGAGGAAAGCCTGTGTGCAAAAGGACAAAGCAGGGGATTTTGTGAACCCTCGATTTCTTATCTTGGAGCTTAGTTGGTCCTTGGGCTTTTCCGTGACACCTCCAAGTAGTGTTTCTGCCCTGGGTGTAGTTCCTGGCACCCGGTCTGTCTTTCAGATTCATAGAGCACCTTGGATCTCCCAGACTTTTGCATCTGGGTCCCTCAGGACAGGCCCCCACACTGCAGTGCTGCTGTGCAGACTCCCATATGGAGCCTGTAAGGCACTGCTGGCCTCAGGAGCTGCATTTTGACTTGTTCACAAGGTGATGAGATGACCATCTCCCAGCTCCCCAGCTGCTGAAGCTTGTGAGCATCCCCACAACCAACGTTCCTCTCCTCCTAGTCTTTGCACAGTCCTGGGGCCAATCTTGCAGAAGGCCTCTTGATCCTGTCAGAGATGGGACTTTCCAAGCCACTGCAAAGGGAAGCATGACCTTTATTCATTTATTTGAGTTACTTATTCAGCCTCTAGCATCCTGTCTATGGCACATTGAGCACCCTTTTGCACCTTGGAGTTTCTGCCCTTTCTCCTCTCCTCTCTCCTCTCTCCCCTGTCTCCTCCATGTCTACTTAGTCAGCAGGGTCATGGGAAGTGCTGGTTTAGGGAGCGCCCTTGAAACTCTTAGTTGTACAGCTGAAGGCCTGATGGGGGGAAGTGTGGGACACCTCTGTCTTTCCATGTCCCCTCCTGCTCCCAGCCAGATGGTTCCGGAAAGTCTCTGGGAAGAGCAGAGCTTTTGGTGTTGGTGGGTTTGAGTTTCCTTTGACACCGCCAAGTCGTGTTTGGGCCGCTCTGAGCAGCCAAGAAAATACTGCTTGTCAGGGACTTGCATTAGAGCTTTTTGCCTCCTTTTGTGCAGAAGCACAGACAAGCAAGAGCAGCATGGCCCACATCACAGCCCAGGACATGTAGGAGTTGTGTGGCTCTCTCATTCCCACATGTCCTGCTTAAATTGACAAGTTCTAACCTGACCTTCATGGCACACGAGGTGGACATTTTAAAGCTGCAGGATTGGGAATCCTCCCATTACTCTTTATTCACTCAGCAACCCAGCTGCTGGTTTGTGCTTCAGGGAGTTTAAAGTTTGCTCTGGCTTCTAGGAGCCTGTCCCCCACGTTCTGCTTATATCTAGCCTTACCTTTCTCTCCAAAAGATATCCAGTAAGGTTCTCCCCTGTTAGAAAGGGGACCTCATTGTTGGCGTCTTGGACTTAGCCTACAGTCAAAGACAATATTTACACTTTATGAAAATATTCACACTCTATTTTTCTTTCTTTGCAACTAAAAAAAGCCCTGTGCCTATTTGCAGTGGGACCTTTCCAGATTTCCTAGTCATTGTCTGATGAAAGAATTTGTAATGCTGGAATCCATTTCACTGCACTCTTTAGTTAAAGAAAGGAGGTGATTATTTTAGTTGACTACAGTGCACATTTCCCAGGAGGATGGAACACAAGGGACAGAGAAATTGGTGAGTTCAGCTGGGCCTCTGCTCCTGAGCGGGGCCAGGCTCCTGGGACAGAGGCAGCTCGTGGCAGCCTGGCAGCACTGCCCAGAGACAGCCGAGTGCAGGAGCAGCTCCTGTGCCAAGAGCAGCAGGGCTGCGGGCACTGCCTGCTGCTGCGGACAGGGGAGGAGAGAAGGCAGCGAGAGGTGAACGGCAGTGTGGAGTGGGGGGACAGAGCAGAGCTGTTGTGGGAGCAACCTTCACAGCCCTTGTCACGGTGGGTCCCTGTCTGCAGGGCAATGTTACTGAGGTTCTTGGAGGGGACTTCTGAAGCCAGTCCATGCCATTACTGGTGGGATTTTTATGGCTCGCTCTCCTGCCTTCTCCTGGGCAGAGCAGGGGGAGATGCTTCCAAGCAGCATTCCTGTCACCCCAACAGTGGGACAGGGCATGCTGCTCTCTTCTGCCAAGGGTGGCTGCAGGGGTGTGAAGCCAGGGTCTGCGCCCTGGTCTGCCCAGCGCTGTAATTCAGAGCAGTGTCCCTGTGCCCAGGGCTGCTCTGTTCCCTGGACAGTGAGCCTTGCCACCTGCAAGGGTCAGTACTCAGCCTGCCCAGGGAGCTCCCCACTGGGCTGTGGGGAGAAGCTCTGAGTGAGAGGAGAACCTCCGGCAGGGCAGGTTCATTCTCCTGCTGAAAGGCCTGAAGGTCAGGGCCGCCCATAGCTGCAGCTCATCATGAGGACATGTTGAGAGTAGATTTTTCCAGAGGACTTTTGTCTGCATGGTAGAAATGGAAATGCTGCAGATGTGTTTAAACAAGGGCTCAGCATCTTCACCAGCACCCTGAAGGATGAGTAGTTTTGGAAGTAGCTTCAGCACTCCTCAGTCTGCAGAAAGCTGCAGACTGAGGAGCAGCACCAGTGTCCCCTTTCCAGGCTCACTGGAGATTTTTCTATTAACTCTGTAGCACTGCAGGGCGGGGGATGTCCCTAGACAGTTTCCTGCTACTTGGAGAATTCTGTGGGACTGAGCTGAGTGCTGAGTGAGTGGGAAGGGGTCTGTGTAGGGACAGAGGAACAGCTCCCAGCAAGGAGACCTCCAAACAGCAGAGAGATGGTTGATAGTGAGAGGAAACTGCTGCCAGAAACCTCATGTGAGGTTGGAGTACAGGAAGTTCTCTGCCAGCCCTTGCAGCACAGATGCTTTCCCCTGAGAAAGCACCCTGTGTCTTTTCTGTGCCACCCAGCAGAGGAACAGGGACTGAGCTGATTGTCCTTCAGGAGTCCCCAGCTTCAAGACACTGGGTCCTCCCTTGGGGTGCTGTTGGGCTGTGCCCTGCCCTGTGGAGGGTCACAACTCTTCTGTAGGACACTTAACATTGGCTGAATGCCCCATGTAGAAGCCAGAGAGGGACTAAAGAAATGAAAATACTGCTGGTGGGTGGAGGTAATCTCTATGTGGGCAGATGAAATAATCACTGTGTCTCCTTTCCTAGAAGCTGCATGTCCAAATCTCCCTCAGGATGAGCACCACATTGCAGAGGCCGCCTTCTAATCATCAGAGCCTTGTGCTACATTACAGCCCCTCCATGACTCTTGGAACACCTGACTGAGAAACAGAGGTGAGCTTGGAGATCTGCATTCTGCAAGTGAACACACTTTCAGCACAAGCCAGTCTCCTTTATGGCTGAGATTGTTCCTTAGCTGATAGAGTTGCACACCTAAAGCAGCTGGGAAAGGAACTTACATGGAGACCTGTTGTGTTTGCTCTATACTAGGGCACAGAGAGAGCTTTCGCCTCTCACAACTGAAGCTTCAGATAGGCAGCTAAATGAAGATCTTGCCAAGGATAAAAGGAATATTTTTGTGTGGAGGAGGGATATGTGTATCTGTTTCTGTGAGAAAGGGAAAAGGTTTTGCAGAAAGTTTGTCTTAACTTGTCACTGTCTTTTTCTTCTTGGATCTTCTCCCATGACATGAAGGAGCAAAATGTCCAACAGCAGCTCCCTCAACGAGTTCCTCCTCCTGCCATTTGCAGACAGGCGGGAGCTGCAGCTCTTGCACTTCTCGCTCTTCCTGGCCATCTACCTGGCTGCCCTCCTGGCCAACGGCCTCATCATCACAGCCGTAGCCTGCGACCACCGCCTCCACACCCCCATGTACTTCTTCCTCCTCAACCTCTCCCTCCTCGACCTTGGATCCATCTCTACCACTGTCCCCAAATCCATGGCCAATTCCCTGTGGGACACCAGGGCCATTTCCTACTCAGGATGTGCTTCCCAGGTCTTTTTTTTCCTGTTTTTGTTTTCATCAGAGTTTTATCTCCTCACAGTCATGGCCTATGACCGCTACATTGCCATCTGCAGACCCCTTCACTATGGGACCCTCCTGGGCAGCAGAGCTTGTGTTAAAATGGCAGCAGCTGCCTGGGCCAGCGGCTTTCTCAATGCTCTCCTGCACACTGGGAACACACTTTCCCTACCACTCTGCCAAGGTAATGTGATGGAGCAGTTCTTCTGTGAAATACCCCAGATCCTCAAGCTCTCCTGCTCAGACTATTACCTCAGGGAAGATGGCCTTATTGTCATTAGCCTTTGTTTAGGCTTTGGGTGTTTCACTTTCATTGTGGTGTCTTATGTGCAGATCTTCAGAGCTGTGCTGAGGATTCCCTCTGAGCAGGGCCGGCACAAAACCTTTTCCATGTGCCTCCCTCATCTTGCTGTTGTCTCCCTGTTTCTCAGTACTATCATGGTTGCCTACCTGAAGTCCTCCTCAATCTCCTCCTCTGCTGTGAAACTGGTCCTTGCGGTTCTGTACACAGTGGTGCCTCCAGTAGTGAACCCTCTCATCTATAGCATGAGGAACAAGGAGCTCCATCATGCACTAAGGAAACTCATTCATTTGGTAGTAATTCATCAGCAGTGAGTCTATCTCTTCTCAGAAGCAATTCCAGTTTATCTCAGGCAACACTTGGGCTTTGGGAGTTCTGTCTGTGATAATCATTTTTGTGAATGAACAGTTGAAGTCATCCCACCTTTCCAGAGGTTGAATCACCTTCTTTCTGACTGAGATGCCTTCTGTAATTCTGCTGATCACTGGGTCAGAGTGGCTTCCCATGGATCATGCCCATAATAAAGGGGGAATTCTTTAGTGCTGTGCCAGAATACTTTGTCCTTCTAAAGTTGGAGCCAAGAATGCACTCAGGGAATTGCACCAAAAAAGGCTCTGTTGCCATGCTCGGATTTTGCACAGGCTAAGGAACATGAGCTGGTAAAGTGATGAGTGGGGGAAGGGGGTTTGGTCTCAGCCCTCACTTTTGGGAGTCCAGTGACCCTAGAGAGGGTGAGTGGTCAATAGATCTGTGCAGGGGAAAGTCTCACATATTAGAGGGCTGGTGACTGATGCCCATGCTTCTGCAAGGCCATATGGAGTCACCCAGAGAGCAGAGGGCTCCTCCAGGAGCAGTGCCTGCGATGGGTAATGTGTGGAGACTTACAAAACCAAATGGTAATAGCAAAGGGTCAAACTGAACACTGTCCCAAATGAGAGCTCAGCAGAGGCAGTGGGCTGGGTCTAATGATACCTCCAAACACATCTTGAGCAATGTGAAATGCCCTGGGATTGCTCCAAGCATCCTCCACAGTCACAGACCCTGGGGAAGGGGTCGTCAGGTGCAGTGATGCTGGTTCAGGTGGGTCTATCATGGCCAGTGTGAAGTCACCCTGTGTCCCTACAGCCGCTCACCCTACAAAGCAACACTGTCAGCCTGGTGCCCTTTGGGATGCCCAGGGGAGGGGTGCAGGAACGGCCAGGCCAGCATGGACTCATGGACCTGGCAAAGGAGCAGTGGTGGGCTTGTGGGGCAATAAATGCAGAACTATGTTCCTATGGGTTTCAGCTTGGGGCAGCCTGCTCTGTTATTAGAAATGCCGAAGGAGCCCGGGGGCCAGGACTCGTGTGCGATCCTGGGAGAGGGAGTGCCCAGAGGGGCTGCAGGCAGCCAGGGTTATGGATCTCCTGGTCACTAGAGACCTGATCCTGCAGTCCAGCTGGTTGGCTGCTCTGCAACAGCTCTGCAAGAATATCATCCTCATCAAGTGAATATAAGCACCTAGGAGGCCAGTAGCAGGAACATGGCACTGATGCTCATTGGGAGGTCACACTGTCTGCACACCTGATGGGACAGCACCAGGCATTAGCAGGTCCATACATGTCTGTGAGGGTGACCGTGAGCTCTGCTGTTTGCTGAGTCATGGGCAGGCCAGCAAGAGGCGCCTGGCTGGGCAGTTCCTTGGGAGGTCCCTGCTGGCAGAGCAGCTGCGAGGCCAGCGCTGGCCCATGGCTGGGGACGGGCTCTGAGGCCGCTCCTGTCCCAGCAGCAGCGCGGCCGGCAGCGGGGTCTGGTGCAGACACGCGGGGAGGTCCCTTGTGTGCGCGGAGCTGCCGGGGCAGCAGCAGGCGCTGCCTGTGAGGCCAGGGGTGTCTCAGCAGCGGGCAGGGACACGGAGGCCATTGCGGGGACGCTGCCGGGAGGCCCCTGCTCTCTGCAGGGCTGGCTCTGTGCTGACGCGTGGGCGTCGGCTGGTGACGTCACTGCTGCTGCAGCCCCTGATAGGCCAGGCCGCGCAGCTGGTTGTGACGTCAGCAGCCCCTTCCTGGCTGGGGCGGCGGGTGCTGGCGCTGAGGTCGCTGCTGCCAGAGCAGTGAGGGGCCAGCAGCAGCGGCGGGGACGAGAGGGTTTGCTGAGGGTGCCCCGTGGAGGGGCTGACACCTGCGGAGCTCTGCAGCCCTGGAGAAAGGCAGCTCCTTAATCAAGAGGAGGGAGATGGAGCACTTAGCACCATGAATTTGTGCCTCTGTGAGCATGATCTTCTCTAGTGAACGTGGACAAGGAGCAGAGACTTGCGGCCAGCTACCATTGGACCAGGGAGCCCAGCAAGATCTTTTAGGCTGCTAAATGAATCCAGGGCCTAAGTGAGCATGGTGTAACAAGAGCAGTGGCATTAGTAATTGATGATTGCCAGGCTCCTTGTGCTTCAGTAATTCCTCTCCCTGTCTGATGGGTGAGTTAATGTAAACTTGAATGAATTGCACTCTCAAGATGTGGTAAGGGAAACGATGGGCACTGTCTCCAGCAGCAAGTTCACAGAATCACATTGCAAGGGACCTCTACAGCTCATCTAGTCCAACTCCCCTGCTCAAGCAGGGACACCTAGAGCACGTGGCACAGGGTGGCATCCAGATGGGTTTTGAAGATCTCCAGAGAAGGAGACTCCACAACCTCTCTGGGCAACCTGTTCCAGGGCTCTGTCACCCTCACAGTAAAGTTCTTCCTCACATGGAGATGGAACTTCCTGTGTTTCAACTTGTACCCATTACCCCTTTGTCCTGTCACTGGCCACCACCAAGAAGAGTTTGGCCCCATCCTCCCTACAGTCACCCCTAAGGTACTGACTTCTACATGTTGATCAGATCTCTCAGTCTTCTCCAGACTAAACAGGCCCAGATTGCTTAGTCTTTCCTCATATGATAGATGCCAGTAACCCATTAGCCTTCCTGGCCATGAGGGCACATTGCTAACTCATGGTTAGCTATTTGTCAACCAGGATTCCCAAATCCCTCTCTGCGGAGCTGCTTTCCAGCAGGTCAACCTCTAATCTATATCGGTGCCTGGGGTTATTCCTCCCCAGGTGCAGGACCCTGCACTCGTCCTTCTAATGTGATGCTGGGCAATATTTCTAAATGCCTCTGCCTTTGCCTCTGCCTTTTTTTCACCCCTATATTGCCCTGGTAGCCTGGAGCTAAGTTATGAGATCCCAGTTTACCCAAGGGGTATCTGCTGGTTTGAGTGCCCTGAGGTATCTGATAGATTTAGTGAGTATCGGAATGACCCATCCTTGTGCTTGGCAGGTCTGTCCTTAAAGATCTGCTGACTTTCCTGAGCTCTGATGTCCTTGAGAGCTGCCTCCCCTGGGATCCCCCACCAGTCCCCTGAACAGGCCGGGAAGTTGGCTCTTCTGAAGCCCAGTCTCTATTCTGCTACTGTCCCCTCTGCATTAGGCACTCCAGATTCTCATGGTTACGGTAGGCAAGGCAGACACTGACTATCCCATCCCTGATCAGTTTGGCCTTGTTTAAAATGTCCAGATACCAGAAAGCGTCGTCCTTCTCAGCCCATCTGGCAGCTGTGCAAAAAAGTTCTCCTTGATGCCCTCCAGAAGTCTCCTAGACTGCTTGCACCCTGCAGTTTGCCTTTCCAGGTCATGATAGGGGAATTAAAGTCTGCCCAACAAGAACCAGGGCCAGTGATCCACAGACATTTTTATACTGCCGAGAAATAGGAGAGCTCCCTCCTGAGATGCTCACCCACAAGCTCTCACTTCAAACCTTGCCTCTTCCAAGGAAGAGCTCCACACATCCAGTCTGCTCCTTCACACAAAAGACATCCTCCCTCATTGTTCATTGATCACCATTCCGATGATATTTCAGGCCTGTGACAGGTTGCACGTCTTCATGTGCTCCTGCCTCTACTTCAGGCTGCCTACACTTGCATATATTTGGGCTATAGAGCATCAGCTGTGGCACAGAGAACAGAATGGTCACAGAGAAACCTGTTACCGAGGGGCAAAGACACTGGGTGTGCAATGGCCCAGTTCAGAACAGAGCCATGCCGTCATATATAGCAGGAACAATGCAGTGGTGGAGGCAGCTTCCTGCTAAGAAAGTGAATCCAGCAGTGTCCGAGGCCCGGAAGACACAGAGCTGGGCCACTGAGAAACAGCAGGAAAGGGGGTTCTACCTGAGGTGACTCTGTGGCTATACTGGACCTATGACAGACTTCTTGCACAAATCTCCAGGAAGGACAAGGTGCCCCTGACGATGTCCATGCGCCTTGACAGCCTGTGATCCAGCCACGCTGAGGTCCTCATTAGCCCATTCCCTGTTCATATAATATCATGGAGTGAGCAGAAGTTGAGGGGAGGAGAGCAAGAAGGGCTTGAGAGTGCAAAGAATCTCAAGATATCTTGGTGTGATGTGCCTCTCATTTATGCAGCACACATGGATGTAGATGGGATGGACTTTCCCTATAGACAGTGCTGGATTTCATTTGTTTGGGTTCAGGACGGAACCCTAGGATTCTCTGGAGCACTTGCCCAGCAAGTGCTCCAATGGGGATAGTTTCCCTGTAGGTCCAATCTGCTAGAGACATATGGTTGAGCTGGACAACCCAGGTATCTGACAAGGCTCTTCCAGCACTTTTCAATGCCATCAAATCAAGTGTCTGCACTGAATTACAAGAGCTGCTGGTTAATACTGGAATCTTCCTATGCCTCAGCTTGAGTGAGTGGAGCTCCAGTTGTGTTTGGCACCAGGAGGTCATTTCAGATAGCCAAGACAATTCCCCACCTCATCCTCACCTCATCCTCTAGGATGATGCAAGTCCCCCAGTTCCTGCATCAGAGCAAGCAGACACTGACACCACATCTGTATGTGGCACATCTGCCATGGACCACATCTGTCTCTTCAACTGTCACCAGATATCTGTGTGTAAGCAACTGACGCTTCCATCTCCAATGATTATCAATGATTATCAATGATTATCCATCTCCAGTGACTATCCCAATGAATATAGTGGGATCTTAGACAGAGCACACACGCACACCTCTGTGTTGTGCTCACTTTGTTTTTGGCAAGGGGAATCCCACGGTTGGCATCTGTGGAATTTACAGGAAAAATCAGAATATCACTTCAGAGCCAGGCGTGGGGTTCTGAATTCTGTAATGCCCAGATTGATTAATCCTAATCAAAACCTGAACCATGTCTCAGTGAGTTGGCTTTTGTCCCATCTAGGTGTCCCTGTCTGGTTGAGTGATGAAAATCATTCTTCCAGAGTGGGACATGCACAACTTTCATAGTTCCTCATCCTGTGATGAAATAAATTGCAATGTTGGAACCTTTCTCCACTCATGAGAAAAGGAAAACAGATTATTATTTTAGTTTGCTTGAGGGAACATTCCCCAGGAGGAGGGGGCACAAGGGACAGAGAAATTGGTGAGTTCAGCTGGGCCTCTGCTCCTGAGCGGGGCCAGGCTCCTGGGACGGAGGCAGCTCGTGGCAGCCTGGCAGCACTGCCCAGAGACAGCCGAGTGCAGGAGCAGCTCCTGTACCAAGAGCAGCAGGGCTGCGGGCACTGCCTGCTGCTGCGGACAGCAGAGGAGAGAAGGCAGCGAGAGGGGAACGGCAGAGTGGAGTGGGGTGACAGAGGAGACCTTCACAGCTCTTGACATGGTGAGTTTTTGCTTACAGGACAATGGTACGGAGCTTCTTGAAGGGGACATAAGAACCCATCACACCCCAAGGGTGGCAGCAATTTTTGCTTGTTTCTCATGACTTTTCCAGTGCAGAGGAAGAGGAGCTGCTTCAGAGCAGGGATTCTCTAACATACCACCTAAGGGCAGGGCATCCTGCTGCCTTCCCCAACAGAAACAGCAGTGATGTGAAGCTGGGGTGTGCAGACAGGGTGAGAGGTCTGCACTTCAGAGCAGGGTCCCTGCACCCAAAGGCGCTGTGTGCCCGCAGCAGCGACTGTGTCGCCTGTGAAGGTCAGCACTCAGCCTGCCCAGGGAGCTCCCCACAGCACTGAGGGGAGAAGTTCTGGGTGGGAGGATTATCCTCTACCAGGACAGGCTCTTTCTCCTGCTGGGAGGGTGCTGCGGGGGTCAGCTCTGCTCACAGGTCTAGCTGTGAGCACATTTCAGAGGGCACTTTGCAAAAGGAAAGGCAAGGCAGGTATTGAGATGGTGCTTAGAATTTCCTTCCACTTGGTAAGAGGAAAATGGAGACGAAACTGGCAGATTTGAACAAGACACTGAGACTCATTGAGAGATTCAAGGAGCAGCCAAAGAGTCTGCCAGGGACATCTGACTGTCCCCTCAGCCATCCCTTAGTCCATAGACAGCACCAGCTTCTCCTGGGCTGCTGCATCAGGGTCTATCTGAGCTGCTCTTTAGCACATGCAAACATGGGGGTGCCCCTGGACAGTCCCCTGCTCCTGGGAGGTTTCTGCAGGGAGGACTGGGCTCACTTGCGAGTGTCTGAGTGAGGGGCAAGTACACGACAGTGAGGGGCAAGGCTCAGTGATGAAACAGGTCCTGTGACAAAGTCTTTTTCTCCTGAGAGTGATTGAAATGGCAAAGATTTCTGTTCTATCTAAGAATGCTCCCACATTGAGGAGGCACCTTTGTGTGTTTGTGTGTGCACCATTATAGATATTATATATACACATATTTCTATATCAACAGACTCCTGCAGTGACCCTTTTGCAGAGAACACTTGATTTCTGCATATTGAAGAGCCCTGCCATGGAAGGGGAGGCCATCAACTCCTGCAGATTTTGTGCAGCAAAGCTACTCCTTCTCTCTGAAGTTTCTGGAAGACAGGCGCAGATGATGAAGTGGCATGAGGACAAGTACTGTCTCTAGACATCTCGACATCTAAAAAGAGGTAAGGTCTTTCCTTGCTTCCATTTGACTGTTCTCCTCCCTGGCTGGAGTCAGATCTGGTGTGACAGATTCAGACACAAATATCTCTGTTGAGGTGGGCAAGATAGATGGAGACAAAGCACTTCTCCTTCAGACACAACCGGTGTGAGCGCTGTATTCAGCTCTCATGCTGGTGAATGGAGAATATTCCCAGCGGGGTTTCCGGGCCACGTCCCTTCCAAGAAATGCAAGACGCCATTCCCAGGAATCTCCAGAAATACTAATCAAAGAGCAGTTTGACACATCCAGTTACACCTGCAGCACAGCAGAAACAACTCTTTGGAGCCATGGGAAGTGGGTCCCTGCTGCAGGAATACAGCCATTTCAACGTGGATCACCTGAAATGGGGCTGAATTAAGGGAGAGAGGAAATATGGGGAATTTTGAGAAACTGAAATGGTTTGGCTCAGACAAGTCCGCTCTAAATTTTTGCTTTCTTTCCTTCCTTGGACAGGACTCCCAAAGGAGCTAATGTCCAACAGCAGCTCATTCAATGAGTTCCTCCTCCTGCCATTCACAGACACACAGGAGCTGCAGTTCTTGCACTTCTCGCTCTTCCTGGGCATCTACCTGGCTGCCCTCCTGGCCAATGGCCTCATCATCACAGCCGTAGCCTGCGACTACCGCCTCCACACCCCCATGTACTTCTTCCTCCTCAACCTCTCCCTCCTTGACCTTGGATCCATCTCCACAACTGTTCCCAAATCCATGGCCAATTCCCTGTGGAACAACAGGATCATTTCCTACTCAGGATGTGTTATCCAGGTCTTCCTGGTAGCATTCTTGTTTTCAGCAGAGTTTTTTCCCCTCACAGTCATGGCCTATGACCGCTACATTGCCATCTGCAGACCCCTGCACTACGGGACCCTGCTGGGCAGCAGAGCTTGTGTCAGAATGGCAGCAGCTGCCTGGACCAGTGGCTTTCTCAATGCTCTCCTGCACACTGGGAACACATTTTCCCTACCGTTCTGCCAAGGCAATGTGGTGGAGCAGTTCTTCTGTGAGGTTCCCCAGATCCTCAAGCTCTCCTGTTCAGACTCCTACCTCAGGGAAGTTGGGCTTCTTGGGGTTAGTATTTGTTTATTCTTTGCATGTTTTGTTTTCATTTTGCTGTCCTACGTGCAGATCTTCAGAGCTGTGCTGAGGATCCCCTCTGAGCAGGGCCGGCACAAAGCCTTTTCCATGTGCATCCCGCACATGGTCGTGGTCTCCCTGTTTCTCAGCAGTTGCACATTTGCCTACGGGAAGCCCCCCTCCATCTCCTCCCCATCTCTGAATCTGGTGGTGGCTGTTCTGTATGCAGTGTTGCCTCCAACAGTCAACCCCCTCATCTACAGCATGAGGAACAAGGATCTCAAGAACGCCCTAATGAAACCGGCTCAGTTGGTGCTAGAAATAAGCTCCCTGTCCTTCCTAACAAGTGGTTCCTAATGCATCTCAGAGAGTTCTGTGCTTTGAGCATTCTCTATGTGTTTATAATGATTTTTTTACATAAGTTTTTGAATGCATCCTCCTTTGCCAGAAGCATGAACTCGCTCTGTGTAATTGCCATACCTGCTGTAAACATGTCTGTCCTTGTGTTTCTGTGTCAGTCCTGGCTTCGCTCAAATAAAAGTGGATTTCCTTACTGCAGTACTTGAAGGTTTGACTCTCCTTCCAAAGTCAGATTCTAAAATGTGCTCAGGGACTTTCACCATCAAAGTGTCTGTTTCTTTCCCAGGGCTCTTCAGGGCCTCCAGCAATGGTCTCATGGATGATGTGTTAGGGAAGGAGGGTTGGATTCAGTTCTCAGCTGTGGGTGCTCAGAGCTCCTGCAGGTGGTGAATGGTCAAGTCGTATCTTCAGTGTGACAGGGCTGAGGATGCATATGGATACCCTGCCCTGAGTGCTGTCTGCACAGTGGAGCCAGGGAGCCGTGTGCGGGTGCAGGGATGGGCACACATGGAAGCCCCCGTGTTCCCCTTGGGAGAACGGAACCTGCCAGGAGCTCTCCCACCCCTGCCTCACCAGCACCAGTGATGACCAGCCCTGCTGCTGCACCCACACTTTCTTGGTGCTGAACTCAACCACGTCCCCAAGCTGCTCCCTACAGCTGGTGCAGGGACACCCATGGGGCCTGGCCATTCCTGCTCCTCACAAGCTGCTTGTCCAAGGGAAGGCTGGAAGAACAGGCTGGCACCATCCTCTTGGCACTGCACTGCCTGTGACTGTCACAGTGAACACTCCCCTCCAGAGAATGGTTCCTGGGACAGGCACTTGGGAACAAGCAGCTGGCAGTGTTGATGGGAGCCCATCCAGGACATGTCCTCTGGGTGGACAAGGAGGCCTCAGGCTCCCTCAGGCTTTTGGGGAGGAGTTGGTCACTGGGAGGAGTGCGGGGAGGAAGGACGTGAGTCCTCCTGTGGTTTGCGAGGTGAAGGCGCTGACATGTGGCGGAGACCAGGGCACTGCTGCCTCCTCGGCCCTCTCCCAGCACCTGGGGGATCATTGCAGGAGCCAGCCAGTCCCCAAGAACAACTATTCCCACAACTTTGCAGCCAGTGGTGGCAGGCTGTGTGCACATGGGGTGCCCTTTCAGCCACGCACTTATTCACATTGCTTAAGAGGGACTGTACCCACCTCCTCACCCTGCCTGGGTGCTTGGTCACTCCCATTGTGGTCTCACCCTTGTCACCTACAAGCTTGAACTCAGGCCCTAGCCCTCATGTTCAAAGAGCTCCACATAGCTGATCTGCCCCTTCACACTAAGAGCAGCCCCTTTACTCATCTTCCTTCGCTCACTCCTGAAGATCTCCTACCCTGCTACTGTATGAGATGTAGAATCGGGTGTGAGATTCCACCACACCTCAGCAATATTTCTCAGTCAGATGGGCACCTCCATCTGCTCCTCTCTCTGCCCCAAGCTTTATGCACTTGTGCATGTTTCCATTGCAAAGCCTCAGCTGTGGCGCCGTGAACAGGTTGGTGATGGTGAAACTTGTTCTACCAAGGGCCAAGGACACAGCATTTCTGGTGGCTGCACTTCAGAGCACAGGCATGCTGTCATGGAGAGCAGGTGGCAATGTGATGGTGACAGGAGGGTCCCACTAAGACAGCAAAGCCTGCAGAGTCTGGGGTAGGGGGAATCATAGAATCATAGAATGCTTAAGGTTGGAAGGGACCTCTAGAGGTCATCTAGTCCAACCCCCTGCACACACAGGGTCACCTAGAGCACGTGGCACAGGAGCGCATCCAAGCGGGTTTTGAAGATCTCCAGAGAAGGAGACTCCACAACCTCTCTGGGCTGCCTATTCCAGTGCTCTGTCACCCTCACTGTTAAAATTTTTTTCCTTAAGTTCCTGTGGAACTTGTGGTGCTTCAGTTTGTGGCCATTACCTCTAGTTCTGTCGGTGGCCACCACCGAAAAGAGACCAACACCATCCTCTTCACTCCCTCCCTTGAGGTACTTATAGACACTATACAAACAGAGTTGGACCGCCCAGTCCTGGCAGGAGAGGGTTTTGCTGCCTGAGCTCCCTCTGCAGCACCTGGCGCCTGGGACAGAGCTGAATTGATCTCCCTGAAGGACAGTGCACCAGTGAAGCACGTCCTGGCTTGGACTGCCATCCAGTCACCCTGTGAACATCACTTTCATTGTCCTTGCTCCTGTCATCAAGTGGTGGAAAGGGGTCTCTGCTCTAGTAGCCTCACCCTTAAAATCTTGTAGCTCTCCCTCTCTGGAAACTCTTCACATGCTTACATGAGGGAAATGGGCTAATGATGACCTCAGTGTGGCAAATATCAGGCTGCCCAGGTCTAGGCACTTCTTCAGTGGCACCTTGTCCTTTCTGAAGAGGGATTCACCTCTGTCACAGGCCCAAGTTGCCATTAATCACCCCTAGGAGGCAAATCCCTCTCCTGTTTCTCCCTTGCCTTGGTCATTCCAGACTTTGCTCTCTTTGTGGGAACCTCCTTTCAGCATAACCCTGACAACTGCTCTCTACAAAAGCATGTCCCCGCTGTCAAGTGGGGCCGTTGCACACACGGTGTCCTTGGCTCTTGGTAACAGGTTTCTCCATTGCAGATCTCTTCTTTGTGCCAGAGCTGAGGCTCTCCAAACCCAATGTCGCACACAACTGCATGCAGGCTGGGCCACAGAGGAGGGCAGATGGAGAGGCACAAGCTGTCACTGCACGGAAACACGGTTGGAATAACTGAGATGCTTTGAGACCACTCACATGACTAGAGGGCTGTGATGGCAGAGGACAAGCTCCGCAGGCAGGAAAGCTAGTGGAGAAGAGCAGGGTGGATTGGATGTCCTTGATGGGAAGAGACAATTCAAATGGAAGGAGCTCTTGCATGGGATGGATCAAGGTCTGGGTGAGAGCTTGCGTAGGCTCCCTCCCCGTGGGGGAAACTGACAATCTGAAGGGTGGTGGAGCTTAGGAAAGCCAGCAGGTCTTTAAGGAGCAGAGCCACCCAACCCAAGGATGGTCCATCCTGATGCTCATTAAAACTAGAAGACACCTTGGGAGATCAGCTTGGCTATGCAGGATAGCATTGTCTATTTTCTAGGGATGGTGTTCCAATAAGGAAAAAAACCAGGTCCTGCTCCTGGGACAGACCAACCCTTGCAGGGATATGGACTGGGGAATGTCCAGCTGGGCAGCAGCTCTTCGGAGAAAGAACCTTTGTGGGCAGCAAGCTGCATGTGAGCCAGCAACATGCTCTGGAGGCCACCATGTCCTGGACTGCATGGACAGAGTCCTCTACTCTGTACTCGTTAGAGTGCCTCTAGCTACTGCATCCAGGTGGGGCTCTCTGTAGAAGAACTCTGCTCATCACATGAAGTGAGTTCAGTGTCAGGCCCCCAAGGTGGTTGGGGGCTTGAGTATCGTTGCCCCACCCTGTGAGGAGAGGGTTTGGGCTTGTTCAGTGCAAAGAAGTTAAGGGTTCTGCGGAAAATTCCTTTTTTGTTGTTTTCCTGTGGGTCAGCAGCTGACATTACCAGAATCAGACCCTTCTACCGGGGTGAGGTTGCTTTTTCAGGCCTGGACAGCACACGGCCTGCATGCAGAAGCTGAGGGCCATGAGCTTCTTTAGCCTGCTGAAGTGTTACAGCTATTGGGAAGAGAGCAGGAGCCTGTGACTGGCTGCAGGGTGGTTTCAGGGATGATGGACATTGCTCAGGTAGTGGGAAAGAAACTGAGAAGAGGAAGCATCCACAAACTGCCGCTTGAGGTACAGGCTTGACTTGAAGAAAAGAGAAATGTCACTTAAGAGCAGTGGTGTGGTACATCACGTCACCTGGAGGGGACCTGAGAGCAAGCCATGCCTTTGTGTTTCAAAGAACAGTCACTAAGGACAGAGAGATATGGGAAAAGATGGAGAGATGCTGGGGTGAGAACAAGGTGAGCAAGCAGCTTGATTGTCTACAGGCTGCTGGGAAACAGACACAGGCATGGGAAAGTGTAGGAGAGCCCAAGGGAGAGAGAACTGGGGGTGCCAAAAACTTCTTCAAGAACCAGGACTATGTCCTCTTGGCCATGGCTGGTGTGTCTGCCATTGAGGCTTAAGAGAAGAAACTTCTTCCTTTTGGCAACAGGGCCTCCTTGCCTGCTTTCCCCCAGGCACACAAGGTGTCCTGTATCAGTGTCCTGCCCTAGGCCTTGAACACTCCCACCTACACACTGCTCCAACCAAAAGCCTTGGGCAAAGCATGATGGAAAGGATCCCCCTATTTAGGGCCTGGGCCTCTCTTTGGTCAATCTGCTTGAAAACACACATGTAGGGTTGACTTGGCATCAGAGGCAGCTGCACTTTGCATTTTCCTATGTTTAATCATGGCTTCCAACTCTGTGCTCTAATCAGCCCCTGGGGAGGCTTTGCTTGGTAATGAACCACAGAGGGACCCATTAACCCTCCAAGAAACTTGGGGATGTGCTTCTGACTTGAACTTCTGGAGAAGTTTCTTCAGTCTCCTCTCAGCATTGGTGGTTCATGGGCTCAGCACCAAGAACTCCCAAGGGGTCAGTCAAATGCAAAACCCCTCAGGAGCCATGATTCTTGCCATAATTTTCTTCAATTTTCAAATCTTCTCTAGCTAATTGGAAAGGAGTGTATTAACATTAGACTGATTACAATGAGCACCTGGAAAAGAAAGATGGCTATTTTTTTTTGAACTTTCTTTATTCTTCCATTTTCTGAATCAGCCATATGCACCTTCTCCAATTCCTAGAGTGTCTCCTAATGAAGTCTGGACATGTGTGAAAAGTAATGTTTTTGAGGGGAGACCTGTATGCAGAACCTTCTTGCTCAGCTCCCCAGCCCTGCCACTTCTCTCATCAGCCACTGGGGCCTTGGATCACTCCGGCTAAAATCAAACCATTTTTCTCACTCCAGTAGCTGAATGTTACAGCCTACAAGGAATAACCTTCCTTGAACTGCTTTTCACAACCAGATATTAAAGGCTGGATAGACACACAGTGAATGAGCTGGTTAAGAGACAACAAGAGTCTCCTGAAAGACTCCCTGAAGCTCAAAGCAGCAAGGGAAGAGTTCAGAGGTGAACGATAAAGAGCAAGGGGAGAAGGAATACTCAAACCATGAAAAGTGCAGATGTGCAGATCATCTGAATCAAAGCTGACTTTCAAAGTGATAAGTGTCAGACCCCATCCATGTAGTTGCCTCTGTCAAATGCAGTTGTCTGGAATTCCCTTTCTAGTCAATGCAGGGGAATAAGTGGTCTTAACAGACATTTGATTTCGGCACCACAGGGGAACACAACTGCCCCAGGGAACCTCCAGCAGCACCAGCCTCTCTGTGTGATCAAATTGAATCCAACCCCTACAGCAGATTTTAGTCATAAGTCAGAACATTCTCATAGAATAACAAAAATTATCCCTTCTAAAACTTCTGGCCATTTTTGACATTATGAAATACATTTAATTTTTCTTATTTTGCAGCACTATGTTGGTGCACAACATTGACCATGGCAATGAAGTAAGGCTGGAAGCAGATTCCTAGATAAAGTTCTCAGGAGGATTTGTGTTAAGGGCACCTTTGCTCTTTTCTGGCCTATCACTTCTATCTTAAGAAGCACAGTGCATGAAACCCTGCTGAGGAATTGAAGAACAATGAGCCTGCTTTGGTGCCTCCAGGAGGAAGACTGTCTTCTGCCACAGACTGTCCTCCATCCCACTTCTACCCAAAGAGCAGCCCACAGCAGTTATCATGGAGCTGAGGCTCACCTTCATCTCAGCCTGTGCTCAAACTTCGTGCTCTTTTATCCCACAGGACTTTGATCCTGTCTTGCCAAATGCCAAACCTTCAAACCAAGCCCCAAGCCCAGGCAACCCCATAGGTCTGCCCAGGGCGCGTACTTGCCAGGGCAGGGACAGAGAAGTGACCTCTCCAGTTGCCCCTTTCAGACATTTCTCAGGCTTCACTTTGTTGGTGAAGGTTGACTGAAGCCAAGCAGGGCTGCACTTGCTAAAATCCCAGTCCCATTCAGCCATTAGCCCACATTTTCCTTCTTCATTCTTTTACTCCCACTGAAGCAGGAGCAGGGAGATTTGGCTTTCCTCAAACCACCCTTACTTTGCTGGACAATATTTCTGGCTTCCTCCTTTGCAGCCTCTCTCTTCCTCCCCTTTCCACATGCTGCCTCATTGACTGGAAGACCACATGCCAGTTCCCTGTTTAGTCAAGCTGGGCTCCAGAGATGTATCCTGATTTTACCAACGGTTTGTATGGAGCATTCTTCTTAACAGATGCTTACTTAATGGCTGCCTTTCCTGAGGTCCTCCACCCTTCAGAGCTGCTTTCTTTGGTTCATCCTATTGAAGAGCTCCATGTATCCAAGCTATCCACTCAACATAGCATTTCCTCAAGAATTCCATGCTGTCATTGAAGGAATGTAGCCATTCAGATGATCTCACCACATCTCTCTTATTCTAATTATGGGGCACACCTGTTGCACATCAGTCTTTGAAAGTGATTTCATAGCTGTTTTAGGTAACAGCGGTGTTTTGGCTGTTCTGTGTTTAATAAGCATATTTCTACACATATATCTAAATTCATCTTTCTCCTCGATAGGCACAAACCCACTTGATCTGACTCAGTGCCCTTCTGTCAATCTGCCCCACACTGGGTCAGAACTGGCCTCTCTAGTAGTAAAAGAGGATTCTCTCTTGTCTGTACTTGAAGACTGGGCTCCTCTTCCAAAGCTGGAAGTAAGAATGGAAACAGGGAATAGCCCTCAAAAATACCCCCTGGAAACCTCTGGGTTTTGCATGGGCCAAAGGTCAACAGCTCCTAGAGTGATGTGTTAGGGAAAGAGGACTGGATTCAGGTGCCACTTGTGGGTGCCCAGTGCCCTGGAGAGGGTGAGTGCTCAGGAGGGATCTGCTGAGGACAGTCCCACTCGTTACAGAGCTGGGACAGATGCCCGTCCTTCTGGAAGGGGCTATGGAGCCACCATGGAGCACAGGAGACCTCCAGGAGCAGAACATGCCTGGAGTGGGGGTGAGTGCTGTGCTGGGAGAAGGGCTGCCCAGAGGAGATGCAGAAATGATTAATGTATTCAAGACACAGAAAATATGGGAGTGATCACAGAGATTTCCTCTACAGTCCAATAGAGAGCAGTGAAAATTAAAAGGCAAGGGCAGATAAATAGTTCTTCACAGCACATTGAGAAACTTCCTGAAGATTTCCACTCCTTGATCACTGGAAAACACTGAAAACAGTCCTTCATCTCTGCAGGTAGAGCTCAAGTGTCTGAGCACCAGCACCCAGCGGGACTTGGAGATGTCCCAGTGTCTCTGAGTGACCTGTGTGGGCCTGAGAGCTCTTGCAGGGACCTGCAGGAGAGCAGAGCCCCTCAGAGCTGCAGAGGGAGGCTGGGCACAGCGGACCACGGCATGTGTAATGGCAGCAGCTGTCCAGGACTCTGGGACTGCATCCCACCCAGTTCTGAAAATCATTTTCCTTTTCAAGAAAAAAAGATTATGCCAAAGTCTAGTGTGCTAAAACAGAACAATGAATAAAGGTGGCAGCTAAATCAAAGCATTTATTTGCTTTAATTCTTGCTCTTAATTTCTTTCTAGCTTTGTTTTTGAAGACATTTTCTAAACATTTCTGTTATTATCAGGCCTATAGCACTAAATAGGAGGTTTCTTTGTCCCACTCAGAGCCCAGTGCTCAGAAAAGCATCCCTGCCCACAGCTGTCCCTGCCACCCCTCACTCTCTGCACAGAGCACATCACAGTCGGCGGTGTCGTCCTCTCTCAACTGGTGCAGAAAGGCAGGAGACCAGCTTCAAGAAAATGCTCTGCTTTAGCGGGGCCAGTTTTGCACAAACTAAATCTACCTCAGTTAAAGCAATGTTCAGGGCCAGGAATAAATGAGCCCTCCCCAGAAGAGCTCATAACTCCCCCCTCATCCCAGCTCCCCTTCGGCACCATCCTTGTGCTCTCTGTGTTGGTGCCATCCCTGCTGCCTGCCTCTCCTTTCAGCCCCACTGCTCACCTTGCTCCTGCACTCCTGCAAGCCTTGAGAGCCCGTCTGCAGGCTGGGAGCAGGCGTTCGCCTGCCGCTCCTTGTCCATGTCCAGGATCCTCTCGTGGGGACCTGACACTGGCACCAAGGAGAGCTGCTCCCTCCTGATGGAGTTGCTCTCCTCAGAGTGGGGAGTCTGGGGCCTTGGTCCCCAACAAGAACATGGTCATAATGGGGACCACCCGCTCACAGTGGCCTTATGGGCATGCTACCACTGCCATCACAAAACCCTGTGGTTTCCATGGGGCCCCTATCATCATGCCCTGCTGGACACCATGGCAGACCCCATCATGATGCCTTTGTGGGGACTATGGAGACCCCATCATGATGCCTTAGCGGAGACCGTGGAGAAAGACGCCATCACAATGTCTTGGTGAAGACCATGGGGATCCCATCATGATGCCTTTCTAGCGATCCATAGTAAAGATCTACACAAGGCCACCTCTGTTGCTCTGCCCACTAATCCTCATCCCTACAATCCTGACAGGCTCTCTGTCCATCCCTATGCAGAGCTCCCTGCATCCCACTGCTCTCTCCAGGGGTTCCTTTGTTCACATCACTTGCACCTTTCCCTGCCATCCCAGCCCATCACTTCCTCACTCTTGCTGGAGTCTTCTTCTCCCCTGAGTCACTCCCAGTTTAAGGCTCTCCTCACCAGCTTGGCCACCTGGTTGATGACCATCAGGCTGGCAGATGGGAAGAGTCTCCATCCAAAGGAAATGTAACAACCTGCAGCCTTGCTGCCCTGCTGTGGGCTCAGCTCCAGGTCCTCCTCCAAATCCTACTGAAAAAATAAAATGAAAAAGAAGAGAAAAAAAGGGGAGGAGGGTGAGAAAGACCCTCGCTATTTTTCCTCTCCAGTTTCATCTTGTAATAAGCTGGTATGAGGGTGCACGAAAGCAATATGAATTATAGTATATGAAATGCAGAATTAAATCATGAATATTTAGGACATGTTCTCCTTCTTGCATCAGTGCATGCCCAGATGTGCAGAGATGCTGCTGCTGGAGGCATAATCTGTGCATCACTGCTCTGTTCCAGAGCAAAGGCCACCACAATGGCACTGGCTGAAGACTCCAAAGCACACGCACAGACCAGCAGGTTATGAGGAAGCTCCAAAAGTGCCTTTGCCCACTCTGCCTTTTGACAGCACCAGCAGCACCTTTACTGGCTCCATCAGGCCACCAGGCAGGGGAAAGGGGATACCCAGGGAGTGCCAGGCACCCAAAGGCCAGGGCAGTGCTGTAGGGACCATGGGTGTGTGTGTGTGTGCAGGTGCTGTAGGTGGGCACATGGACCATTTGTGACTGTCACACCTGCCTAGCCTGAGGGTTGGGGCAGGATGATAGATTTCTTGAAGCAATCTCTAGGAAAGCAAAGGTGCTGCTGAAGAAGTCCCTAGGCCTTGGTAGCCCGTGCTCCATCCACTCTGAGGCCCTCATTAGCCCAGGCCTTGTTCATATCATCTGGCAGGGGGGGGCAGAAATTCAGGGGAGGAGAGCTAGAAGGGTTTGAGAGGGCAGAGACTGGAGCAGAGACATGGCGGGGTGAGGATGCCTCCCATTTATGCAGCACCCTGGATGTAGACGGGATGGGCTTTCCCTACAGCCAGTGCTGGAATGTCTTTGGGTACGGGACGGAAACGCAGGATGCCCTGGGGCCCTCGACCAGCAGTCACTCCAAGGGGCATGATTTTCCTGCAGGTGCCCTGCTGCATTTGCTAGAGACATGTGGTTGTGTGGGACACCCCAAGCATCTGACAAGGCCCTGCCAGCACTTTTCTATGCCATCAAATCAAGTATCCACACTGAATTACCAGAGCTGCTGCTTCATGCCAGAATCTTTCTATGCCTCATCTTCATAGTTCCTGGGGCTGCCATTGTATTTGGCATCTGGGGTCATCTCAGATGAGCAATGCAGTTCCCCATTGGCCCCCACCCTGATCCTCTAGGATGATGCAGGTCTCCCAGGAGCCACATCAGAGCAAGTGGGCACTGGCACATGCCTTGGACCTCCTCAATCTTTTCAGCTGTCACCAGGGAGTGTTTGTATGTGATCAACTGACTCTTATCCTCCATCTCCAGTGACTGCAATTGTAGCCTAGACAAGGAGCTCTCTTGCAGACCTCTGTGTTGTGCTCACTTCAGTTGTGGCAAGGGGAATCACACAACCTGCCTGTGGAGCTCACAGGAGTTTATGAATCCCACTTCATGCCAGGGGCTTTTAGATCAGCATGAGATGCCCAGACTGACACATCTGAGTCAATTCCTGAACCAGGTGTCAAGGAGCTCCCTTCTTGTCCTAACTAGGTGTCCTGCCTGATTCAGAGATAAGAATCAGGGGTTCCACAGGAGCAAATTTCCATCTCTTACAGGTAGTGATCCTCTGATGAAAGAACTTGCAATGTTGGAAATAGTTCCTCTCCACTCAATGGGATGAGACTACAGGTGATTACTTCAGTCTATTGCAGTAAACATTTCCCAGGAGGAGGGAACACGAGGGACAGAGAAATTGGTGAGTTCAGCTGGGCCTCTGCTCCTGAGCGGGGCCAGGCTCCTGGGATGGAGGCAGCTCGTGGCAGCCTGGCAGCACTGCCCAGAGACAGCCGAGTGCAGGAGCAGCTCCTGTGCCAAGAGCAGCAGGGCTGCAGGCACTGCCTGCTGCTGCGGACAGGGGAGGAGAGAAGGCAGCGAGAGGGGAACAGCAGCGTGGAGCGGGAGGACAGAGCAGAGCTCACTGAAGGAAGAAATCTTCACAGCCCCTTGCGTGGTAAGTCTCTGGCTGCAGGGCAATGCTGCTGAGGTTCCTGGAGGGATCTTCTGACCCATCTCACCCCATGACTGATAGGACTTGTCTCTCCTGGAGTATCCAGGGCATGGCAGGACAAGGAGATGATTCAGCTCAGGGATTCCCTGATGCACCTTCACAGGGCAGGGCATGCTGCTCCTTTCTTTCAGGTATCGCTGCAGGGGTGTCAAGTGCTGGGTGTGCACATAGGTCTCTCCAGATTTCTGAATCACAGCAGCATCCCTGCACCCGAGGGAGCACCCTGGGCAGTGACTCTGCTGCCTGCAAGGGTCAGTGCTGCACAGAGAAGCTCTGACAGGGCTGGCTCCCACTCACCCACGACCATCTTCCTGTTGAGACTGTGCTGCCTCTGTCAAGTCTGCTCACCTTGTTCATGTACAGGACATGTCCCAAGAGTCTTTTCAAGAGGAACATCAAGAGAAGGGCTACTTACAAGGGCAGGAACTTTCCTCTTCCTGTCTGTACTTTCCGTTATCTCCCTAACTGCTGCAGGGAGAAAAGAGGAGTGCATTCTGTTTTGCCAAGGTAGTGGACTCAAGCCTTCCCTCTCAGAGATCAATAGGTCTGTGAGAAATTTTATATAGCCTCTCCCACCCACCTTAGTCTGCAGACAGCATCAGCATCACCTTGTGCAATTTAATTTAGTTGTGCCTCCACAGCGATGCCCCTGGACAGTGCCCTGTCCCCAGAGGCTTGTACAGGGCAGAACTGAGCACACAAAAGTGATGTGCTCTGTGAGCACAGACTGACAAAAATTGTTGGGACAGAGTAAGGTGCCATCAGGGACTGCTGTGGGCAGCAGAGATGGTCACGGAAGGAGAGGGAAGTGCCCACCATGATGGGAGGATGGATTTGGGGAAGTCATGCTCAGTCCTTCCAATGCAGACACCTTCCTCTGAGCAAGCCCTGCCACGTCTCCTCTGCCACCCAGCAGCCTCTCTGCCCTGACAGCCTTGGGGTCCAGGGTATCAGCCCACTCCACTACAGCCAGATCCCTGCCAAAGGACAGGGGCATCCCTCCTGCTATGGGCACATTTCCTGCTGCCCGGTATAGGGGCATCAGATGCATGGCCTGCAATGCCACCATCTCTGAGATAGTATGCCCACATAGGTGAGGTAAGGGTGTTCCTGAGCGCCCCTCTGCCTGTCTTCCCTTTCTCCCCTTGGCAGAAGGATCGCAGGATTGCTCCTTGTTTCCCCTCCTGTTCTTCTCTTGAGCTCCCTGGGGTTGCAGAGTTTTCAGATGCAGTTCAGACACCTACCCTGTAAGCTGTGGAAGAGAGGAATATGCATGGGAGTGAGGCATCTCCAGTCCCCTCTAACCTGTGCAACTCCAGGAAATGCAGCCCAGGGGTTTAGGAACTGAGCTAACTCTCCCTTAAGCACAGTCCATCTTCAATGCAACTTCATTTGACCCTTTTGCCTGTAATGTCTTAACAGACTTGAAGGTGCCCTCAGGAGGGACATTGCTGCCTCCTGCCATCTCGGTGATGTCCAGGAGACCTCTGAAGAATCTGTTACAGAGACTGAGAGTAGGAAAAAACGGTTTGGAAATTGCATATTGGCAGCTGCAAAGGGCCCTGCATACTCTTGGCTAGAAGCGAAGCTTAGAGACCTCCCTCAGGTGCCCTGAGAAAGGGCGAGAAGTTGGAGATTCAAGGTTTTGAAACTGGACTGGTCTGCTCTTAGGAGGGGCTGGGTTCTTTCTAGGGCAACTGATGAGCGAAATCACCATGCACTTCAAAGAGGTTTGGGCACACAACAGCTGCAATCAAGGCTAATAGGCAGAGGAGCTCTCCTCACTCTGCATAACGTGACTATAAGTCCATGTTCTCACGATTTCCTGAAAAATTCTGCCTGTGAGGAACAGTCTGCAGAGGTGAGAGGGGCATCTCAAACAAAATACATGTCAAAATAAATGTCAAAAATCCCCAAATTGTGCTCTCAATACACATTCATTAGAAGTGGTGCTGTAGATACTGAAAAGCCCTTTTACAAACCAGGGGAATTTCACCTGAAAAATTGTGAATCTCAGAGCTCATCGCCCCTCTTGTCTCCTTCCCACTACTGTAGGGCTGGACAGACTTCTCTGGAGCCCATGGGGAGATGTCTCTGCTCCTCACAGCACATTCGGCCACTCTGCACTGAGGCTCAAGGAAGGGAGCTGCACAAAGATCTTCATGAAGAGGCAATATGAGCAGTGTATTAGAATTGGAACAAGTTGGGAGATATTTAACATTAAAAATCTGGGATAACTTCTCAATATCTTTGCTTTTCTGAACAATCCACAAAGCCTGGAGAGAGTGAAATGTCCAACAGCGGCTCCCTCAACGAGTTCCTCCTCCTGCCTTTTGCAGGTACGTGGGAGCTGCAACTCTTGCACTTCTCGCTCTTCCTGGCCATCTACCTGGCTGCCCTCCTGGCCAACGGCCTCATCATCACAGCCGTAGCCTGCGACCACCACCTCCACACCCCCATGTACTTCTTCCTCCTCAATCTCTCCCTCGTCGACCTTGGCTCCATCTCCACAACTATTCCCAAAGCCATGGCCAATTCCCTGTGGAACACCAGGGCCATTTCCTATTTGGAATGTGCTGCCCAGATATTTTTCCTCGTCGTCTCGCTTGGAGGAGAGATTTCTCTCCTCACAGTCATGGCCTACGACCGCTACGTTGCCATCTGCAGACCGCTGCACTATGGGACCCTCATGAGCAGCAGAGCTTGTGTCAAAATGGCAGCAGCTGCCTGGGCCAGTGCTTTCCTCACTGCTCTCCTGCACACTGGGAACACATTTTCCCTGCCACTCTGCCAAGGCAATGTGGTGGAGCAGTTCTTCTGTGAGATCCCCCAGGTCCTCAAGCTCTCCTGCTCACACTCCTACCTCAGGGAAGTTGGGCTCATTGGGGTTACTGTCTCTTTGGGCTTTGGGTGTTTCGTTTTCATTGTGGTGTCCTACATGCACATCTTCAGAGCTGTGCTGAGGATCCCCTCCAAGCAGGGCCAGCACAAAGTCTTTTCTATGTGCCTCCCACACCTGGCTGTGGTGTTCTTGGATGTCAGTACTGTGTTGTTTGCCTACCTGAAGCCCCCTTCCATCTCCTCCCCACTTCTAGATATGGTTGTGTCCATTCTGTACTCGGTGGTGCCTCCAGCCCTGAATCCCCTCATCTACAGCATGAGGAACAAGGAGCTCAAGGAGGCACTGAGGAAACTCATCCAGTGGGTACAAGGTCAATGATAACAGCTGTTTCATTCACTCACCAGGATATCTGGCATCAAGGCTGTATTTTATCCATTTCTTTCATTTTTACTTCTCTCTTTTACATCCACCTTAAAATAATAAATAATAAAATAAAGATACCTAGTTTTTGTCACATCTGCACAGGAATCTCTCATTTAGCACTTAAACATAGACCATGATAAAGTAGGAAGCCAGGCTTCCCCCTTCACTAGCAGAGAGGGGGGATTCTCTGAGCCGCTTCTTTGAGCTCCCTTGGATGTGCCCAGTGCAGGGAGGAGAGTTTCCCTCTGCAGGGTCTTTTCCAGCACTGACACCAAGGGACCTCTGGGGTACAGAGTCACGGCAGGACAAGGGCAGCTGGGCTGAGACCAGGGCTCCAGTGTTGTTTAGGAGATCTCAGCTCTCGTGCCTATGGTTAGAGTGTGATCTCAAATCTCTCTAATATGACAGAAATGGCAAGGAAGTGTCACCACAGGTTTCCATGGTTCCATACCAAGCTCCAACACACAAAACTAAACATGAGTGAATTGAAGGAAAGTCTAGAGGCAGCCTTCCTGTGGCAGTTCATCTTTCCTGAAGACACATTCCAGAAGGGCAGCAGGACTTTCTCTATTTAGAGTTGGCCTCCTCATTTCCATGCTGTCCTTCCACGCTTTATTCTGCAGATATGGCCCAGGAACTCTCATAACCTGGTAGAGATAGGCTTGTTTTTCCTCGTACCCTGGAAGAACAGGCAGGACCAGTCCTTGGGCTCCCTTAAGACACAGCTGGATTCCAGAACAACATTTCCATAATAGAAGGGGATCTGCCCTAGGATGGTCCTGAATCTGGCCTCTCTTTAGAAACTGGAATCAGAAAATATGCCCTAGGGTGTGCAACCACAAATGGGGCTGCTCTTCTGCTTGTGAACTCCATGAGATCCAGGGGATGACCTCAGCATTCCAGGGTGATCTGTTAGCATGAATCTAGGGTTCATCTCTCAGTGACCACTGCAGATAGGCAATGGTCTCTGCATTGTCTGTGCCAGGCTGCCCCACACGTGACTGTGCTGATGAGGGAACCCCCAGGGATCTCCAGGCACAGGGTTTGCCTGGGAGTGGGCATTGAGTGCA
Organism: Tinamus guttatus; assembly: GCF_059628265.1. Classification (NCBI taxonomy): domain Eukaryota; kingdom Metazoa; phylum Chordata; class Aves; order Tinamiformes; family Tinamidae; genus Tinamus; species Tinamus guttatus. The sequence continues at coordinate 195,294 of NW_028289617.1, forward strand.
GCTTTAACGAAACAGGGATGACTCACAGTGCAGGGCCCAGAAGGTACAGCACTAAACCCAGGTGCACATGGGGAAAGGAGGGCTCTGCAATCCCCAGGGAGGCAGTGGGGACCCAGGAGGCCCAGGGAAGGGGCAGTGGAGGGTGATTCCTGCACCCGCAGTGAAACACCACAGCCTGGAGCTAGTGGCCACCCAAAGGCATCTCCTGCCATTGCTATATTGTGCGGGCACTCTGAGTACAGTCAGACCTCAGCCACCAGTATCAGTGGCCACAAGGGCACACTGATGGCTCATAGTCTATTTTTTGCCAACCACGATTCCCAGGTCCCTTTTTGTGGAGCTGTTCTCCTACAGGTCAACCCCCAGCCTGCCCTGGTGCATGGGATTATTCCTCCCTAGCTGCAAGACCCTGCACTTGCCCGTGTTGAACTTCATGAGGTTCCTCTACCCCTAACTCTCCAAGCTGCCCAGGTCCCTCTTAAAGCCTGCACAGACCTCTAGGCTATCAGCCATTCCTCCCACTTTTCTATCCTCAGCAAACTTGCTGAGGGTGCTCTCTGCCCCTTCAGGTCACTGATTAATGAACTGAACAGGTTTTGACTGACTCCTGATACCAATAGTTGCAGGTCTCCAACTAGGCTCTGCGCCACTGATCACAACCCTAAAGCCTAAACCCCAAACCCAGCTGCTCACATAGAGGTGACCTCACAGGTGCAAACCCCACCACATCCCTATGTTGCAGATAGTTAGGGTCCGGCAGCTGGAAGATATCGCGCTGTATGGAAAGGTAGAGCCCCTAATAGCCAATAGTGTTAGTTTATGATGTAAGCAGACGGATGTGACGTTGTAATCCTTAGCTATATAACACCTTGTTACCCATCAATAAACCCCATTGCCGTCCACCACATTGGTGTTAGCGAGCTGATGGCCCGAGCGGCCTGGGGGAGGTCGCCGTGCCGTTCCTGAACCAGGTCGCCGCGCCGCTTGAACGGCAACAAGTGGTGCCGAAACCCGGGATCATCGCCTGGACGGGTGAACGGCGGCCGCAGCGGCAGGACCAGCCCGGCGGAGAGGACGCTACCAGAGCAACAAGGAGGATGGAAGCCCTTGTGAAGGTTGTATCGCAATTATATAAATATTGGGGGATTGATTGTAAGCCAAAAGATTTTAGTCTCGCTGTTGCGAGGCTTTTAAAAATTAAGGTTATAGACCGGTCGGTGGATATTCTCCACCCTGATGTGTGGGACAAATGTACCAAGGTGTTAGCCGAGGAGACGATGTCTTCGGGTTGTGGGAAAAACCTTAAGGCTTGGGGAAAAGTTGTACAGGTGTTGCAGAAGGCTATAAAGGAGCAGGAGACCTGGGCGGCGGTAAGGGACTGTTTGTTGGTCACCCCGAAAATGGGAGTTGGGGCAACCGCACAGACTTTGCACCCCCCATATGATGGTGATTCTGCTGAGCCTAAAGATCTGCAAGAGGGCGATACATCCCCTCAATCCCCGAACCCCGTCCCGCTTACAGAGGAGCAAAAACAGCCGAAATCTGTTTGGGGCGAGCTAGCTGAGGAAGCTAGAAATATCAAAAAGAAGTAAGACCATAGAGACACCTGGGTCAGACCACCGCCCTATGCCCCCCAAAATGGCACTGAGCCCCAAGGGGAAGGTCGGGGCGAGGATGCCCCCGGCAGGAACGGGCAGGAACCGTTAGAACTAACAAGCGCATACAAACAGGAGGGGGAGGAGAACAAGGAGGAGAAAGGTGGTGGGGGTGACCGGTCAGGTGAGGGAGGCCCGAGTGAGGCGCTGAGAACCGATCAGAGCGGCCATTTCACAAAACGCCTCTGTGAGTAGGAGGCGGGGCGAGCCAAGGAGGGGGGAACAGCCCGCCCGCAACGGAAGTAGGCGGGACGGAAGTAGGCGGGGCCGGAGCCCAACGAGAAAGTACCGGAGCCCGGAAGTGACCAGTCAGTCGAGTTCCGACTCCGGATCAGACACTAGTGAGGACGAGTGGGTCACAACTGATTCAAACTTAAGGGAGGAGGAAATGAAGGTAAACAGAGCTAAGAGCCAAAATATTCCCATACGAATTAAAGAAAAACCGCGAAGGGGAGGAACCCCTCTCACGGACTGGAGGGAAATAAAGATCGCATGTGCCGACTGGGCCCCATCAGCCGCGCTAGCGTTCCCGGTCCGGGTGACGGAGGGGGGACAGAGGGTCCACTCGCCGATAAAATCTAAGGACGTACAAGCAATTGTTAAAGCAATTGCAGATAAAGGGATTAATTCTACCATGGTCTCGACCCTCATAGATGGTATCTTCGGGGGGGACGATCTGCTCCCGTTCGATATAAAACAAACTTGTAGGCTGATCTTTAGTGGAGCAGGGATGATCGTTTTCAAACAAGAATGGGAAGACAACTGTACAAAGTGTTTAGCCCAAGTAACTGGTGCAGATCATCCATTACACGGCTCCAGCCTGCAGCAGTTAATGGGTGCAGATCCAACAATGATCACCCCCCAGGCGCAGGCCCATGGCCTGCGGGCCCATGAAGTTACGACAACTACTCGTGCGGCCAGAGAAGCCATTCGCACAGCCTGTAGAGTTGTTGCCAAACCATCGCCATGGTCCTCAATAAAGCAAAGTGAAAGTGAGAGCTTTACACAATTTGTAGATCGTCTCCAAGCAGCGGTCGACTCTTCGTCCCTGCCCACGGAGGCAAAAGGCCCGGTCGTAGCGGAATGTTTACGCCAACAATGCAATTCGGCAACCAAAGAAATCCTGCGATCATTGCCGGCGGGGTCAAGTATCGCAGACATGATTAAGCATGTTGCAAAGGAAGAGCATCTGACCCCAATTCAGGTGTCTGTTCACGCCGCAATAGCCAACGTAATGGCAGGTTCTAAATGTGGCCAGGCCGGCCACGTTGCAGTAAACTGCCCTTGGCTGGGGGACTCGCTGGCAGCGCTCCCCCCATGCCAAGATCGACCCAAAGGTCACTGTCAGGAAAGATGGCAGAGTCAAGTGGTGCCCGCTTAAGTCTGTTAAACCAGACCTTCAAAATAAAACTAATGAAAATTGTGAGTTTCTGTTCACAGGACCGGATCATCGGACGCCCTGGTGAAAGGCGTCCCGCCCGAGCCTGTGAGTTCCACGCCGACCGAATCCAGAACACAACAAAACAGCCTTCGCAAGAGGGGGCCGCGATGCCTTTGCGTTATCTTAATTTTGGAGCTTGTCACTATAGGACAGGTAGAGTCACATCAGCTCTTTAAATGGGTACTTGAACAGATGGAACAATCTCGAGTAATTAGTACAAAAATAACTACAGGGCCACCAGTTTTCAGTGCTACGCCTTGCCAACCAACACCCATTGAACCCTGTTCCAAACGCAGCTGGTACGAAAATTTGTTCACCGGTTCACCGTGGTTAACCACCCTGATATCCACCTTGATAGGGCCGATCACAATGATCATGATGACACTGATCTTTGGACCCTGTATATTGAATAAGCTCATGCCGTTTGTCAAGAGTCGGCTAGAGAAGGTTAACATCATGTTAGTGGAATGTTGACAACGCCTTTAAGAATATATCCACTCAGTATTATCCCCAAGTTATCCCAAGGTACACCCTATTCCTATACCGCGGTATTACCTGTCATCCCCTACCTTCTACGTGCCTTTTTCTTTGTGCCTTATGTTTTTATGTCAAGTTTATGATATATAATTTTAAGATTGTTATAAACTATAAGAATAGAATAATATAATAATAAGAATAAGTAAGAGTAATATAATAATAAGAGTAAGTAATAAGGATAAGGTAATAATGACAATAAGTAAGAGTAAGATAATAATTAGAATAATTGATCACAATAAGATAATAATAAGATAGTAATAAGAATAAGATAATAATGAGAATAAGTAATTAGAATAAGATAAGAATATGTAAGAATAAGATATTTTAGCTAGTTTTGTTATGCATAGGGAGGGGAGAAATGTTGCAGATAGTTAGGGTCTGGCGGCCGGAAGATATCGTGCTGTACGGAAAGGTAGGGCCCCTAATAGCCAACAGTGTTAGTTTATGATGTAAGCAGACGGATGTGACGTTGTAAACCTTAGCTATATAACACCTTGTTACCCATCAATAAACGCCATTTGCCGTCCACCACATTGGTGTCAGCGAGCTGATGGCCCGAGCGGCCTGGGGGTGGTCGCCGTGCCGTTCCTGAACCAGGTTGCCACGCCGCTTTGAACGGCAACAGCACAGGTCCTCGCTGGTTACCAGCAAAAACTGTAAAGCCTTACTTGACGACAGACGAGTCACAGCCACAGGAGAATTGCAGCCAAGCACAGGAGTCGAAAACCAATGAGCCATTGGAGTGAATCATGAATCATTTTTCAACATTTGGTGCAGTAGGGAATAGATGTGGTGATGTTTGCAATTTTATTCTGCTATGTACATTGATCTTAACCTATATAATTAATAGTTTATGCTTTTCTGTGCATTGATCTCAACCTATATAATTAGTACTTTATGCTTTTAACCTGTGTGATTAATATGGATATCCAATATAGAATATTATGGATGTTTTTATGTGTGATGAGTGAATCCTATGAGATGAGATAGTGAATACCTATAACCTTCACACAAATTTACTGCATTCATAATGGGATCCATCCCCTCTAATTGAGAATAATGGCATATGGATTTTTTTTTTTAAAAAAAAGAAACCTTTCTCAATTATTGACTAATAGCAACCATTCTGAGGCTAATTAGACCATTCTTCACAGTCAGAAGGTTATGGTATGCATTTCACATCCATGTGTGTTTTTATTAGCATCTAATCTGAGTATCACAAAGTGTAATGCTTTGTTTTGTGTAACAAGCACTAATCATAAAAAAGGGGAAGAATGTATATATGAATAAATAATAAATATTATTATTAATATGAAGCATGTATATTATGAATATATATGTTTTCTATATATTGACAAATATAATAATTACTGTAAAACATATATACTATGAACATATATAGTTCATGAATATGAATATATATAAATAAATGCAAGCATAGAAGCATACATACATATAATATATATATTTGGGTATATATATGAATATATGAAAAAATATAATTCATATATGAAAATATATATATGAGAAAATGTATATGAAAGTATATGAAATATATATATTTATTCATATATGAAAAAATTACTCATGTATGAATAGATATGAATATATATATGAATATATATGAAGAAATATAATTACTCATATACATGAAATATGCAGGCCTAGATGAGAAGAGCGAAAAAGCCTGAAGCCCAAATCAGGGCAGCTCCTTTTGTCAGCGGCCTGGCTAAACAAAACAGGGGGAGCCGTGGCAGACGGTGCAGCTTGAGATGGAACAGCGCTCTCCCATGACCTTGAAGGACCAGTGAATACTGGACCTCCCTTCGCTGTTCCCATGCAAAACTTACTTCAGGGAGTAATTGGAGATGGCACGGAGCCAGCTGATTACTGGCATCTGCAAGGCCACAAATGCATAGCTGATGGTATAACCTTGTGTGTAATCAGTTAGAATGTTGTCTCATTTAGCAACCATCTTCACGTGCTTTTTGCAAATAAGGAATTATATCAGGGGCAGTACGGTATATAAATTGTATTTGATGCTCGAGAGAAGGTCCTTGGTACGTTACACTGGAGTCCATGTGCATCATATGCTGCAATCTGCCAACATCCTCCTTCTCTTTCTCCTTACATGTCTGGTTTTGCCAGACACCACACTCTCATTCCCAACTCCGTAAGGGATCATGAAACTCCACTGCCTGTCACTGGAATGGATACACATTTCTACAAAAGAAGCATTGTTCCTTTCTGGGTGTGGCTTCAAAGGTTCCCTTCGTGTCCGGAGAGTGATGGAACAAATGAAAGGAAGGAATGGAAGGAAGAGCAATGGAAGTAATGGAAAAAAGGGAAGAAAAAAAGAAAAACAATAAAAAAGGATACGAATAAAAAAAGACAAAAGAATAGGAAAAAGAGAAAGAGAAAGGAAAAGAGAAAGGACAAGGAAAAGGAAAAGGAAAAGAAGAAAAAGTAAAAGAGAAAGGAAAAGGAAAAGAAAAAGGAAAAGGAATAGAGAAAAAGAATGAGCAACCATAGTTCAGTATGAAGGTTTTTATAATAATCTATGACTGAATATGTCATGCCGTGCATGTGTGATGCCATGCATAAATTTCCTCCTGGCATCCAGACTGAGGAGTGAACAGCAGCAGACGGTCACAGTGACCCAGACTCTTGTGTCCACTTGTCTGGTCAACATCGGAAGGGCCCCAAGGGTCTGGGAGGCCGTTTCACCTCTCCCGGGCTCTCCAGAGCCAGGAGCCCAGAGCCGACCAGTTCCATACGGAAGGTGACCGTGTGATTAAGGGCCTCGAGCTTCTCTCTTATGAGGAAAGACTAAGCGAGAAGATTGAGAGGGGATCTTCTCCACATGTACAGCTAGCTGAGGGGAGAATGTAATAGGGCCAACGTGTTCTCTGTGGTGCTGAGGGAAGGACACCTTCCCCCTGCATGTGGACACCTGGGCGGCTGCTGCACGCAGGGCCCAGCTGCACCCTGGGGACAAAGGTGCCTCTGGAAGCTGGTGCAGGGCAGAGAGCAGCTGTGGGAGACGCTCTGCCCTCGTGCGGCCCTGCAGCGCGGGGCCCTGCTCTTGGCAGCTCCTGCCTTCTCTGCGTGGCAGGGAGCTTGCAGCTTGCTTTGCTGCGCTCTGAGCCCTGCGCACAGGGAGGGCCCCTTGGCAAGGGCAGCTCCTCCGGCCCAGCGCTCACCTGCAGTGCTCAGCATGGGCCTTCCTGGAGCTCTTTGTGCTGGAAATGGCAGGCAGCTCAGGCCACGGAAAGGCTGGGAAAGGCTGTAGGCAGCGCAAGGACACGAGTGTCCCACAGTATGAGCAGAGCAAATGGGCCCTTCACAGAGCCACCGTGGAGCTGCAGGACCTTCCTTGATGACCTGATCCCTGTTCCTGGGGCTGGCAAGGGACAGAGCAGCCTCCATCGTGGTCCCCAGCACGGGGCCCTTCCTGGCAGCAGCCCATTTCTGCACCAGCTGCCTCCAGGGACACTGCCCCCCATGATGCGGTCCCTGAGCGTGTCCCAGCCCTGCTGGGCCCTGTGTCCCCCAGAGACTCGGGGAGCTCGGCCCTGCATCTCCAGGCCCTGTATCCCTGGGGCGCGACAGCTTCCCTTTGGCTGTGGCTTGGGCCCTGTGGGGACACGTCGTGTGCGGCACCCGGAGAGTGGAGAGCAGCCCCGCGGTGGGGCTGGGGCTCCTTCCCCTTTGGACATCCCCAGGGCCACGTGGGAAGGGAAGTCCCAGACGGACCTTTTTAATGTTGCCCCCTGCTCCTGGTGCCTGAAATCCTGGGGCTGCACAGACACACCTGCAGTGGGGATACTTTTTGCACCTGTGCTCGATTGGAAAAAACACGCAACATATGAACAATGATACAGGAATATATATTTAAAGAAGAACAAAAAAGAATAACAATAACAGCAATAATATTAATAACAGTAACAACAATATCAATAACAATATAAAAATATCAAAAACAATCAAAACTACTGTGAAACTACATACATAAAAATCCACAAAATATTCTAGGGCCGGAGTCCTCATGCCCAGCGCTTCCTGACAGCAGCCTGGGTGAAGGGGAGCTTGGTCTGCAAGGGAAAAGGAGGCATCAGCAGGGCCGAGGAGCGGCTCGGGGGCTCCCGTGGAGCAGAGGCTCTTTGGCGGCTGCGCGGGCTCTTTGGCAGCAGCGCTGCCGTCATTGGTGCCCTGGCAGAGGCTTGGCGTGGCCAGCGCAGCCCAGAGGCCGGCAGAGGGGCTGAGGCAGCAGGTGCCCAGGCCTTGGGCGCTCCTGCGCCCTGTGCAGCTCTGCCCCGGCGCCGCGGCCCGCCAGAGCGCCCGCACACCTGGGCCAGGCTCCCGTGCGGCTGCTCCCCAAAGGCAGCGCGGAGCAGCGCCAAGGGGCCGGGCACAGCCCCAGCTCTGCCCGTGCAGCCGGCAGCAGGGACCATACCTGGGGGCTGCAGCCGGAGCTCTCCCAGTCCATGGGCTCCTCTGTGCTGCAGCCGACCAGGCCACTGCTCCCCATCATCTAGAAGAGAGCAAGAGACCTTGGTGGGGACGGTGCGTGCGAAAGGGGAAGGACAAGGGCGTCCAGTGGCTGCAAGGACTGTACCTGGCTGCTGCCATAACTGAGCCACTCCATTGGCTCAGGATGGTCCCCTGTGGAGCTCCCATTCGTGCATGGAGCCTGCAAGAGAGCAAGAGGCCTTTGCAGGGCAGGATCCAGAGCCAGCGCTCCTTGGTCCCTAGGACCTCTCTTCCTGATTTCAGAAAGAGTAAAGAGGGAAGGGGCCGAGATGAGCCCCAGATCTCCCGATGCTGCCAGAAGCAGGGGCAATACCTGGATGTTGCAGCTGGAGCTCTCCCACTACATGGGCTCCTCGCAACTGCAGCTGCCCAGGCCTTGGGCTCCCAGAGTCTGAAAGAGAGCAGGAGAGCTTGTGGGGACGGTCATGGTGGCAGCGCTGGTTCTGTGCACGGGGCCTCGTGTCCCCTGCGTGCGCAGGGCAGGCGGTGCACAGAGTCAGGGCACCAGGCTCAGGCAGCAGCCCCCGAGGCCTTGGCCGCTCCTGGCCCTGGCGCAGCTCTGCCCCAGCACCCAGGCCTGCCAGAGCTCCCTGCCACCTCTGCCACCAGCCCTGCGGCTGCTCTCGCAGAGCCAAACGCCAGCCGTCCCCGCACAGCCTCTGCCTGCACGCACAGTACCTGCACTGAGCTTTCCCACTCCATCTCTTCAACTACTTCTTTTTCCATTTTTTTCACTCTACTGACTCTGCAATGGAATGGAAATGTTTACTTTTGCAGCATGAGCACCGTGTCGCACGGTGGCTTTGGGGCCTCCCCTGGGAGGCATCGCGCAGGCTACCCTGCAGCCCCGCAGCTCCCCTGCATCTTGTGGGCACCACGGGTGGCCCCTGGTGCTGCGCGGCCCTGCTGCTCACTTGGCCTTGCTGCTGCGTGGCCAGCACTGGGGCCACTGTGAGGCGCAGCCCTGGGAAGCATCCGTGTTCCCGTGGCGATAACTGCCCCTCTGGGATGTTCCACTGCTGCGTGGGGGGAGGAGGACAGTAGCAGGGGCCAGGGGGGCCGCCGTGAGGAAGGGTCTGCGTGTGCTGGACTCCCCCTGGCACTGATGAGCCTGGCAGCAGAGAGCAGTGCGTGGCCTTGTGCTTGCTGGGTGCCAAGGAGGGCTCCTCACGCAGCCCCATGGTGCTGCTGATGGCTGCCTGCCCAGAGGCTGGACTGCGCTTGGGGCTCTGCTTCCACCCCTGCAAGCAGCCTTGAGTGTCTTGATCTTTTTTTCCTGCTTCCCTCTTGCCCTTATAGCCCAATTTCCTCAAAAAAGTTTTTTTTTCCTGGAATGTCACCAAAACCCTGCAATTGAAATGGGTGGGAAGGAACGAGTGGCAACTGCATCCCGTGCTTGGCCTGACCATGGTGGCGGCAGCTGGTACCAGGCCATGCCCCGGTGCTCCTGCAGAGAGGCGCTGCGCGAGGGCGCCTGCCTTGGCTGGCAGACGGGTGCGTTTGGCCGCACACCTTGCTGCGCTGATCCAGCAGCCCCACACTGCCCCTTGCAGAGGCTGTGGGGAGCGGGTGCTGCGGCCCCCTGTGGGGACTCTGTTTGGTGAGGGCAGCGTGTCCCTGTGCTGTCCAAGGACAGCAACGGCTTCGCATGGACGTCCACGTGGACAGGGACACAGGGCTTCTCATCCATGGCTTCAATAGAGATGGGGTTCCTTGGAGCGGAGGCCCTGGAGGCCACAGCGCTTGCACAAGAGGCCGGCACGGCGGCTCGCGGAGCGCACCGCAAGCACACGGGCTGCTGGCAGGAGGGCGCTGGGCTGGGGCTGAGGTGTGCGGGGGAAGAGCGGCTACGTGTCCTGGTACCTGCCCGTGCTGCACTTGATCCCCTAACCTAGAGCTAGGCACTCAGCTCTTGGGAGTTTGTTCACTTGCTGGGAAGTTCAACCAAACCCACTTTCCACCCCTGTATTTGGCTGTTTCCCCAGCTGCTTCCAAAGGGGAGAAAAGACCCCCCCTGCTCTGCACAGGTGCCCAGGGCGCAGTGTCCCTGTCCCCTGCGCCGCGGGGCTGCACTGCCCCAGGGAGCAGCTCCTGTCCTGTGCACCGGCCTCCCCGATGCCGCCGTGAGCAGCACAGGAACAGGCGCACGGCTTAGAGATCCTCCGCTAAAAGCCAAGTGGCCTCTTCACACATGGCTAAACTCTCATGCCATAATTTAACTCTTTGTGTGCTGCTGAATTGCTGCTGGAACCAAAGGAACCAGGGTTTGACACGATCCCAATTCTGTATTTTGAGACAGTGTTTGGGGAAGGGGAAGGTAGAGGGAGAGGAGGATAAATCCCCTTTGTCTATAATCCCTGGCCCATCGCCCCAGATAAAACTGGAGCCAAACACTCAGCCTGCAATTGCACTCCCAGCACCAATAGAGTTAAGGGGGAAGGCACCTTGGCTTCAGCAAGCACAGCACAGCTTTTCCATACTTGGGAAAGTCAGCAATTTTAAAATATATTTATGAAGTTTGGTCTTTAATTAGAAAAAGGTGACACTGGATAAGCAGGGTTCTTGTTTCTGAGCTTGTGATGTCAGGGATGCGAAGAGCATTTCTGTTGGCATGGGAGATGCCAAGATCTGGGGACCAGGAAGGAGGTTACTCTGTCCAGCGGGAGCCCCTTTCGGCATGCCAGCAAGCAAGCTTGGCGAGTAGCAAGATGCTCCTCTGGGCTCCAGCACTTTGGTGGCAGGGGTTGTGCTGCTTGATTTTGGAGGGATTTTCCTCTGCGTGAGGGGGATCTCCTGCTCCACCTGCCCTTGGCTTTCCTGTCCTTACCCAAAGGCTGGGAAATCACCTCCATTAGCAAGTGAGCATTGTAGCCCAGTGCTGGGCAGAGATGCAGGAGCTGCAGGTCCCTGCTGCTGCTGAGGGCACGATCAAGGCGTTGCTGAGATCAAGGCGTTCAACGCTGCTTGCAGGGGTGGAAGCAGAGCCCCAAGTGCAGTCCAGCCTCTGGGCAGGCAGCCGCCAGCAGCACCATGGGGCTGCGTGAGGAGCCCTCCTTGGCACCCAGCAAGCCCAAGGCCACGCACTGCTCTCTGCTGCCAGGCTCATCAGTGCCAGGGGGAGTCCAGCACACGCAGACCCTTCCTCACGGCGGCCCCCCTGGCCCTTGCCGCTGCCCTCCTCCCCCCACGGAGCACTGGAACATCCCAGAGGGGCAGTTATCGCCACGGGAACACGGAAGCTTCCCAGGGCTGCGCCTCACAGTGGCCCCAGTGCTGGCCACGCAGCAGCAAGGCCAGGTGAGCAGCAGGGCCGCGCAGCACCAGGGGCCACCCGTGGTGCCCACAAGATGCAGGGGAGCTGCGGGGCTGCAGGGCAGCCTGCGCGATGCCTCCCAGGGGAGGCCCCAAAGCCACCGCGTGACACTAGATGCTCACACCTCTCACATTGCCCTTTTCTCTCCTCCACTTGACCCTGGGCTCCCCACCTGCTAAAGGGTCTGCCAGGAGCAAGGAGGCTGCTGCAGGCAGGTCCAGCAGTGCCTGCTCCATGCCCCACCGCTCCCACGCATGGAGACGCCAAGAGGCTCCTGGGACAGAGACCCCCCCCTGCGCTCAGAATTGCAAACGACCACAACTCCTTTTCTCTTGCAGTCTCTGGACACTAAAAAAAATGGACAACTCTCCCGTTGAAGAGATGGAATGGGAATGCTCGGGGCAGGTACTGTGCGTGCAGGCGGAGGCTGCGTGGGGACGGCTGGCGTTTGGCTCTGCGAGAGCAGCCGCAGAGCTGGTGGCAGAGGTGGCAGGGAGCTCTGGCAGGCCTGGGTGCTGGGGCAGAGCTGCACGAGGGCCAGGAGCGGCCAAGGCCTCGGGGGCTGCTGCCTGAGCCTGGTGCCCTGGCTCTGTGCACCGCCTGCCCTGCGCACGCAGGGGACACGAGACCCCATGCACAGAGCCAGTGCTGCCACCATGACCGTTCCCACAAGCTCTCCTGCTCTCTTCCAGACTCCGGGAGCCCAAGGCCTGGGCAGCTGCAGTTGCGAGGAGCCCATGGAGTGGGAGAGCTCCAGCTGCAACATCCAGGTATTGCCCCAGCTTCTGGCAGCATGAGAAGAGGTGGGGTTGGGCCTGGCCCCTTCCCTCTTTCCTGTTTCCCAGATGAGGAAGAGAGGTCCTGGGGACCAGGGAGCACCGGCTCTGGGACCTGTCCTGCAAAAGCCTCTTGCTCTCTTGCAGGCTCCATGCATGAATGGGAGCTCCACAGGGGACCAGCGTGAGGCAATGGAGTGGCTCAGTTACGGCAGCAGCCAGGTACAGTCCTTGCAGCCACTGGATGCCCTTGTCCTTCCTCTTCCCCATGCAACATCGCCACCAAGGTATCCTGCTCTCTTCCAGATGATGGGGAGCAGCGGCCTGGTCGGCTGCAGCACGGAGGAGCCCATGGACTGGGAGAGCTCCGGCTGCAGCCCCCAGGTATGGTCCCTGCTGCTGGCTGCACGGGCAGAGCTGGGGCTGTTCCCGGCCCCTTGGCGCTGCTCCGCGCTGCCTTTGGGGAGCAGCCGCGCGGGAGCCTGGCCCAGGTGTGCGGGCGCTCTGGCGGGCCGCGGCGCCGGGGCAGAGCTGCACAGGGCGCAGGAGCGCCCAAGGCCTGGGCACCTGCTGCCTCAGCCCCTCTGCCGGCCTCTGGGCTGCGCTGGCCACGCCAAGCCTCTGCCAGGGCACCAATGACGGCAGCGCTGCTGCCAAAGAGCCCGCGCAGCCGCCAAAGAGCCTCTGCTCCACGGGAGCCCCCGAGCCGCTCCTCGGCCCTGCTGATGCCTCCTTTTCCCTTGCAGACCAAGCTCCCCTTCACTCTGGCTGCTGCCTGGAAGCGCTGGGCATGAGGACTCTGGCCCTGGACTCTTTTGTGGATTTTTTTCTATGTAGCGTCACAGTAGTTTTTGGTTGTTGTTGATATTGTTTATATTGTTTTTGATGTTGTTGTTACTGTTATTGATATTGTTGTCGTTATTGCTGTTTTTGTTATTCTTTCTTGTTCTTGTTTAAATATATATTCCTGTATCATTGCTCATATGTTGCCTGTTTTTTCCAAGCGAGCTCAGGCACAAAAAAACCATCCCCACCGCAGGTCTGTGTGTGGAGCCCTGTGTGCACCAGGGGCACGGGAGCAACAGCAATAAATTCCTTCCTGGACTTCCATTCACATGTGGCCCTGAGGATGTGCAAAATGAAAGAAGCCTCAGCCCCACCACGGGGCAGGTGTCAAGTTCTCCAGGTGCCGCACACAACGTGTCTCCATAAGGCCCAATCCACAGGCAAAGGGAAGCTGTTGTGCCCCAGGGACATGGGGCCTGGAGATGCAGGGCCGACCTCTTCGAGCCCCTGGGGGACACACTTGGCAGCCCGAGGAACAGGGACCAGGTCACCAAGGAAGGTCCTCCAGCTCCACAGTGACTCTGGCATTTCCTGTGCAGGGCCCATTTGCTCTGCTCATACTGTGGGACACTCGTGTCCTTGCGCTGCCTACAGCCTTTCCCAGCCTTTCCGTGGCCTGAGCTGCCTGCCATTTCCAGCACAAAGAGCTCCAGGAAGGCCCGTGCTGAGCACTGCAGGTGAGCGCTGGGCCAGAGGAGCTGCCCTTGCCAAGGGGCCCTCCCTGTGCGCAGGGCTCAGAGCGCAGCAAAGCAAGCTGCAAGCTCCCTGCCACGCAGAGAAGGCAGGAGCTGCCAAGAGCAGGACCCCGCGCTGCAGGGCCGCACGAGGGCAGAGCGTCTCCCACAGCTGCTCTCTGCCCTGCACCAGCTTCCAGAGGCACCTTTGTCCCCAGGGTGCAGCTGGGCCCTGCGTGCAGCAGCCGCCCAGGTGTCCACATGCAGGGGGAAGGTGTCCTTCCCTCAGCACCACAGAGAACACGTTTGCCCCATCCTCTTTACATTCTCCCCTCAGCCAGTTGTACATGTGGAGAAGATCCCCTCTCAATCTTCTCGCTTAGTCTTTCCTCATAAGAGAGATTTTCGAGGCCCTTAATCACACGGTCACCTTCCGTATGGAACTGGTCGGCTCTGGGCTCCTGGCTCTGGAGAGCCCGGGAGAGGTGAAACGGCCTCCCAGGTCCTTGGGGCCCTTCCGATGTTGACCAGCTGTGTGGACACAAGAGTCTGGGTCACTGTGGCCATCTGCTGCTGTTCACCCCTCAGTCTGGATGCCAGAAGGAAATTGATGCACGGCAGTTTCAAGCACGTATTCAGTCATAGGTTATTATAAAACCTTTCATATTGAACTATGGTTGCTCATTCTTTTTCTCTATTCCTTTTCCTTTTCCTTTTTCTTTTCCTTTTCCTTTCTCTTTTCCTTTCTATTTCTCTTTTTCCTATTATTTTCTTTTTTTTATTCGTATCCTTTTGTATTGTTACCTTGAATAAGCTCATGCCGTTTGTCAAGAATCGGCTAGAGAAGGTTAACATCATGTTAGCAGAACACCAACAACTGCTTTAAGAATATATCCACTCAGTATTACCCCCAAGTTATCCAAAGGTACACCCTATTCCTACACCCTGGTATTACCTGTCATCCCCTACCTTCTACGCGCCTTCTTCTTTGTGCCTTACGTTTTATGTCAAGTTTATGATATGTAATTTTAAGATTGGTATAACTATAAGAATAGAATAAGATAGTAATAAGAATAAGATAGTTGTATTTTAGCTAGTTTTATTATTCATAGGGAGGGGGGAAGTTGTTGCAGATAGTTAGGGAACGGTGGCCGGAAGATATCGTGCTGTACGGAAAGATAGGGCCCCTAATAGCCAATAGTGTTTAGTCTATGGTGTAAGCAGAAGGATGTGACGTTGTAAACCTAGCTATATAACACCTTGTTACCGATCTATAAACGCCATTTGCCGTCCACCACATTCGTGTCAACTAGCTGATGGCCCGAGTGGCTTGGGGGTGGTCACCGTGCCATCCCTGAACCAGGTCGCTGCAGCCTTTTGAACTGCAACACATTGCTCATATGTTGCCTGTTTTTTCCAAGCGAGTTCAGGCACAAAAAACCATCCCCACCGCAGGTCTGTGTGTGGAGCCCTGTGTGCACCAGGGGCACGGGAGCAACAGCAATAAATTCCTTCCTGGACTTCCATTCACATGTGGCCCTGGGGATGTGCAAAGGGAAAGAAGCCTCAGCCCCACCACGGGGCAGGTGTCAAGTTCTCCGGATGCCGCACACAACGTGTCTCCATAAGGCCCAAGCCACAGGCAAAGGGAAGCTGTTGTGCCCCAGGGACATGGGGTCTGGAGATGCAGGGCCGACCTCTCCAAGCCCCTTGGGGACACACTTGGCAGCCCGAGGAACAGGGACCAGGTCACCAAGGAAGGTCCTTGCGTGCAGCAGCCGCCCAGGTGTCCACATGCAGGGGGAAGGTGTCCTTCCCCCAGCACCACAGAGAACACATTGGCCACATCCTCTATACATTCTAACCTAGCTGTCCATGTGGAGAAGATCTCATCTCATTCTTCTCGCTTAGTCTTTCCTCATAAGAGAGATTTTCAGGGCCTTAATCACACGGTCACCTTCCGTATGGAACTGGTCGGCTCTGGGCTCCTGGCTCTGGAGAGCCCGGGAGAGGTGAAACGGCCTCCCAGGCCCTTGGGGCCCTTGCGATGTTGACCAGCTGCGTGGACACAAGAGTCTGGGTCACTGTGGCCGTCTGCTGCTGTTCACTCCTCAGTCTGGTTGCCAGAAGGAAATTGATGCATGGCAGTTTTGAGCACATATTCGGTCATAGATTATTATAACAACTCTCATATTTAATTATGGTTGTTCATTCTTTTTCTCTATTCCTTTTTCTTTTTCTCTTGCTTTTCCTTTCTCTTTTTCTTCTTTTCCTTTTCTTTCTTTTCTCTTTCTCTTCTTTTCTTTCTCTTTCTCTTTCTCGTTCGTGTTCTCGTTCGTGTTCTCGTTCTCTTTTCCTTTCTCTTTTCCTTTCTCTTTTCCTTTCTTTTTCTCTTTTTCCTATTTTTTTATTTGTATCATTTTTTATTATTATTCTGTTTTTCTTCCTTTTTTTCCATTACTTCCATTGCTCTTCCTTCCATTCCTTCCTTTCATTTGTTCCATCACTCCCTGGACACGAAGGGAACCTCTGAAGCCACACCCAGAAAGGAACAATGTTTCTTTTGTAGAAATGTGTATCCATTCCAATGCCAGGCAGTGGAGTTTCTTGCGCCCTTCTGGAGTTGGGAATGAGAGTGTGGTGTCTGGAAAAACCAGACCTGTAAGGAGGAAGAGGATGTTGTTGGCAAATTGCAGCATATGATGCACATGGACTCAAGTGTAATGTACCAAAGACCTTCTCTTGAGCATCAAATACAAGTTATATACTGTACTGTCCGGGATATAATTCCTTATTTGCAAAAAGCACGTGAAGATGGTTGCTAAATGAGCCAACAGTCTAACTGATTACACACAAGGTTATCCCATCACCTATGGATTCGTGGCCTTGCAGATGCCAGTAATCAGCTGGCTCCGTGCCATCTCCAATTACTCCCTGCAGTAAGTTTTGCATGGGAACAGCGAAGGGAGGTCCAGTATTCACTGGTCCTTCAAGGTCATGGGAGAGCGCTGTTCCATCTCAAGCTGCACCGTCTGCCACGGCTCCCCCTGTTTTGTTTAGCCAGGCCGCTGACAAAAGGAGCTGCCCTGATTTGGGCTTCAGCCTTTTGCAGTCTTCTCATCAAGGCCTGCATATTTCATATATATGAGTAATTATATTTATTTGCATATATTCACATACATATTCATATCTATTTATATATGATTTACATATATATGAATATATATATTTTCTTATCTATTTTCTCATATATATATTTACATATATGAATTATATATTTTTTCATATCTCCATATACATACCCACATATATATACCATATTTATATATGTATACTTGTATTTATTTATATATATTCATATTCATGAACTATATATATTCATAGTATATATGTTTTATATTAATAGTTATATTTATCCATATATTCATATATTCCTAAACATATATATTCATAATATATGTTTCATGTTAATTATAACATTAATTCATAATGTATATGTTTATATTAACAATTACATTTGTCCATATATATAAAACATCTATTCATAATATATATGCTTCATATGAATAATAATATTTATTCATATACACATTGTTCACTTTTATTATGATTAATACTTACTTGTTACACAAAAAAAAAATTACAATTTGTGATACTCAGATTAGATACTAATAAAAAAAATGCATGGATGTGAAATGCATATCATAACCTTCTAAGTGTGAAGAATGGTCAAATTAGCCTCAGAATGGTTGCTATTAGTCAATAATTGAGAAACTTTTTTTTTTTTTTTAATCCATATGCCGTTATTGTCAATTGGAGGGGATGGATCCCATTATGAATCCAGCAAATTTGGGTGAAGGTTATAGGTATACTCATCACACATACAAACATCCATAATATTCTATATTGGATATCCATATTAATCATACAGGTTAAAAGCATAAACTACTAATTATATAGGTTGAGACCAATGCACATAGCATAAGCTGTTAATTATATAGGTTAAGATCAATGTACATAACAGAATAAAACTGCAAACATCACCACATCTATTTCCTACTGCACCAAATGTTGAAAAATGATTCATGATTCACTCCAATGGCTCATTGGTTTTCGACTCCTGTGCTTGGCTGCAATTCTCCTGTGGCTGTGACTCCTCTGTCGTCAAGTAAGGCTTTACAGTTTTTGCTGGTAACCAGCGAGGACCTGTGGGAAGAAGAACACATCCATATCCCCTTCCCCACGTTATTAGTTCTACGGGGCCGGTCCATTGTGACTCCCCACATTCTTTATACCGTACCTTTGGTTGAGCCACAAATGGAGGGACCCTCCCGAATTGTTGGGCAGCTGCTGTTGCAAATAACTGATGATCAGAACGATTCAAAAAATTAAGTACATACAATGGGTTGTCTAACTGTTCCTGTGGAGTAACATGGTCCATATGATTCCTTCTTTTTTGTTTATTTATCGTAGCCTTGAGAGTCCCATGGACACATACGATAATGGCTTTTCCAGTGAGAGAATGCAATATACCAGTAACATGTTGTATACTCCAGTGTTGTAGTAAAATAGATATTGTTTGTGAAACATAAGCAGGACCATTATCATTTTTAATTCTTTTCAGAAGGCCCATAGCAGCAAAACATCTTAACCAGGGGCATTTCACATCGTGTGCCTTTTCTCCCGTATGTGCAGAGTCTACCAGACACCCCGAGAAGGTATCCACGCTAACATGCACAAAATGCAGTCGGCCCGATGTCCATATATGTGTGACATCGCCCTGCCACAACTCATTAGCTTGTAAATCTCAAGGGTTCACTCCTGTATATGATGATACTGGTGTGATACGTTGTAATACTGCTGTAATACAGCCAGAGCGGCTTGCATCGATAAGAATTCCCTATTTTGTACCACAAAGTTGTCTTTAGTCAGCTGCAAATAAGCAGCACCAGGATAACTACAATAACTACATTGCAAGCACACATATTAGAGTCATTAAACACAGTCTGGTCATAAATTTCATTAATTAATTAGCAAGCATTTACACATTGGTCTACAGCACACACATCCTTTCCCTGCATAAGCTAATGCAGTTTTATTATTACTCTATGGATTGATCTCAAAATGACACACGCTCTCCTTGATATCAAGGCAAACTTCGCTCGCCTTAAGGACATCATCTTCGCATATGAACTCCAGCTCTGATACTAAAACACAGGCTTCTAAATCTATCAATTGCCGTTTTTTAGAATTTTTTATCAGACACACTTGCCCACATTCAGTGGTCCAGGGAATGGGGGGGAGAGAGGGACGTGGGTGTTTAGAGCACAGATTCGTTGGTGTTAATTTCCAGGGCTACAATGGGGTAAACCTTCTCAATGGTGACATCCGCCACTGTCCGTGCGCTAGTGATGACTGTGCTGAGGACCTGGTCATGGGTGAAGGTCACAGGTCTCCACCACGCTTGAAGCTGTTGTTCTTCCTCCAAGCCCTCAGAGCTAAGGTCAAACGGATCATCACTTGGGGGGTCAGCCACCCCCTCATATGGTGGTGCTCACGGTGGTGGTGTTTCTTTCTGGTCAGTCTTATCACTCGGAGGGGCCCCCCGCTGCCTTCAGGGTAAGCATCATCTGCCACCAGGTGGTCACACGTTTTACTGCAGCTGCACCACCATCTGCCATCGCCTCCTTAAGGCAATTTCCGAGATCTTCCCACACCTCTTGCTGAAATGGGCCTTCTTTCAGAAAGATAGGTACCTTATCCTGGATCCATTCTAACAGAGTTGTTAGGTGTTTCCTGGAGACTTCCCGGTTCTGCTTGCACATCATGCGCTGCAGCGCATCCAGGCTGTGTTTCTGCTCTTGAGACATTCCACCTCCCAGGGTTCCCAGGCCGCTCACATGATGGGTGCACACTGCAGCTCTTTCTGCTCCGTTCTTGGTTCACCTGGACTGCGCTGACGGGTTCAGACTGCGTGAGCTTCCTGCCTGTTCATGCCCCACATTGGGCTCCATTTGCAGTGTATGATGTGCAGGGACTCAAGTGGAATGCACCAAAGACCTTTTATTGAGCATCAGATACAACTTACATACCGTATTGTCCTGAATATAATTCCTTATTTGCAAAAAGCATGCAAAGACAGTTGCTAAATGAGCCAACAGTATAACCAATTACGCGCAAGATTATCCCATCAGCTATGGATTCGAGACCCTGCAGATGCCAGTAACAAGCTGACTCCATGCCATCTCCAGTTACTCCCTGAAGTAGGTTTTGTATGGAAACAGCTAAGGGAGAACAGTATACACTGCTCCTTCAAGGTCATGGCAGAGCGCTGTTCCATCTCAAGCTGCACCGTCTGCCACAGCCAATGAGCTGGAAGGCAGCAGTGCCAGGCCCAGCGGGAGTCGCGCGGCACATGGGGAGCAGCTGAGTGCGCCCAACAGCCTGGCTCATTGCGGCCAATGACCACCTGCAGGGACCAGCCCTCATGCACACACTCGCCCCAGTCCTGCTTCACTGCTTTAGCCCTCTCTTCTGCTTCTCCCAAAGAAGATGTCCTGCTTCTGCTGCATCTCTGCATGGCTCTTGCTTTGGGAGACAGGTCAAGAGGGCAGCCTCAGATCCTGAAGGAACCACAGGTGTCCCAAGCAGGGCATGATGTTCACTCCTTCCAGCAGCATGGAACATAGGGATACACTGGGCCTTGGAAGCAAAGCACCAGCAGTACCTGACCTGCAGCACCACCAAGGCCAGGGGAAAGGAGGAGAGCAGCTTTGGCACAAACTGACCTCTCTTCAGGCCCCTCAGGCACAACAAAAGGCACCCACCCATATCCTCATCTTCCACAGCTGCAGGGAGCAAGGGCCTCCTTTGGCCCCTTTGCCATATGCAGCAAGCCAGCAGGGCTGCAGCTTCCCAAGCAAGGCCACTGCAGCTCTGCACAGACCACAACGGGCACCGCGCTCGCACCCGGCAGCAAGCAGTCCTGACGCACAGTGCGTGCAGGCTCCTGCCGGCCTCTTGGCACAGCTTGCTGAGCACACCTCTGTGCTCACACACAAAATCTCTATCAACAACACACTTTTCTCCTCAGGTCTAGGGTAATCCACTCGCCCTACTCAACTTCGTCCCTCCACCAATACATGTGGAATGGGCAAGTAAAAAGGCACATACGGACACTGATGCAGCAAGAACATATGCTGGAATTTGCATGTATTTTCAAGGACTGCTCAAACAGGAAACTGGAAAGTCTTGCAGAGGCATCTACTGACAGTGCACAACTCGACTTTCTCATGGTGCAAGGAGCAGACTATCTTATGGAACTTGCCTGCAGATTCTGAAAGGATCACCTTATGAGGATGACCATATCACAGTCATGCCTTCTTCCTCTTGAAGGTATACATAACAGGGTCTAGCAGTGATAAGCTGAGCAGGGATGAGGAATGACATCTGACCAAGTCCTAAGGCTAGACCACGAGAATCCCTCACCTCCCCTCAAGTAGCACAACTAATCTCTCTACTGTATTTATAGCGTTCCCTTGTGAAGAGAACAATCCCCTTTCCTTCCAAATGGTCACAAGTGCATGCACAACCCCAAAGGTCTATTTCAAGTCACATAGATATTGGCCCACTTTCCTCCAGGTAACTCCAGAGTCTGTGTTAAAACACGCAATTCAGCTTTCTGAGGTGATGTATTTATGGTCCATGGTCCTTGCTTCTTTCTTCTTTGTTCACAACATGGAGCTTTTTGTACATTTTCTACAACTAGATATATATAAACCACTCTTTGAATGATAGCCCTTAGATCTTGTCCTCTGATTGCCTTTATCTTAAAGACTTTGCCCCTGCCTTTAATTCCACTCTTCCCGGTGAAACACCACTGGCCACAGGCCTTCAACTAGATTCAGCACCGCTGATAGCAACTCTTTAAGCTTGGCCATCCAGCCAGTTCTTGATCGACGCACTCTGCACTTAACCAAATCAAACTGCCTGAGCTTCCCAGCATCCCTACAACAATGTTACAGGAGACGATGGGAATGAGAAGCTTATTTCACAGCCCAGCTTTTACAAACAAGTGTTCCTGCCTTTTAAAAAAAATTTCAGTCAATCACTGCAGACAATAGCAGCTTCTCTGGCGCAGGGGAGGTTACCTTCTCCATATCTCATTGACTTTACCAAAGGCGAAAACAGGGAGCACACGAGATTCTTCCCCTCCACTGCTCAGCATGACTCCAGGCAGCACATCCCTCCTGCACCTCCAAACACCACTTCCCAGAAAGGGACCCAGTGGAGACACACATATGTAAAGCTGCTGACAAACACAGCAGGGCAACACAAGTGCTAAGAGAGGGCAGTAGCTGGGCACAGAATAAACACATTGCTTGCAAGGGCCTGTGTACCCAGGTCGAGGGGCAGAGGAGCCGCAGCTTCTCTGCAAGCAACCTGCATGGGGCAAGGGCTTCCCAGCGCCTTTCCTGCCGATGGGAGCACTGCGCACGCCTGGGCTCTGCAGGCGTCACGCGCGCAGGCAAGGGGGCTCCCAGCACTTGCCCTCACAGCCACGGGGCTGAGCTGGCTGCCCAGCCCTCTGCTCGCGCCTCCCTCCAGGGAACACTGCTCTGCTTCACACTTCCCCTCCAGCATTCCCAGGGCAGCAGACAAATGCCTGCCGGCAATTCCCCGTGCCACCAGCCCTGCGGCTGCTTGGGAGCCACCCAGAGCCCTCTGCACACCTCTGGCACCAGCCCCTTCCCAGCAGCTGCGCTCTGCCTCGCAGGGGCACTGCGGCATGCCAGCAAGCAAGGTTAGCCAGCAGCAAGATGCTCCTCTGGGCTCCAGCACTTTGGTGGCAGGGGTTGTGCTGCTTGCTTTTGGAGGGTTTTCACCAATGTGAGGACTAACCTGATGGCACCTTACCCAAAGGCACCTTACCTGTCCTTACTCAAAGGCTGGGAATTCACCTCTGTTAGCAAGTGAGCATTGTAGCCCAGTGCTGGGCAGAGCTGCAGCAGCTGCAGGTCCCTGCTTCTGCTGAGGGCACATTTGTGCCTGCTCTGCCCTCTGCAGCCCTAGGAAGCCGTGGCAGGGGCAGCAGTGCAAGAGCTGCACCAAGGCTGCTCTCAGCCGCAGCACATGGCGCCTGCAAGGTGCATGGCAGGACAAGAGAAGGAGCCCAGCAGCACCAGGGGCTCCCAGGCCACCACCAACTCACAAGGGCTCTGCTGAGGACATGCACACCCGGCCCTGGGCACAACTGCCCTTCGCACTCATTGCACTGCCAAGGAACATGTCTAGACCATGGAAAAGAAAGCTGTCTCGAGTCCATCAGGCTGTAAGGGCAGGAGTGGAGCAGGGAAGAAAGATGAAGGCATTCAAGGCTGCTTGCAGGGGTGGAAGCAGAGCCCCAAGTGGAGTCCGGCCTCTGGGCAGGCAGCCGCCAGCAGCACCATGGGGCTGCATGAGGAGCCCTCCTTGGCACCCAGCAAGCCCAAGGCCACGCACTGCTCTCTGCCGCCAGGCTCATCAGTGCCAGGGGGAGTCCAGCACACACAGACCCTTCCTCACGGTGGCCCCCCTGGCCCCTGCCGCTGCCCTCCTCCCTCCATGGAGCACTGGAACATCCCAGAGGGGCAGTTATCGCCACGGGAACACGGATGCTTCCCAGGGCTACGCCTCACAGTGGCCCCAGTGCTGGCCACGCAGCAGCAAGGCCAGGTGAGCAGCAGGGCCGCGCAGCACCAGGGGCCACCCGTGGTGCCCACAAGATGCAGGGGAGCTGCGAGGCTCCAGGGTAGCCTGGGCGCTGCCTTCCGGGGGAGGACAGAAAGGCACGACGCGACACTTGGTGCTTATGGCTGCAAATGTAAACAATTCCATTCCGTTGCAGAGTCAGGAGAGTGAAAGAAAATGGCTAACACTGAAGTTGAGGACATGGAGTGGGAAAGCTCTGTGCAGGTACTGTGCGTGCAGGCAGAGGCTGCGCGGGGACGGCTGGCGCTTGCCTCTGCGAGAGCAGCCGCAGGGCTGGTGGCAGAGGTGGCAGGGAGCTCTGGCAGGCCTGGGTGCTGGGGCAGAGCTGCGCCAGGGCCAGGAGCGGCCAAGGCCTCGGGGGCTGCTGCCTGAGCCTGGCGCCCTGGCTCTGTGCACCGCCTGCCCCGCGCACGCAGGGGACACGAGGTCCCACGCACAGAGCCAGCGCTGCCACCGTGAACGTCCCCACAAGCTCTCCTGCTCTCTTCCAGACTGCAAGCGCACAAGGACTGGCTGGCTGCAAGGATGAGGAGCCAATGGAGTGGGAATACTCCAGCTCTGCCCTTCAGGTATTGAACCCTGCAGCCGGCTGCAACGGAAGATTTGGAGTTGAGCCTGGACTCTTCGCACTTTCCTGCTTCTCACTGCATAAGGAGAGATCCTGGGTCCAGACACTTCCAGCTCTCGGTCCTGCCCTGCAAACGCCTCCTTCTCTCTTGCAGGCGCCTCATATGGACAGAGGGCCAGCAGGAAATGAATCTGAGCCCATGGAGTGGCTCAGCTATGGCAGCAGCCAGGTACAGCCCCCGCAGCCACTGGATGCCCTTTCCTTCCTCTTTCCCATGCAACATCGCCACCAAGGTCTCTTGCTCTCTTCCAGATGATGGGGAGCAGTGGCCTGGTTGGCTGCAGCACAGAGGAGCCCATGGACTGGGAGAGCTCCGGCTGCAGCCCCCAGGTATGGTCCCTGCTGCCGGCTGCACGGGCAGAGCTGGGGCTGTGCCCGGCCCCTTGGCGCTGCTCCGCGCTGCCTTTGGGGAGCAGCCGCGCGGGAGCCTGGCCCAGGTGTGCGGGCGCTCTGGCGGGCCGCGGCGCCGGGGCAGAGCTGCACAGGGCGCAGGAGCGCCCAAGGCCTGGGCACCTGCTGCCTCAGCCCCTCTGCCGGCCTCTGGGCTGCGCTGGCCACGCCAAGCCTCTGCCAGGGCACCAATGACGGCAGCGCTGCTGCCAAAGAGCCCGCGCAGCCGCCAAAGAGCCTCTGCTCCACGGGAGCCCCCGAGCCGCTCCTCGGCCCTGCTCACGCCTCCTTTTCCCTTGCAGACCAAGCTCCCCTTCACTCTGGCTGCTGCCAGGAAGCGCTGGGCATGAGAACTCCGGCCATAACCTTTTATTTGGATTTTTCTGAAGAGCCTTTTATACCAGTATTTGTTCTTGTTCATATTGTTGATGTTGCTGTTAGTTTTATTGATACTGGTTTTTTTTGTTGTTACTGTTTATTATATTGTTATTTTTATTGTTATTGTTTAAATATATATTCCTGTATCATTGTTTTAGTGTTGCGTCTTTCTTTCCAATCGAGCTCTGGCACAAAAATCATCCCCACTGCAGGTCTGTGTGTGTAGCCCCACGATTTCAGACCCTAGGGACAAGAGAGGGCCAGTATAAAGTCCATCTAGGACTTGCCTTCACACGTGGCCCTGGGGATGCTACACTCCCTTTCCCATCTTCTTTTACTTTTTTTTCTTTTTTCTATCTCTTATCCTTGTATTTTCCATCTCCTTTGTTATTCCTTTTTGTTCTTTCTCTTCTTTCTCTTCTTTGTTTATTCTGTCTGCTTCTGTTTTTTTCCTGTTTCTGTTTCATTTCTTTCTCTCTCTTTTTTTTTCCTTTCTGTGTCTTTTTCTTTCTCTTTTTCTTTTCCTGTGTCTGTTTCTGTTCGTGCTTCATCATTCTCATCTTCTGGCAGCCTGAGCAGGCAGTGCCCAGAGCGCTGCTCCTCCTGGCACTGGTTCTGTTCCTGGACAAACCTCTCTCTCAGCAGCATCCACAGGTTGCCATGAGCTCACTCTATCCCAGGAGCCTGAGCCAGCTCAGGAGCAGAGGCCCAGCTGTACTCATGAATTTCTCCATCCCTCGTGCTCCTTCCTCCTGGGGAATGTTTACTGGAATGGACTGAAATAATCAGCAGTGATCCCTGTCTAAGCACTGATGGAAGATTGATGCCAGCATTGCAGTTGTTCTCATCAGAGGATGGTTATTTGCAAGAGGTGGGAATGTCTCACTCTGGAAGACCCTATTGGCATCTCTTAGCTGGGCAGGACCCCTAGATGGGGACGAGAAGAGAGCTCATTTTCCCAGAGTTCTGGTATTGACTCTGATGAGCCAGGTTGGGCTTCTCCGGCTGGCCTAGGAGGCCCTGGGCTGGAGGGGAATTCAGATCCTTCCCATGTGCTCTACAAAAGCACCCAGGAGGTGGGATTCCCCTTGTGCAGGCAGAAGGGAGCGCAGCAAGGCTGTTTGCAAGCAAGATCCTGCTCTATGCTCCCTTTTAAATACCTGGGGATGGAGGGGGAAAGCCAGCTGCTCACACACAAGCACATGGTGACACTGAAAGCGAGCGAGGTGCTTGAAGGCATGCACCTACTTCCGTCAAGAGCATGAACTGGGGACCAGGTAGGGAGTTGGTAACCTGAAAGGACACCACATGCCCACTGCCACCAGAGCTCCTCGACCAGGCAGCTGAGGCACATGCAGACACTGCAAGCACTTGATGTCGATCAGTGCAGGCACCTGACACAGTGACACCAAAACAGGCCCACAGGGACAGGTGGGCTGCCTGGGGTGTCCAGCACAACCCCATGTCTCTAGCAGATACAGCAGGGCACCTATAGGAAAACCAGGACCCTTTGGAGTGGTTTCCTGACAGCGTCCAAACAACTGGATGCCACCACTGCCTTAGGCCAAGTCCTCCTTATGTACAGTCAAGCGTGCTTCAGAAATGGGAGAGGCACATCACCCCAAGGTCTCTGCGCTAGTCGCTGCACCCTTAACACCTTCTATCACTCCCTCCACTGAAACTCTTCACACCCCTAGAGGAAATGAAGAGGAAACGGGCTAAGGGTGACTTCAGGCTGCCAAATCACAGGCTGCCCACATCCAGGGACTTCTTCAGGAACTTGATGTTATGATGTTATGATGAAGCAGTCCTGTCCCACATGCTGATCACTGAGGGATGCCACTAATAGCCAGCTGCCGCTTGGCAGCACTGCACTGCTGATCACTGTTCTCAGTGAGCCTGATACTCCATCCACCTGCTTTATGGTCCACTCTGCAGATCAGTTCACAATTTGACTAGAAGGAGACTATAAGAAACCTTTCCAATGCCCTTGCTAAAGCGAGAGTTCACAAAATCCCCTGCTTTGTCCTTTTGAACACAGGCTTTCCTCTTGAGGTGGAAGGCAACCAGGTTGATCTGGGAAGGGCTAACTTTACTCTTGTATCAGGTTGGTAGGTGGTTTCACCAGGGAAAACTCCTGGCTCCTGTCCCAGTGCTGCTCAGCTACAAAAATTATTATTAGTTTGTCCTTAAACTCTCTTGAAATTCCCTTTGCTGCTGCTTGTCCTTGTCTCTTGTCCTTTCCTGCCCTTAGCCCCAATCAGACTTTCACCAAGGACAGTGACACCTTCACCTCTAAGCGCAGCCTTGCTGGGGTCTCCAGGCACCGTGCGGGCAGGCCTGCTCCATGGTAGGAGAGGGGTCTGCAGACAGCGGGGCTGCCTTGGGGACCCTCAGCAACAGGCAGCAGAGCAGGGGCACATTGCAGGCACCTGGCGGTGACAAGAAGGCAGGAGCGTCCCTCCTCCCTGGGGGCAGACGCCTTCTGAGGGCAAGGGCACACTGGAGATATGGGGGACCCTGGACCCTTCCACAAGGCTTCACACACGGTCTGTTTTTCTCCTGCTTTGGGTGTTTTCCCCACAGATTCATTTTCACTAGTATTCTTACACTTTGCCACTTCTTCCCACATTTTTCTCACATTTTCCACTACTTTGATAATTTTCCCACACTTTGACTTTTTTTCCTTCTCTTTCACAATTATTCCCTCCCATGCTTGTGACCATTTTCCCACACTTGTGAAGATTTTCCTACCCTTCCATCTTTTACCCAACCTCTCCTTCTTTTCCCATGTGTTCTCGATATTACTGAGCTCTTGGTGTTCTTGCGCTTTCCTTTTTTCCCATCACTTCACACTCTTTCCACTTTTGTAACCATTCCCACACTTTTGACCATATTCCTACACTATCGTTCCTTACCCATGTTTTTCCCTGTTTTCCATGATCTGGACACTTCTCAAAATATTTTTGCACCTCTTCCCGCCATTTCAATTTCTTTTCCAAAGCTTACATTTGCCATCTATTATTTTCCAACTCTTGCGCTCATTTGCCACACTTTTGCACTTTTCCCTATGCTTTTAGTAATTTTTCCATGCTTTCCCTTCTTTCCCTTCCTTTAACTGTTCTCCTACACTTGCCATATTCTTCCCACGCATTTCCCCTTCTAGAACCTTGTTAAAAACCCTGTACATACCAATAAAACCGAAAATGATTTCTTACATATTAAGACGATAGCTAATGTCTCTTAGCTAGGCAGGGCAACTAGATGGGGACAAGAATGATTTCTTTACATATTGATTGCAATTAATAAATGGTATTAACTTCCTTCTCCACTCTTGCCACTCAATGCTGCACCCACAGGGCAGGAATTTCGGGGGTGGCAAATGAGTGTGAGCAGAAACAAGCCCATGTCGGGAACCTAAGCACAAGAGTCCCAAGTGTTTTGTCTTTTCCTGGTGGCCGGTTGGGATTGGTGTCACATGGAGCTGGGGGGGTGCAAAACGCAGCTGTTCCCATGTGCTGACCTGATGGTCGAGCAGGTGGCCACGCTGGTGAGGAGAGCCTCAAAGTGGGAGCAACTCGGGGAGGAGGAGGACTCCAAAAAGAGTGAGGAAGTGATGGCCTGGGATGGCGAGGAATAGCCACGGAGTGATGTGGGAAAGAGAAGCTCAGGGAGGGAGCAGTGGGATGCAGGGAGCCCTGCCTTGGGGTGAACCAAGAGGCAATCGAGAGCACAGGGACGAGGACGGGGGTGGCCTCGTGGTAGGTGTCTGCTATGGAGCACCTGACAAGGGGCAGCCTCTGCAAGGCCCGGGGAGCGCAGAGCTGTGGAGAGGACAACTCGTCCTGCGCCCCAGGGACCTGCTCAGGAGTGGGGAGAGGAGGTGCCTGGTGTCCCCATGGCGACTGCCAGGGCTTTGTGATGGGGGTGGCATCACACCCACAGGCCACTGTGATGGGGCAGTCCCCAAGGTGACCGTGTCCCTGCTGGGGTCTTCACTCTGAGGAGAGCGGCGCAACCAGCAGGGAGCAACTCCCCTTGGTGCCCGTGCGAGAGGTCCTCAGAGAGGTTCCTAGACATGGAGAAGGAACAGCAGGGTAATTCCTGCTCCTCATCCACGGAAAGGAATTCCAGTGCACAAGACTGCACGAGTGAGGTGAGTGGTGAGGCTGGAGGGAGAGGTGGGAGGCAGGGCCAGGACCCACATGGAGAGCACGAGGATGGCGAGGAAGGAGCCCTGGGTCACGATAGTGGGGCAGGAGCTCCTCTAGTGAGGGGACTTGTATTCCTGGGCGTGGGAAAAGCAGTCTGACCTACACCCTCCCACTGTACTCAGTGCCAGTGAGGACGCACCTTGAATACTGTATTCAGATTTGGGCATGGGAAAAACGTTGAGGTGCTGGAATATTTCCAAAGGGCAACAAAGTTGGTGAAGGGTCTGGAGCATAGACCTTATGAGGAGCGGCTGAGGGAGCTGGGGTTATTTAGTATGGAGAAGAGAGGCTCAGGGGTGACCTTATTGCTCTCTACAACTACCTGAAAGGAGGGTGCAGTGAGGGAAGGCTGATCTCTAACATACTGATAGGAAAAGAAGAAATGGCTTCAGGTTGCACCAGGAGAGGAACTGGTTAGATACTAGGAAAACTTTCCACATGGGAAGAATTGTAAAGCATTAGAAGAGGCTGCCCAGGGAGGTGATGGAGTCACTGTTCCTGGCAGTGTTCAAGAAACGTGTAGATGAGGCATGTAGGGATATGTATAGCAGGCGTGGTGCTGAAGGGCTTACAGTTGGCCTTGATGGTTTTGAAAATCTTTCCCAAACATAATGATTCCATGATCTGGATGCCCCAAGGCCCACATGAACCCCATGAGCTCTGTGCTGAGGGCAGAGAGCAGGTCCGGGCCAAGCTCAGCCGGATTTTGCTCAGCCAAGAGGTTCCCTTCGACACGACGCTGGGGTTTCCTGTGCTTAGGAGCTGCTCGTACCAACACAAGTGTCCCCATCACGGGCCTCCTTCTCCCCACAGGTGGGCCAGCAGGAGCTGCCCGCAGCAGTGCAGCGCAGACGGACCCCAGCTTCGTCCCACCGAAGGGACTGGCTGTCGCCGCTGCCCAGCCCTCAGGGCTCACGCTGCTCCCAACACGGCATCGCACAGGTACAGAGCTGAGCGGCGGTGACAGCCAAGCATCCATCTGGGAAGCATGGAGGGAGGGAAAAGGACACCAGTAACCTGGCCTGTGTGGTGGGCTTCCATTGCAGGCGGTGGAGGACAAGGCCAGTGGTGTCTTCTGCACAGTGCAAGATCTGCATCCCTCCACTGGCCCTGTAAGGAAGAGTTCTTTAGGACCCAGCAGGACACGTCTTGGCAGGGTTCCTGGAAAAGCGGGGACATCAGACGTGCCCAGCTTCCCACCTCTCCCAGCCAAGGCAGCTTGGCAGACACAGGGAGGCTTGGAGGACTCTGCAGTGAAACCAGCAGAATCTGCAAGTCACACCAAGCTGCCTGCTCTGGAAACGTCCTGCAGGTCTTCACCCAAAGGCAGGGCCTTTGCCCTGGACAAGGAAGAGGTGGCCAGGAAAGTCCTGGACAGAATGAACATGGCTTTGGAGAGGGTGGCTGCAAATTCCAGCAAAGCTGCTGCCAGGGAATGCTTCCCACCTGTTCCTGGTGCTGGGGTGGCTCTGGACTCAGGGAAGAGAAGGGAAGAGCAGAAGCTCAAGCCATCGCGTCTTGCCCTGCCTCCACTTCAAAGACCCCAGCAAGAAACTAGTGCTCTCATCCAGGTAAATCAAGAGCATGTGCAGTTCCTGCCTCAATCCAGGCCTGAGTCTTCAACATCATCAGTGGGAGAAGGCAGGATATTTCAAGGGGATGATGAGAGGATGAGTCTATCCCTGAAAAGCCAGCAGCTCTTGGGAAGCTCCTCCTTTTTCCTGAGAGCACAGAGCATTCCTCCTGAAGGGCAAGTGCCTGCGATGGAGAATCCTCAAGAAGCAGCGGCCTCTTCTGCCCCGGATGATCCCGAGCAGGGTGCGATGGCAGCTGAAGGTGTTTCGGAGGAGGCTGGACTCAGCAGCTCCTCCATTGCAGTGCTGCCACCCAGCTCTGCACAAGACGTCACTGCCGGGTGCTGCAGTGAAATGGCCCCACTGGAATCCCCATGGCCCTTCTCGCCTGAGCCTGTCAGCCTCGTTCAGAGCGTTGATGGAGAAACTGGCACAGAACTGAGATCTGAGAGCCAGGGGCCTGTCCCACATGGCCCCACACCTCCTGCTGTGGGTCTGGATGAGGCAGGCGTGGGGCTGGGGTCTGCCCCCTTGAGCCATCCTGATGATGCGAGCCCTGGAGCCAGCCAGCAGCCAGCACAGCCTGATGCCTTGGCACACACCATCGATCAAGGCACACAGGCAAGCTCGTGGCTGCTCCAGACCATGGAGTGTGACCAAGGAAGAGCCCCTGCAGCTGAGGAAGGGCCTTATCCCTGCGCTCATGGGGAAGAAAGGGAGGTCAGCAGGGCTGGGACACCAGCTTCCCCAGGCAAGGATGGTGGGACAGGGACACCACGACGAGCACCAGCAGGGCAGGACCCGAAACAACAGCCTGGGGGCATCACCTGCCACGTGCAAGGAAGGTCGCTGCGTGTGCACGAAGACAACACCGCACGGTACCTGGGGGTGCTCAGCGTCAAGACGGAGGCGCTGGAGGAGCTCGACAGGAGCTGCCTGGCCCGCACGGGGCAGAGCTTGGCCCAGATCCGGGAAGTCACTTTCCTGAGGAAGGAGCAGAGCCTGCAGGAGAGCCAGGGCGAGGAAGAGGAGGGCCATGGGGAGCGTTTCTCCCTGTCAGCATCAGGATCCCTCAATGTGAGACCCAAGGAGGTGAGTGCAAGGGAGGGCTGGGCCAGGTGGGAGCCCTCCCGGTGCTGGGGCCGACCCCGGTGCCACGCTGTGACAGACGGGTTGTCCCAGCACTGGCAGAAAATCCCCCAAGAGACTTTTCCTGTTGGGAAAAGAAGCTCCCTTCACAAATTCTGCCTCTCTTCTCCTAGCTCCTTGCCAGAAACTCCTTCCACAACCTGTGGAAACCAGAGATCACGCAGGTGGAGCTCCTGAAGGGTGCCAAGACCAAGTGGGAGGTGCTGGAGCGGCTCTATGCTCATGGCCCTGTGCAGAAGGGGAAAGTAGAAAATAGCGGCCTAGATGAGAGAGCACAGTGGAGCGATGATCTTGAGGATGAAGAGATTCTGCAAGGGCAGGAGTTGGAGGAAAGCAGCTCCCTGCCCTGGGTCAGACCCAGCCTCCGCAGCCTATTTGAGGAAAGAGAGACGGAACTCCAGAATGTGCCCTGCTCACCTGACATCAAGGAAACAGAGGCTACCAGAGAGGGATCTGGTGAAGTGGAGAGCCCCTCTGTTGAGCCAGCAGTGCTCAGAGTTGCTGAGGCAGCAGCACCTGCTTTGCCCAACACCTTTCCGGAAACATCAGCAACAACAGAACCAGAGGCTTTCCCTGCACCCAGTGATCCGCAGAATTCAGGAGATAAAGTGCCTTCCTTGCCATCGCTTCTTGATGAAGTCGCACCAGAGGCCTCTGCCTTAGCTGAAGAACCCTGGGAT
Source organism: Tinamus guttatus (assembly GCF_059628265.1). Classification (NCBI taxonomy): domain Eukaryota; kingdom Metazoa; phylum Chordata; class Aves; order Tinamiformes; family Tinamidae; genus Tinamus; species Tinamus guttatus. The sequence continues at coordinate 227,832 of NW_028289617.1, forward strand.
GAGATTAGCAGCAGTGCATCTCCCAAGGAAGCCCTGCTGCAGGAAAGGACACCAGGAGCTTCTCTCCTGGCTGCAGGCCCTGCTCCCCAGGTGAGCAAGCAGCGCCTCCCCTGTCCCCACGACTGAAGGGAGCTCCTATGTGGGCTGTGTGAGGGGAGTGCAGAGGGGATGCCCAGAGTTGCCCCATCCCAAGGGGTCCCCCTGTCCACGGTGCCCCACTGCCACCTCCAGCCGTTTGCCCTGTGTGGTCTGCCATGGGGAGATGATGGGTCCTCTCCATTTCCAAGTGCCAAAGGTGCAGGGCTGACATCCCCTCCACCCCTGCACCACGTTCAGCCCTGGGGCCTGGATGCCCAGCGAGGAGGGAAGGGGCAGCCCCAGCAGCAGCCCCCTCCGCACACAGTGCACGAACCCCCTTGTGCCACACACGCCCCCATCTGCCTCTGTTCCCCTGTGCATCACGGCCCCTGCCCAGCCCTGCTGCTGTGGCCCCGCAACGAGCCGTGTCCCATTGCCGTGCCAGCCGCAGGTCCCTTCCCGTGGGACGCACAGCCCCGGGAAGCCTCCCCCAGCCCCGAACCCTTTGACCCTGTGTAACCAGGGGCACCGGTACCCTGATCAGCAGCAGCTGATGGCCGACGGGTGCGTGTTCTTGCTCTGTCCATGCAGGAGGCCTCGGAGCCCCAAGAGGAGAAGTCATCGTCCTCCTGCAGCCCCACGGCAGACACTGAGCCAGGTACGTACCCGAGTGGAGAGCCCTGCTGGGGACGGCGGGTCTCTCTGGAACAGCGAGCGGCACCGGGGCCGGCAGCAGGAAGTGCTCGGGGGCTGCTGTGCTGAGGCCACAGCCCCTTGGGAAGCCCTTGGCGGCAGGGACAGGCAGGTGCAGCCCTGCGCCCGTGCAGCCCGTTGCCCACAGCTCTGCTTCCCACCGCAGGCACCGCTGCCCTTCCGGACATCACGGCTCTCCGGCGATGGCGCTCGCGGCTCAGGACGGCGCTTCGGGCTCTGAGCAGAGCATTCTGCTGCCGCTGCATCGTGGGGCAGCGAGAGGAGCGGCGCAGGTGAAAGAGCCCAGCAGGATCCCTGGAGCGGGGCTGGTGCAGAGCGATGGACACTGTGTCCTGGGGGCTACAGAGAGGCTGCTGCGTCGTGCCCCATAGCAGCCATGTGCCCACACAAGCCCTAGGTGGCAACAGCCATTGTCAACTCCAAATAAACCCCTCGGAAGGTTTTTCTCCCCTTGTCAGTTGTTGTCAGAAAATCTCCATGAAAAGACTAGTGGGGCTGTGGGGCCCTAAGGCCATGGGTGACTCCTGACTCCGCACTGGCCTTGGTGGCTGGGGTGGGGAGCAGACCTGGCCAAACAGGGCTGCTCACGACTGACACGGCTGGCACGTGTCCAGGCTTTTGAATGGTTCTCAGAGTGACCCCTGCGCTCTTGCAAGAGCAGGAGATGTTTTCAGGTGTGCATTAGCACCGGCCTGTGGTGTTTCACTGCGAGTGCATGAATCACTCTCCAGTCCTCCTTCCCTGCGCCTCCTGGGTCCCCCCTGCTTCTCCAGGGACTGCCGAGCCCTCCTTTCCCCAGGCATGCCTGCATTTGCTGCGTGGTCTTTGGGGGACTCTACCATGGGCTGCCTCATGTTTGGTGAGACTGCACTCACTGCCACCCCTAGGCATCCCCGGGGTTCCCCTGAGCTCTCCTGGAGCCTCAGGTTCCCTTCCACAAGGATGGGCATCTGTCATCAGCACTGTCACCTGTGCGACAGCCCCAGGCATTCAATTCAGAGACCATTCTGCACCTCCCATGGCAGTGCTCCCAGGGACATGAACCCCGAATGCAGCCCTTGGTCCCTGAAAGACCACGCTGGGCCTCTGACCTCCTCCCCTGGAGCCCACAGAGCGCACAGGCAGAGCAGAGGCCCTTTCATGCTGCAATCCCTTGGGTGCATTGGTGTACTGTTGACCCCAGCTTCAGAAGAAAGACACAAACTTAGTGTTTTTCTGGAGGCTAAGTCTGGCGTAAGGCTGCCCATTGCCTTGTCCTGCTTTACTTAGGAAACACATGGAAACACAACCCCACCACCACTCTGTCCCTTCAAAAGTCCAAAGGTGTCTGTGTGTGTCCAGCCGCCACCCTCTCTCCATCCCTGTGGATTACGAGCTTAGACAGGAAGCTCCTATGCAGAGAGACATAAAATTTAGTCAAGGGGAAACCTCCTGTGAACTTGCGGAGCGCAGAGGAGGGAACTGAACCCCGCTGCATCCCAGGAGCTTCTCCATGGGCATTTGGTGCATGGATTAACTCCCCGTGAAGAGCCCGAGGAGCAGGAGGAAACGAACCAACTTCCTGCTCCTGGGCAGGTGTCCTGTCCTCTTCCGTGGCGGGAGCAGAGGCTTCTGCAGTGGGACATTTCCAGCCCACAGAGGATCGTCCCCGGCTGGCACCAGCCGCAGCGCTGGGCTCCAATGTTACCGATGTTATCGAATATTCATTAATCCGCAGCCAATCAGGTGGTGGCGGCGGGGCCCAGGGGCGGGGCAGGTACTGGTGCTGGCAGGTGGGCGGGGCAGCAGCAGAAGCAGCCAATGAGCGCGCGGCGGGAGGCTGGGGGCGTGGCGGCGCGTGCCGTGGGCGGGGCCAGCGCGTGACGTGGCCGTTGGGCAGCGGCGGCTGCAGGCGGCGGCGGCCCCGGGGCCGCAGCGAGGCGCGCGGCGGGCGGCGGCGGCTGCGGGCGGTGCGAGTCCCGCACAACCGATCCCTGCGCGATCCCCGTGCGGCCAGAGGCGCTCGGGAGCGCGGGAGGCGGCGGCTGGAGGCGGCCCGAGGCGCGAGGCGCCGGCCGGGGCCCCGCGGCCTCGCAGCCGGCGGCTGGGGCCGTTGCTGTCTGTTGTGGGCAGCGGCCGTTGGGCTGTGCGGGAGCGCGTGGCAGGTGGCGGAGGAGCGCGCGGCCCCGGCGGGCCGGTCCGGCAGGCGGCGGCCCCGCAGCTGCAGCCGCCCGGCCCAGCCTGGCCTGACGTGGCCCCCCGGGAGCGGCGGCGCCTGGTGCCAGGGAGCTGCGCGCGGCCGCCATGGGGAAGCGGAGCTCGGCCGGCTGCGTGCCGAGGTGAGCGGCCCCGCGGGTGCCGGCCCCGCTGGGCCCCGCTGGGTGCTGCCGTCCCCCGTGGCACCCCCAGAGCCGCCCCCTTGGGGCCGGGTACCCCCCTGCTTTGAGTGCCAGACACCCCGGGTGTCTCTTCCCCCCAGTGCCGCTTCCTGTGGGGGCCGTGTCCCCCCCGCCCTTGAGTGCAGGGTCCCACCAGTCCCCATCTATCCCCACCCCTGGTCCCCGTCACTGTCCACCCTGCCCTGGGGTGCAGGGACCTGCCACTATTGTCCTCCCAGCGTCCCCTCCCCATGTGACACGGCCCCACAAACACACTCGCCTGTCTGCAGACATGGAGAGATGCCTGCGCACAAGTGCGTGTGTGTAAGCGAGCACGGGGACGCGCGTGTGCTCGGGTGTGCACGTGCTCGGAAGTGCCCGCGCCCGTGTGTGCGTGTGCGCTGCGCCCGCTCCTGCCAACTCGTGGCAGGGGCCCGCGTGGCCCCGGGGCTGCGCGTGAGCCCGGCCATCCGTGCGCGTGGTGCGTGCGAGCTGGCAAGTGTGTGCGCTGCACACGGGAGATGCACCCCAGGCGTGCGAGTCTTCACGGCCACCCGTGCCTCCTGTGACACGTGTGTGCTCGTCAGCACACTCGCGTCCTGCGTGTGCAGGACACGTGTTCTCATGCATGTGGTCACGTCACCCGTGTGTGAGACACGTGGGTGCCTGTGATCACCCTCACGTCACCCGTGTGTGAGACGCTGGTGCTCGTGCACATGCCCATGACACCTGCTTGCAGCACACACATGTGCTCGTGCGCGCCCTGCCCGGGGTCCCCATCTCTCCTGCTGGGATTATGGGAATGGGCCCAGGCTTCGGGGCCCCGCTCTGTCCGTTGACTGCCCCCCCCATCCTCCCCAGGTTCTTCAGAGCCTTCCTGAAGAGGCTGCGGATTGTGCGCAGAGTGGTCAAGAACCCTGACGCCACCACTGCCGAACCCCAGGTGAGACCCAAGGGGGTCCTGTTGGTGGGAGAGCCGGGACCGAAGGGTTCCTACCCCTGGGGGGGACACCAGGGTATCTGGGGGGCTCAAAGAGGTCTGTGGGGAAGGTGCCGAAGGGGCCCCTGGCACTTGAGGTCTGGGGGGTCCCATCGCTGTCGCAGGGCAGAGCTGGTGGGAGGGGGTACCAATGGGATGGATCGTCGGGGCTTTTGGTGAGGGTCCCAGAGCACTGCGGGGTCCAAAGGGCACAAGGGTCCTGTCCCGGGGTGCAGGCAGGAGTTGGGAAATGGTTCCAGGGAGTTCCCAAGACGCCCTATGGTGCAAGAGAGCGATTCCAAGGGGCCTGGAGGGGCCCAGGGGTGCCCCAGGCTGCAGGCAGGAGGGTCCCAAGGGGATTCCAAGGGTGCAACGTGGGTGTCACAAGGAGTTGGGGGGATGGTGTCCCGTGGGTGCCCCAGGGTACCACATGGGGGTTTAAATGGGCCTGGGGAGATCCCAGGGTGCAACAAGGGTGTCCCAAGTGGTCTGGGGTGGGAGTGGGGGGTTCAGTGGTTCCCTATGGTGCAACGGGGGGGTCCCAAAGGGTCCAAAGGGACCACGGGTCCTCCAGGGTGCACACAGGGGGTCCCAACAGGTCTTGAGGGGCACAGTGGTACCCCCGAGCATGGGCAGGATGGACCCAAGGGGTCTGGGAGCCCCAAGGATGTCCCAGAGTGCAACAGGGGAGCCGCAAAGGGTCTGGTGGGGCCCATGGGTGCCTCAGGGTATAGGCTGGGGTGTCCCAAGGGGTCAGCAGTGTCCCGTGGGTACCCCAGTTTACGATACAGGGATTCCAAGGGATCTGGGGATCCCGTGAGTGTCCCAGGGTCCAACATGGGGGTTCCAAGGGGCCTGGCGTTGCCATGGTGCAACATGGGGATCCCAATGGGTAATGGTGGCCTGGGATGCAGGCAGGGGGATCTCAGTGTGTCTGGGAGGTTCCAAGGGTGCCCAGGGTGCTAGAGTGGGTCCCAATGGGTGTGTGTGGGGCAGGGGGGCAGGTCAAGGGTGCCCAGAATGCAGGCAGAGGGTTATGAGGCATCTGTAGCAGGCGGAGGGTTCCAAATGTGCCCTGTGGTGCAAGAGGGGAATCCCAAGGGGTTTGTTGGGGTCCCATGAGTGCCGCAAGGTTCAGGCAGGGGGTTCTGATGGGTCTCTGGGCGTTCCATGGGTGCCCCACGGTGCAGCAGGGGAGTCCCAAAGGATCTGGTGGAGTCCCCTGTGTGCTCCAGGGTGCAGGCAGTAGGTTGCAAGGGACTGGGGATCCCCAGAGTGTCCTGTGGTGCCACAGCGGGTCTGAAAGGGTCTGGGGGTCCCATGGAGCTCCAGGGGCAGGTGGGAGTACCAAGAAGTCTGGGCAAGACCAAGGGTTCCCCAAGGTGCAATAGGGGGATCCCAGTGGGTCTGTGGGGTTCCCAGGCTGCCCCAGGGTGCAGGCAGGTCCCAAGCCACCTGGGGCTCCAGTGGTTGCCCTGGGGTGCAGACATGGGTCTGGAGGGGATCCCATAAGTGCCCTGTGGTGCAGCTGGGTGTTCCAGTGAGTCTGGAGAGCTGCCAGGAGCTCCTGGGGCAGGAGGGAAACTCCATGGAGTGGCTGGGGCTCCAGGGGGAAGGGGGCCCTGCCCCCCTGCACTGCTGGGTGCCTCCTGGTGACACCGAGCCCGGCACAGGGCTCCCCGCGGGTGCTGCGCTCCAAGGAGCTGGAGGGGGCCGTGGGGCCCAGCGCCCCCCCCGTGCCGGAGCTGCAGCTGCAGACGGGGCCCGCGGCCCCGCGAGCCCCCGCACAGGTGCCCCCGCGCGCGGCGCCCCTCGCCCTGCGGCCCCCGGCACCCAGTGCCCCTGGGGCGCTGCCACCGGGACCTGCCACCCTGGGGGTCCCAGCACGAGGAGCCCTTGCTGTGGGGCCACCTGCACCACGAGCCCTCCCTGCTGGGTCCCAACCAGCTGGACCCGTCACGTTCGGGCCCTCTACACCAGGGCCCCCCACTCAGGGACACGTCCCACCTGGGCACCTCAACCTCGGGCTCCCAACCCCAGGCCCCTTCATCCCCAAAACATCTGACCATGTGTGTATCGTTATAGAACCCCCACCCACAAGACCCCCCACCCCAGGCCAATGTCCCAGTGGCCATTCACCCGTGGGAACAAGTCCCCAGGATCCCTCAGCCGCCTGCTCTAAACATCAGGCTGCTTCAGGCCCACGGCTAGGCCCAGGGGACCCTTCATCCATGGGACGGCCCCCCCAGGACCACTTCAAACATGGACCCCCATTCCCAGGAGCCCATCGACCCCCACCTATGCAACCCATCACCCGTGGGCCCTGGTACCCGGCACCCTTCATTTCTGGACCCCCACCTCCCGGCCCCTTTCCCCATGGTCCCCCAACTGTCAAACCCTTCACCCATGGGCCCTGCTTCCCTGGGTTCTCCTTCCGTAGTGCCCCCGGCCCTGGACCCTTCACCCATGGGCCCCTGTCCCCAGTAACCATCCCCCGTGGACCCCAGATCCCAGACCCCACAGCCGGTGTTCCCCAACCTGCAGGACCCAATTCTCACGGGTGCAAAACTACAGCACCCATCACCAAGGGTCCCCCCTCATCAGCCCCCTTACCCCGTGGGCCCCCACCTCCCAAATACTTCCCCTGTGGTCCCTGTTTTCCTGAACCCTTCACCCGTGGGCCCCCACCTCCCGGCCCCTTCCCCCAACAACCCCCACCACCAGAAAACATTCCCCATGGGACCTGGTCCCCTGCACCCTTCTCCTATAGGACCCCATCACCCGGCTCTTTCCCCCATGGGTTCCCACCTCTACATCCCTTTATCCATCCACCCCCACATATGGCACCCAACACCCGTGGTCCCTGGTTCCCTGACCCCTTCATTCATAGACCCCCAACTCTCGAACACGTCGTCCCTGGACCCTTCTTCCCTGCACCCGTCCTCGGAAGGGTCCCCTCCCCTGAACCCTTCACCCGAAGGCCCCAACCTGCAGGATGCTTTACCCGAAGACCCTGTTCCCTTCGACCCTTCATTCGTGCACCCCCACCTCCCAGCCCCTTTCCCCATGGGCTCCCAACTGTCAAACCCTTCTCCCGTGGGTCCTGCTTCCCTGGGTCCTCCTTCCATAGTGCCCCCTGCCCTGGACCCTTCACCCGTGGGCCCCCACCCCCAGTAACGATCCCCCGTGGACCCCAGACCCCAGACCCCACAACTTGTATTCCCCAACCTGCAGGACCCAATTTTCACGGGCGCAAAACTCCCGTACCCATCACTAAGGGTCCCCCCCCATCAGCCCCCTTACCCTGTGGGCCCCCACCTCCCAAATACTTCCCCTGTGGGCCCCGTTTCCCTGAACCCATGACTCGTGGTCCCTGGTTCCCTGACCCCTTCATTCATAGACCCCCAACTCTCGAACACGTCATCCCTGGACCCTTCTTCCCTGCACCCGTCCTCGGAAGGGTCCCCTCCCCTGAACCCTTCACCCGTGGGCCTCCACCTCCCGGCCCCTTCCCCCATCAACCCCCACCTCCTGAGCCCTTTCCCCATGGGCCCCGATCCCCTGCACGCTTCTCCCATAGGGCCCCATCACCTGGGCCCTTCCCCCATGGGCTCCCACCTCCACGTCCCTTTATCCATCGACCCCCACCTATGGAGCCCGTCACCCCTGGGTCCCGGTTCCCTGAACCCTTCATTCGTAGACCCCCGCCTCCTGAAGCCTTCACCCCTGGGCCCCGGTTCCCTGAACCCTTAATTCGTAGACCCCCGCGTCCTGAAGCCTTCACCTCTGGATCTCGATTCCCTGAACCCTTCATTTGTAGACCCCCGCCTCCTGAAGCCTTCACCCCTGGGCCCCGGTTCCCTGAGCCCTTCCAAAGGGCCCAAACCTCTGGACCCTTCCCCCATGGGCCCCCACCTTGTGGATACAGCACACGAAGACCCCAGGCCCCTCCACCTTTTATTCATAGGGCCCCAGGCCCTGAACACTTCATCCATGGGCCCCCATCCCCTGGGTCCTTCATCCGTAGGTCTCCCTACCCTGGGCCCTTCACTCATGGACCTTCACATCCCGAACACTTTGCCCATGGACCCCACTTCCCTAGACCCTTTACCCGTGGACCCCGCTTCCCTAGACCCTTTACCCATGGACCGCGCTTCCCTGGACCCTTTATCCGTGGGCCCTGCTTCCCTGGACCATTTATTCCTGGGTCCCGCTTCCCTAGACCCTTTACCCATGGGCCCTGTTTCCCTGGACCCTTTATCCGCGGGCCCCGCTTCCCTGGACCCTTCCCCCATGGGCCCCAACCTCGCGGCCCCTTCCCCCATGGGCCCCCACCTCCCGAGCACTTTCCCCGTGGGTCCCGGCTCCCCGGACCTTTCTTCCATAGGGCCCCGACCCCCTGAACACTTCAGCCAGGGGGTCCCCATCTGCTCAGTTCCTCCCCTCCCAGAGCCACCACCCATGGGCTCCCACCTGCAGAACGGTTCCCCTGGGCGTCCTTGTCCTCAGTGCCCATCCCCTGTGGTCCCCCCCTAGCACAGTTGATCCATAGGCCCTATGAGCCTTCCCCCTTGTGCCCCCACCCCCAGGACCGTTGACCCTTGGGTTCCCTTTCCCCAGCCTGATCCTCCCCCCAGCAGCTGCAGGGCCCTGTTGCCAGGACCCCCCACCCCCAGGACACTTCCCTCCCAGCCCACGTCCAGGACCCCTCCCCCTTGAGCTGCCCCCAGCCCCCTTCACCCACAGACTCCGGTGCCCAGGACCCTTCCCCGCCTGGCCCTCACCCCAGCCCCCTTCACCCGCACAGCTCCTGCCCCCAGCGCCCCTCGCCCGATCCCTCCTGCCACAGGCACCCGGGACCCTCCAGCCGCCCTTCCCCTGGCCCCTTCACCCACAGCAGCCTCCCCCGTGCAGCCTGGATGCCCAGAGCTCGTGCCCGAGCCCCTGCAGCCTTCAGGGCAGGGGTGCCCACATTGTCCCTGCGGGGCCGTGTGTCCCGAGTGCCCTGCACCCCTGGGTGCCCACGTGCCGGCGGGTGCCTGCCGGCTGCCCCAGCGCGTGCGCCCCTCGGGTGTCCTCAGGCTGGTGCCCCGGTGCCTGGGGTGCGTGCGGGTGCCGGGACACCTGGGTGCGTGCGGGTGCCTGTCCCCAGTGTGCCTGCAGGCCAGTACCTGCAAGCCTGGGCCCTTGGGTTCATGCGGGCGCCCGGACGCCTGGGCCCTCGGGTGCGTGTGTTCACCTGCTGGGGGCACCCCGATGCCGGGGTCCTCAGGTGCCTGCGGGTGTCCAGAGTGAGCAGCGAGCTCGCAGACACCCAGGTCCGTGGTGCATGCGGGAGGCCGGAGGCGAGCGTGGAGCTCCTGGGTGCCCAGCGCCCAAGGTTTGCAGGTGCTCGCGCAGAACGTGGCAGTGCCCCACACCGAAATTCGGTTGAAGTGTCAAGCGGCGCATGGACCACAAGGACAAGAGCAGGATGCCAGGTGAGGCCCCTGAGGCACCCACGGGTGCCCCGAGTCCCCGCTGACACTGCTGGAGTCAGAGAGGAAGAGCAAGGAATGGGGATGCCCAAGGGCACAGGGCAGCTCCCCCAGCAAGGGCAGCACCCGCCGAAAAGGGGCACGGGAGCATCCCCGGGGTGGGCAGCCCAGCCAGGTGCTCACCCATGGGTGCCCCCAGATGACTCTGCTGACATGGACAACTGCTCGGAGGAGGAGAGCATCTGCTTGGAGCAGGAGGGCAGCGACGATGCTCTGCACGGCAGGTGGGTGCTTGACGGGTGTCCCACTGCCTGCACGGCACCCACAGGTGCCCCCGATGGTGCCACCCTGTCACACTGTTCCCCAGGACCTTTTCTACAAGAAAGAGGAGCTGCAGAAAGTGAAGAAGAGGAGGAGGATGCTCCCAGGCTCTGCTTGGACCCAGGTGAGCAGGTGCCTCTCCAGGGTGGAGGTGACAGGGTGCCCGGAGGGTCCTGCTGCAGCCTTGGGTGTTGTGGGTGCCGCAGGAGGAGCTGGGGGCAGTACCCAGGATGCTCCCCCACGTGCCAGGGTGCCAGGTCCTAGAGTTGTCCCCAGGATGTCCCCAGCGGTGCTGGGTCCCCAGGGTGCCCCTGCCTCTGCCCTGACCTACCCGCTCTCCGCAACAGCAGCCCAACATCAAACAGAAATTGTTGGCCTTGCTGAGACACTTCAAAGTGTTGGGTGAGGTAGGGTGTCCCCCCAGGCACCCATGGGTGGCCCTGGGCCCCCAGGCTCCCTGTGGAAAATGGGGCTCTGCAGATGGTCGCAAACACCCCCCAGCTCCCTCTACTCCCACTATTAAGGTGTCCTCAACCTCTCCCAGACACCCCTGGTATTGGGGTGAATCCACCTCCCTTCACCCCCACAGTATTTAGTTCCCCCCAACCTTTCCCAGACCCTGCCCAGTATTGGGGTGCCCCAAGCCACATTTTCAGCCAATATTGGGGTGTCCCAGTTCCTCCTCAGGATTGCAGTGCCCCCAAATCCCTTCACCCCCAATACTGAGGTGCCCCAATCCCTTCACATCTAATATTGGGTGCCCTAGGACCCCCAGCACCTTTTAATATGGATATCGGGATGCTCATCTCCCCCCCAATATGAGGTTCCCCTTTATCCAACATTCTGGGGTACCCCAGACTCCCCTCACTATTGAGGTGCCTCCCATCTGCCTCCCCCCAGTACTGGGGTGCCCCAGGATCTTCTAAGTGCTGGGCTGCCCTCTAATGCCTTCCTCCCATATTGGGGTAGCTCAGACTCCCCCAGTATCGGGGTTCCCCCAGCTCCCTTTAACCCAATAGAAGGGTGAGACCCTCCCATAATGGAGTTCCCCAGGTTCCATCTCCTGATATGGGAGGGAATTGCCCCACTTCCCACTCAGGTTTGGGTTGCTCCCAAATCCCTTCATCCACAATTTTGGGCTACCCTGGGCCACCTCTGTAATAGGATGCCACCAGAAACCTTCATCCCTAATATTAGGAGTCCCCAGAGACCCCAGTATTGTTGCCAGACCCCCCGAGTTCTGGTGGTTCCCTCAACTCTTTTCACCCCTGTCCTGGGTTACCGCAGAGCCCTCCAGTTTTGAGGGTGCCCCGCAGTTCCCTTTCCCCTCAGTTGTGGGGTGCCACAGACCCCCCCAGCATTGGTGATCCCCCCCACTCTGTACACCCCTAGTGTTAGGGTGTCCCCAACTTCTGCCAGGCTCCTCCTAATATGGATCTGCCCCCTGCTCCATTTACACTGGATATTGGGGTGTCCCAGAGCCCTCCCCAGTATTGGGGGTGCCCCAGACTCCCTTCAGCCCAGGTATTGTTGGGCCCCAGCTACTTGCACGGCCAATACTGAGGTGCCCCCGACATCTCCCAGACCCCTCCCTGTAGTGCAGGTGCCCACAGCTCCCTTCACCCAAAATACTGGGGTGCCCCAGATCCCCCCAACATTGGGGTGCCCAAAGCACCCCTGGCTGCCAGTATTGGGGTTCCCTGGAATCCCCCAGTATTGGGGATGCTCCCAGCTGCCTTCATTCAGAAGTTGGGGTGCCCTGACCCTTTTGCCAAGTATGTGGGTGCCCCAAATTCCCCCCCGCCACACACATATTGGAGTCGCTCCTAGTTTTTTGAGACCCTACCCAATATTTCTCCCTCAAAACAAACAAACAAACAATATTGGGGTGCCCTAGAGAATTTCACCCATAATATTGAGGTATTCTGGACTCACCACCCCAGGTTTGGGTGCCCCCAGCTCCCTTTTCTCCCCAAATGGGGATGCGTAATTTCCCCGCCCATATTGGGGTGCCCCAACTGACTGCCCTAACCCCCCCAGTGACCTTTCCCTGCACAGGCTGCAGGAGGAGGACCATAAAAAGCTCATGGATTCTGGAGGAATCCCCGAAAAGTTGAAGACCCAAGTGAAAAGCAGCCAAGAGGAGCTGACATCAACCAGGTAAGGGGCAAGCTGGGGTGGAGGGTGCCAGGCAACCGAGGCTGGGGTTTGGGGTAGAGGGGGGATATGGGTTGAGTTGGAGTCCTTGGCTCCTGAGGTGTGGGGACATTGGGGTTGCAAGAGAAATTTGGGGTCCCTAAAGTGGGATTTGGGGTCCCCGAGTGGATGAGGGATTTTGGAGTGCAGGAGAAAGGGGGGAAACTGGGTTCCCAAGAGGGCTTGGGGGTCCCTGTCGAGGAAGCAAGAAGGGATCTGTGGGGTTGGGGGGATTTTGCATCTCAGGACAGGGGTCATCTCAGGCCCCTGCGTGTCCTGAGTGGTGCCCTCGTTGCCCCAGAGCTGCCAGCGCAGGACAGAGGTGCTCCAGGCGGTGGAGGTGGTGGTGGTGGGTGCACAGGGGGGCACAGCCCCCTGTTGCCTTGTTTCCTGCGGCGGCTGCTGCTGGGCACCCGCCGTGCCGAGTGGCCGGGCTGTCTGCGCTGCCTCCTCGTGCTGCAGGTGCGTCACCTTGGTCGGGGACAGTGCAGGGACGCGGGGGGACGCAAGGCATTGGGGGCCATGGGATATTGGGTGGACACAAGGGGCATGAGGGACACATGGGAGATTGGGAGCACATGGTCAGGGACACAGAGGGGACTGGGGACATGTGGGATCAGGGAGACAGAGGGCAGGGAGGGAAACCTAGACATCTGGGGACATGCGTGGCATGAAGAGTGCAGGACATTAGGAACACATCAGGACATCGAGGGGACAAGGGCATAGAAGGCACACAAGCCTTTGGGGACACATGGGGAATTGGAGAAAGATGGGGAACAGGAGGAGACATAGGAGATCTGGGAACATGCAGGGCATTGAGAGACACAAGAGCTAATGGAGAGTACGGGACATAAGAGGACACAAGACACGTGTGGACACATGGAGCATTGTCAGGACAGAGGCCATGATGGCATGTACAGAGCATTGGGGATATGGAGGACATGAGGCACAGAGCATATTAGGGATACATAGGGAATGAGGAGAATTTGGGTCATAAGGAACACATTGAGACCCTGGGTGCACAAGGATGATGTGGGGCACATGGGCCATCAGGGGGACAGAACATCAGGGGTTCACAGGATATTTGGGGCCACACAGAGCTTGGGAACATGTTTGCCACCAGGTACATAGCACATTAGGGACACCCAGGGCATGGACAGACACATGGGGAATCGGGGGACACAGGACATCAGGGGACAGCCAGAGCATGAGGGACATGTGGAGCATTAGGGACACAGGACATTAGGGACACATGGGAGATAGGGGGGACATGGGGCACTGGGGACGCATGGAGTATCAGGGACATGTGGGACATTGGTGGGTCACAGAGAACATCGGGGGACATATGAAGCATTGGGTGGACATATGGTGCATCAAGGAGACATGGCAAGTCAGAGACACGCAGGACATTCAGTAACTTGCCAGGGGAAGGGGACACGCCAGGGATGCAGGACGTCACAGCAGGGATCGGGGCAGTGGGTCTGTAACAAGAGAGGGACAGCCCGAGTTTCCCCTGTCCCAGCCATGGGCACTATGGTGGTCCGTGGGGTGGTGACACCAGTGTGGGCACAGTGTGGGGACACCCTGGGAGCCACCAGCGCTGGCTTCCCGGTTGTCCCCACCTTCCTGGGTGCCCCCGCGGATGCTGAGCATGTTGGGGCCCCCACAGGGCTCCCGCCAGGTGCTCCCTGAGCAGCTCAAGCCGCTCTGGGTGTGAGACAGCCCTTCCTGAGAGCATCGTTGTGGTAGAGGCGGCCGAGCGGCAGGGCCAGGTGAGCGTCGGGGCACCCCCAGGTCCTGCTGGGAGCAGGGGGACACGGGGACCCTGCTGGGCACATGCTGACCCCACTGCACAACCACCCCTGTCTGTCCCCAGCTTGTTGGGGACCTGCTGCAGGAGCAGAAGAAGCCACTGGTGGCTGCTGTCAAGCTGCAGGCCGAGCTCTCGGACGTCCTCACCTGCATCCAGCACTAGTGAGTGTCACCGCTGGGTCCCCAGGATTACTCCAGTCACCCTCAGTAGTTTCCATGTCTCCTCTGTGCCAGGCCTGGGGTGCCCATGTTGCCCATGTCCCCTCCATGTCATTGTTGGGGTGCTCCTGGCCCCCAGGTCCCCCCTGTGCCATGTTTTGGGTGCCCATGGTCCCCATGACCCCATTGGGTGACCCCACCCACCCCAACATGCCCCAACGCTCCATGGGATCCCCAGTGGGTCCCCCCCAACCTGGTACCCCCCCGCACACAGTGGGAGCCACTTTGGGTGCCCACTCCCAACCCAACATGAGAACCGCTGGGTTCCCCTGTGACCCTGCTCTGGGCCCAAAGGGGACCCCAAGCGTCCCCTGCGTGTCCTGAGTGGTGCCCTCGTTGCCCCAGAGCTGCCAGCGCAGGACAGAGGTGCTCCAGGCGGTGGAGGTGGTGGTGGTGGGTGCACAGGGGGGCACAGCCCCCTGTTGCCTTGTTTCCTGCGGCGGCTGCTGCTGGGCACCCACCGTGCCGAGTGGCCGGGCTGTCTGCGCTGCCTCCTCGTGCTGCAGGTGCGTCACCTTGGTCGGGGACAGTGCAGGGACGCGGGGGGACACAAGGCATTGGGGGCCACGGGATATTGGGTGGACACCTGGGGGATGAGGGACACATGGGAGATTGGGCACAGATGGGATCAGGGACACAGGGGGCATGTGGGATTAGGGATACAGAGGACAGGGGAGGGAAACATAGAGAACCGAGGACATGCGTGGCATGAAGAACGCAAGATATTAGGAACACAGCAGGACCTTGAGGGGACAGGGGCATAGAATTCACATAAGACTTTGGGTGTGGGAATATATAGGATAAAAGGTTCATGAAGGGAACCTGTTGAAGATTGCAAAACTAGGACTGAGGAACTGCTGGTGAAGCAGAGGAGATCCAGGATTGGTCACTGGGATGCTGACGCTCCAGGATTGGTGGGTTAAGATGTGTGAAGGTTATATGAATACCCAACCCTGGTTGGGTTTTTATACCAACCCTTCAGCCTTTGGCTGAAGACCATTGGCCCATCAATTACTCTAGAGTGCTTATAAGCTACTTTCCAAAGGAACTTCGTAGCATACAACAGTTTTCCTCTGCCTGAATTCGTGACACTTCCGAGGATCCTCACCTCCCTCAGCATCACAAACCTCAGCTTCTTCTGACGATGATGATTCTATAAAATGAAATAAAATGGCAGAAAGTGATTTTTCACCTGTTTGTAACTCCAAAAAGCAGTTTCAAGTGTCTTTTCTCAATGCATAGTACAAGGGAAACACACACAGTAGGTTTTTTCAGGATACAAAGTGACAAGAGGGTAAGAGTACCATGTTGGGTTTATGACTTTTCTTTGAAGGATATGTACATATATCTTTTTATACTTCTCAGTGGAGATCTTTAAATTAAAATCAGTAAGTTTGGATATGGAAATAACAAAACTTAAAGGTTAAGTTTTTGGTAAAACAGTGCAATGAAAGAAAAAAGTCATTATAAACTAAACTACAAGTAGAAACAGATTTATAAAAAGTAGACCTTCTGAAGTGACCCTTTAGCAGCCCATTTGTAATGGGGCATTGACAGAAATGGCAATGAGCAAGTGAAGTGGCAAAGAAATGCAATGTGCACAGGTTACATGCATGCAATAAATGCAGCAAAATGCACTTGCACAAGAAATTTAAATCAAAGCTGAGTGTGTGTGTGTATATAAATATATTCAAGAAATTGTATCTCATTTATATGCAATAATTTAGCCCTGGAGAGTACCTGTGCACATAACCTACTTTCCAAAGGAGCTTGGTAGCATATGACAGTTTTCCTCTGCCTGAGGCCGTAACGCTTCCGAGGATCCTCACCTTCCTCAGCATCACGAACATCAGCTGCTTCTGACGATGATGATGATTCTGTAACTACAGCAGGAGGATACACTTCAGAGGAGCTCTCATGCACATCTCCCTTCCTGAAAATCCTTGCTGTGCTGCACAAAACCAGGAAAACTGCCCCACTATTGCTGTAGCAAGAGCACTGTTTCCCATGCTGAATAATACTGCCCATTTACTTGACTTCCCACCTGTCTGTGGCATCTGTTGCCTTTTATTTGTGTTTGGTTGTGAGCATGTTGTGAATGTGTTCCTTTATTTTTCTGAGCATCTGTCCTGAGCCCAGCCCAGCCCAGCCCAGCCCTGACATCCATCCCTCTGGCTTGTAACGCCGATGGCAATAGAGAATTATGCACACATGGAAATTATCCAGTAGTTAGCTCACTTCTGTGAGCAGTAAAGATAACTTAAAGCCAGAATTAACCTATCACCTGAGTTGCATAAGCTTTTTCAGCAGCTTCATTCTTCTTGGAAGCATACATCAAATTTCCCTGCTTAAAAGAACCAAGAAAATCAGTCACAAATATGCAGAGCACCTGACATGCATGTACTTTGTGCCTGTATAGAAACTTTATCAAGGCACTGCATATACACAAAAGATCCATTTTTTCTGCTCTACTTGAAAAAAAGGAATTTGGACCTAAGCAGGAAGCTATGAAGGCAACTTTCTAGCCTGCTCACAAAAGGAAGTGTTCAGCATCCCAAACAAAGAATTCCAGTTACCAGCAAAAGGAGGCAATAAGGATTGCTGTGTGCTTCAACAGCACCTCCTCCAGGGGCACAAGACTACTTAAGATGACGTGCAATGCAGGCACAGCAACAAATACACAGAAAGCAGCCAGCAGGAAATGTGGTTTAGAAATTAGAAGGCTTCAAAACCCTAAAAAGGTAACTCTGGAAGTGCCTTTTAATCAGTGAATATTCTAAAATGGGCTTTAAGTCGACTTAAGAAAATGCTTTACATGCTACATTTGCCTTTCACAGCTGACTAAACTACACGATACAGGACATTCTTTGTAAAGTGAGGAGATTTTAAGAAAAAAATACAGGTCATGAGGAATCAAAGTTTGAGTCACATCACACTGACAAACACACGGAGGCATTCTACAGTGCATTTTATAGGCTAAAACTTAACTGAGCTTTCCAAACTTTTTTTCCCCCCCTCCATGATCAGAAACTTAACTTAGGAACGAAGGCTGAAAGGACAGACAGCTTGGTTGTGCCTATGTGATGAGAGGCATCGGGCAGTCTGTTTGCCTCTTTAATCCCCAGTCACAATTTTTGGTAAGTTTTGAAGTAAATACCCAAGTCCTAGTAAGTCTGTAAACAGTTTGTCCATTCAAAAATCGCTAAAAAGCAATTCAGGAAGCATGGTGTAAGATGTATGTGGTGGCATTTCAGTGCAGCTTCACATTTTCTAAAGATGAAATTTCCACCACCGTTGGAGAATACTTGTGGGAATATTTGTGTTATGAATGAAGTTCTTATTCCACTGCTATAAAATTCATCTTACTAGTGTTTATTTACATAGGAAGGTTCTTATAATACATTCACTTTTAATATCCTTCCCTTTCAGTTTTTGCATTGTAACAAAAATTTACTCAGCTCTGTAATTTCGTTCCATGTGAAACCACTGAAAATCAGTGAAACCTGCCAAACTCCCACGTTTCATTTAACAATCTATTCTCACAACAGCTTCAGCTGACTTCGGCCAGTGAATTCCAAACTTTGGGGGCTAAGTGCAATAGAAGGGCAAGGGTTGACCAAGTGCGACCCTCATCTAGAAGCCAGCCTCAACGGAGATCCTGGAGATCCTTTGGGGTTGCTGTTACTCACCTTCTTCCACTTCCTCATTGCTTTTGTCCTCATCTGCTGTCAGGTCTGGGGATTGCGTCCATAAAGAAAGAGGATGGGGAGAGAAGGGAGAAAAGAATCTCTGCATTAGTTTGTCAAGAGTAGTTTATCACTGCAAATGTGCAAGCGTGCAGATAAGATCTCAGCAATCAACAGGAAGAGAGATCCCAAGACAGGTCGGAAAAGAGGTAGGATTTTTATAAGAGCGGGTGACCTTCTCTGGAAAAGTCACTCTGCTTCTAGAGTGCTGACATTAAAGTTAATGTAATCACGGTTCCTTTGTAGAGTTTTAGCTGCAGATGTAGCATAGCACTGTTCACTGTATATGCTATTACACTTCCTTTTTAAAGGTTTTATTTGACCAGACATAGGAAACTTAGGAACATATTTCCTGGAAAAGTTAAATTCCACGTCTAATGAAAAGGATGTAAGCACATCTGAGGACGATGACACATCTGAAGGCAGTGGAATCATTTCTCCAGCTGATATTGAACTGTCTTCATTGAACTAGTGTCTTGAAGAAGGTTCCTAAGAAAAGAAGGAAATTCAAATTCTACCCGGAACTGCGGAGACTCGGGGTCTGAGTCCTCCAAAGCTGAGTGTCCAAGGCCAGAGCACAGGGACCCAGAGTGCACGTCTGTTTGATCTCGAGGTATATACACATATACACACATAGACACATTGTCTGGATGCATGAAAACCTGCTTGGCTTCAAAACAGAGCCAGGGAAAAAACTTCAGCACGTCCATAGGGCCACCAGGTTCCATCACTAGTGACAAACTTCCAAACAAGGAGCAACATTTAAAGGAGGGGTTTATTTATCAACACACAGCCAATCTAAGCAACTAAAAACCCTCTAGTTCTGCTGTATGAACCGCGCAAGCTGGTGATTACCAAGGTTTTGCCCTTAGGTTGTTAAAGAAGAAGAAGAAGAAGAAAAAAAAAACTTTAACCATTTTGGGCTATGCAAATGGGTGACATAAGTACAAAGTAAACGATTTCTAAGCGCTGCTAGAACTAACTAACAATTTATGTTCGATAGGTCTAGTACCCATGGATAGTCTTCATATACTCCTGGACTCCCACAGACCCAGCAACCCAGCATTTATTCTGCGGACCCACTCCCAGCCAGCGGTACAGATCTATGGTGAGTTAGCCGGGGCTTTCCATCCTCTTCCTTAACCAAGAAGTCCAGATTTCTGGGCTCCTGGAAATCTTAACTCTGGTATGATGAGTCCATCCATGCTCAGCTGTCTTGATTGATGTTTCTGTGGTTAGTAATACCTGATAAGGTCCACGCTACTTTGCCAGCAGCAGTGCTTCTTTCCATGCTTTGACCAAGACTCAATCCCCTGGTTGGATATCATGGACTGCAAAATCCAAGGGGAAGGTCTGTGCCAGCTGGCTTTCTGTTGGAGAGACTTCACAAGAGAAAGTATTCTGGCCACATATTGTTTTAAATATATATCACTTATCTCTACCTCCCTGTCAGGTTGGGTGTTAGCAGTGTAGGAAATCCCAAACATTATTTCAAAGGGGGACAGTTGAATGTCTCCCCTTGGTTTTGCTCTTCTTTTTGCTAAAGCTAATGGTAGAAGTCGTGTCCACAGCATCTTAGTTTCTAACACCAATTTCAAAAGATGCTTTTTAAAGTTTCCATTCATCCTTTCCACTCTATCCGAGCTCTGGGGATGCCAAGGGGTGTGCAAGTCCCACTGAATCCCCAGGGCAGTCATGACACCTTGAAGGACCTTTCCTGTAAAATGAGTGCCTCTGAATCTACTGCCTCTACCAACCCATATCTTGGCCTCTGTGGGCATTCCCTCCTCCAATGTCCTTCCTCTCTGCTGAGGGCAGGCTAAACTGCGTTTTGGCCTGCCTGTGTGTGCTCATCCTCCCATAATTGACAAGCTTTTTGCAAGATTATCCTCTTTCCCTGGGATCCAAAAAGGATTCCTAAAAGAAAATCCCAAACCTGCCAAGTATAATCTGCATTTCTAAGATATTCAGTTTTCATTTCCCCAATTCCTATAGGATCATCTAAATAAGGGGGTAGTTCTTTCTTTAATCCCCTTCTATCTTGGGTGGTCAATGGCACGATTACAAATCCAAATCCAAACCATGCCCCCGCCGATCCTGGCCTCGCAGTGGAACCTGCTATTTGGCTTTGGGGCTTTTGGCACCTTGTACTACTGGCTTCCTTTTCTTGTTTTGAAAGGGACAAAATGTCCCATTCCACCTCCTCTTCACTGTCACTAGAAGCAGGTGGTGCAGAGGGGACAGGAGCTGTGGCACCTCATGGATTTTGGTGATAAGATGGGGGAAGGTACTGGAGGACATCCCACACCTCCCTATCTGTCTTTTTCCTTTCTTCAGGTTTCTGCTTCCCTTTTTCTCCTCTTTGTTACATAGATTCCTCTAGGTGAAGGAAGGAAGGAAGGAAGGAAGGAAGGAAGGAAGGAAGGAAGGAAGGAAGGAAGGAAGGAAGGAAGGAAGGAAGGAAGGAAGGAAGGAAGGAAGGAAGGAAGAGCACAGAACACAGATTCTCAATGTCAGTTACTCTAGGGATGAGTAGATGTGCATGGTTGGTTATTGGTGCTAGTGTCGAACCCACTGAAACAATTTCCTCATTGCAGCCTTGAGCTCCTTGTTCCTAATGCTGTAGATGAGGGGGTTCAGGGCTGGAGGTACCACCGAGTACAGAAGAGCCAGCACCAGATTCAGAACTGGTGAGGAGAGGGATGGGGGCTTCAGATAGGCCAAAAATGAAGTAGTGACAAAAAGGGAGACCACGGCCAGGTGTGGGAGGCACATGGAAAAGGCTTTGTGCTGGTCCTGCTCAGAGGGGAGCCTCAGCACGGCAGCAAAGATCTGCATGTAGGACATCACAATGAAAATGAAACACCCAAACGCTAAACAAAGACTAACCATACTAACCCCAACTTCCCTGAGATAGGAGTATGAGCAGGAGAGCTTGAGGATCTGGGGGATCTCACAGAAGAACTGCTCTACCACATTGCCTTGGCAGAAGGGTAGGGAAAATGTGTTCCCAGTTTGCAGGAGAGCATTGAGAAAGCCACTGGTCCAGGCAGCTGCTGCCATTCTGACACAAGCTCTGCTGTCCAGGAGGGTCCCGTAGTGGAGGGGTCTGCAGATGGCAATGTAGCGGTCATAGGCCATGACTGTGAGGAGAGAAAACTCTGCTGACATGAAAAAGACAAACATAAGGATCTGGGCAGCACATCCCAAGTAGGAAATGGCCCTGGTGTTCCACAGGGAATTGTGCATGGATTTGGGGACAGTGATGGATATGGAGCCCAGGTCGAGGAGGGAGAGGTTGAGAAGGAAGAAGTACAGGGGGTGTGGAGGCAGTGGTCGCAGGCTACGGCTGTGATGATGAGGCCGTTGGTGAGGAGGGCAGCCAGGTAGACGGCCAGGAAGAACGAGAAGTGCAAGAGCTGCAGCTCCCGCCTGTCTGCGAATGGCAGGAGGAGGAAGTCACTGAGGGAGCTCCTGTTGGACATTTGTTGCTTTGCAGCATAGGGGCAATATGTGAGGAAGAAAAGACATGGACAAGTTAGAGGAAACTTCTCTGAGCAAAACTTTCCCATATCCGTGCCCAAACACACACTCATTGCCTCCCCCCGATTTTAGCAGGACCATCCTTGAGCTCTATGGCTTCAGCTCTTGCCCTTGATGCTGGCCTCTCCATCTGCCTTGGTCTCAATTGCCCTGTGCTCTCACCTTGGATGTGTAGGATGCTTGCACTCGTGTTACCCCTCAATTAAATGACCCCATGGAGAGCAGAGGATTCCTTTACATCAGGTCCACCAGCACTCTTTTGGAGGGGATGTCAGGCAGGTTTCCGCCCTCCCCTTGGAGCCAGCAACACTTTGGGCTCCTGCCAGCTGCCCACATCCACCTCCCTGCAGCGATTCTGTGACCTCAGATTCCAGGAGGCTTCTCCCTGGGGCACCCAGACAGCACCTGCTGTAACGGGGGAGCTGAGCTCTTCCGGAGGGCAGCTTGCAGCCCAGACGGGCACCCAGGGAGATGGCAGGATGTCCTAAGGATGGGGTGTCCTGATGAGAGAGGTGGCTCATTCCAAGCTCCTCCAACCGCACTGCCCTGAGCCCCACAGCTTAGAGGGCACTTGGGCACCATCTGCATGGCAGGACCCACAGGGCCACTGTCTGACCTGCATCAGAAACCCCCTGCCCACAGAGTCCAAGGGAAGGAGAAGGGCAGCGTGGGCAGGTGGGATCATGGAGTAACACCATGATAGCTGTGCCAAGGGAAGCAGGGCCTGGCAGGGACAGAGGGGCACTCAGATGTGTCTCCTCTCCTGGACATCTGGCTGCTCTGGGACAACTCCTGCCCTGGCCCCCATGGCCTGGAGTGCAGAGGGCTGTGCTGGTGGGAAGGGGCGCTGCAGGAGGCAGTTTCCTCTCACCATGATTCCATTGCCTGGAGCCGTCCCTGCAGGAGCTGCTTCTCTATCCCCACGTCTCTGCCCTGTCCATGTTCGTAGACCCCATTGCACCCGCTGGGTGCTCAGCTCTGCCCTGTAGACACCTGCCAGGGGCAGGACCCTGCCCAGGGCACCTCCATGTTTGCAGGTGCAAAAGAGCAGATGAGACAAACCTTGCTGAGGCTGGGGAGGGGATGTTGGCTGTGTCTGCAGGCAGAAGGGTGGGCGAAGGCAGCTGTGACCCCTCTGAATGTGTGGCTGGGAGTCCCTGCTCTAAAGCACGACCAGCTCCAAACAGGAGAAGCTGGGAGAGCCACCCTGACAAATCCAATCAGCTGCTGAAGGCGCCAGGTTCAGAAGATCCCTCCAGGAACCGCAGCAGTGTAGCCCTGCAGCCAGAGACTTACCGTGTCAAGGGCTGGGGAGGTTTCTGCCTGCAGCGAGCTCAGCCGCCCTCCCATTCCCAACTGTCTTTCACTTATGAGCGACTCATCCCAGCCTGGTGCCTGCGGGCAGTGCCCTGAGTCTTGGTGCTCCTTTATGAGGAGCTGCTCCTGGGCAGAGCTGTCTCTCTGCAGCGCCTGCCAGGTTGCCATGGGCTCCCGCAGTCCCAGGAGCCAGGCCCAGCTCAGGATCAGGGACCCAGCTGGAGATGGGACTCTAGGGCTGACCGTTCCTGAAAGGCAGCAGGGTCATTCCTGGGAAATGTCCACCGATGTAGTCTAAAATGATCACCAATGGTCCCTTCGTAAGCCATGGAAAGAGATTCTGAGAGCCTGGAGTCCAGCACTGCAGTTGGTCCCATCAGGGCATGATCATCTATGAGATGGAAATGTCCCACTGGGGAAGCCTCTGCTCTCATCTCATAAGAGGAAAGGATGCCCGCCCAGGAGCAGAAAGCTTGTTCATTAACTCCTGCTCCTTGGTCTCTTCACAGGGAGTTAATCTATTCACCAAATGCCCACTGAGAAGCTCCTGGGATGGAGCAGGGTTCAGTTCCTTCCTCTGTGCTCCATAAATTCACAGGAGGTTTCCCCTTCACGAAATTTAATGTCTCTCTTCATGGGAGATTCCTGTCTAAGCTGCCACCGTAATCGATAGGGATGGAGAGAAGGAGGCAGCTGGACACACACACCCAGCTTTGGACATTTGAAGGGACAGAGGTGCTCCAGGACATGTGCAAGTGTCTGTCTGCCCTGATGGAGCAACCAGGACTCCGACAGCCTTCTGGAGCTGCAGCTGGGGATTAGCTGAAGAATCTCCTTGCCCATCTGCAATGACACTCAATGCCAACTATCCCTAGAGCTCCTCTCACTAAGAAGCTCAGACCTGCACAAGTTCTGACACTGCAAAGAGCTCATGAAATTAATTCAGAGCAGACACTTGATTAACTCTTGGATATGGGAGCATCTCTGCTGTGCATTTCCAACCCTGGAGGTTTTCCAGGCAGAATCAAGGCCACAGAAACCAGGTCTCAGCCCAAAGCTGATGCTGCAGGAAGTACATGCTACGTGCTGTGGGCTATGTGCTATGGCTGTTGTCTCTGCCAGCAAGGCCTGCTAGGAAACACTGGGGCTTTATTGCCCCCATTACCCTTTTGTGGACCGTGAGGGGTGCCATGTGTTTGTCCTGCATTCAGCATTGCCCATCCTCACCTGCACACTGATGCCAGGAAGAGCCCTGGGCAATGCATGGGAGAAAAGATCTCACTTCCCAGAGTTTCTCTGTCCATGCTCAGCCATTTTCCTTGATAAAACACATCAAGGGTGCATGCAGCATCAGAGCCCCCTGAGTATTTCCTGTACCTATTATCAGTCATTACATGTTTGAGTTTTAATCAGCCCTTGATGAGTTGTTGTTATTAATGGCTCTCAGTGAGACTATTAACTGTTGCAGTTCAAATGGCTGCTGCGACCTGGTTCAGGGATGGCACGGCGACCACCCCCAAGCCACTCGGGCTATCAGCTAGTTGACACAAATGTGGTGGACGGCAAATGGCGTTTATTGATGGGAAACAAGGTGTTATATAGCTAGGTTTACAACGTCACATCCGTCTGCTTACACCATAGACTAAACACTATTGGCTACTAGGGGCCCTATCTTTCCGTACAGCACGATATCTTCCGGCCGCCGTTCCCTAACTATCTGCAACAACTTCCCCCCTCCCTATGCATAACAAAACTAGCTAAAATACAACTATCTTATTCTTATTACTATCTTATTCTATTCTTATAGTTATACCAATCTTAAAATTACATATCATAAACTTGACATAAAACATAAGGCACAAAGAAGAAGGCGCGTAGAAGGTAGGGGATGACAGGTAATACCAGGGTGTAGGAATAGGGTGTACCTTGGGATAACTTGGGGGTAATACTGAGTGGATATATTCTTAAAGCAGTTGTTGGTGTTCTACTAACATGATGTTAACCTTCTCTAGCTGATTCTTGACAAACGGCATGAGCTTATTCAATATACAGGGTCCAAAGATTAGCGTCATCATGATCATTGTGATCAGCCCTGTCAAGGTGGATATCAGGGTGGTTAACCACGGCGAACCGGTGAACAAATTTTTGTACCGGCTGCGTTTGGAACAGGGTTCAATGGGTGCTAGTTGGCAAGGCATGGCACTGAAAACTGGTGGCCCTGTAGTTATTTTTGTACTAATTGCTTGAGATTGTTCGATCTGTTCAAGTACCCCATTTAAAGGGCTGGTGTGACTCTACCTGTCCTATAGTGACAAGCTGCAAAATTAAGATAACGCAAAGGCATCGCGGCCCCCTCTTGCGGAGGCTGTTTTGTTGTTTTCTGGATTCGGTCAGCGTGGAACTCGCAGGCTCGGGCGGGACGCTTGTCACCGGGGTGTACGGGTTACGGGGGTGTCCGATGATCCGGTCCTGTGAACAGAAACTCACAATTTTCATTAGTTTTATTTTAAAGGTAACAGCCTCCTGAATTGGGGTCAGATGCTCTTCCTTTGCAACATGCTTAATCATGAATGCTCCCACCGGTTTTTCTTTAATTCGGATGTTTACCTTCTTTTTCTCCTTCCTTAAGTTTGAATCGGTTGTGAGCCACTCGTCCTGACTAGTGGCTGATCCGGAGTCGGAACTCGACTGACTGGTCACTTCCGGGCTCCGGTACTTTTTCGTTGGGCTTCGGCGTTTTTTGAAATGTCCGCTCTCATCGGTTCTCCGCCCCTCCCTCGGGCTCGCTCCAGGTCCCTCACTCGGACTTGCTCTCGACCCCTCACTCGGGTCTTCTCTTTGTCCCTCACTCGGACTTGCTCTCGACCCCTCACTCGGATCTTCTCTTTGTCCCTCACTCGGACTTGCTCCCGACCCCTCACTCGGGTCTTCTCTTTGTCCCTCACTCGGACTTGCTCCCGACCCCTCACTCGGGTCTTCTCTTTGTCCCTCACTCGGACTTGCTCCCGACCCCTCACTCGGATCTTCTCTTTGTCCCTCACTCGGACTTGCTCTCGACCCCTCACTCGGGTCTTCTCTTTGTCCCTCACTCGGACTTGCTCCCGACCCCTCACTCGGATCTTCTCTTTGTCCCTCACTCGGACTTGCTCTCGACCCCTCACTCGGGTCTTCTCTTTGTCCCTCACTCGGACTTGCTCTCGACCCCTCACTCGGGTCTTCTCTTTGTCCCTCACTCGGACTTGCTCCCGACCCCTCACTCGGGTCTTCTCTTTGTCCCTCACTCGGACTTGCTCCCGACCCCTCACTCGGATCTTCTCTTTGTCCCTCACTCGGACTTGCTCTCGACCCCTCACTCGGGTCTTCTCTTTGTCCCTCACTCGGACTTGCTCCCGACCCCTCACTCGGGTCTTCTCTTTGTCCCTCACTCGGACTTGCTCCCGACCCCTCACTCGGGTCTTCTCTTTGTCCCTCACTCGGACTTGCTCCCGACCCCTCACTCGGGTCTTCTCTTTGTCCCTCACTCGGACTTGCTCCCGACCCCTCACTCGGGTCTTCTCTCCGCCTCTCCCTCGGACTTCCTCTCGGCCCCTCCCTCGGGCCGCCCTCAGGTGTCCGGTCACTCCCATTGGTTTCCGGTTCCGGCGCCTCACTCGCGCCGGGGGCACCCTCGCCCCGCCCTTCTCCTTGTGGCTCAGCGCCATTTTGAGGGGCATAGGGTGGTGGCCTGGCCCAGACGTCACCATGCTCTGACTTCTTTTCAATGTTCCTGGCTTCCTCGGCTAGCTCGCTCCAAACAGATTTCGGCTGTTTCTGCTCCTCTGTAAGCGGGGCGGGGCTCGGGGATGGAGGGGATGTTTCACCCTCTTGCTGACCTTTAGGCTCAGCAGAATTGCCATCATCTGGGGGGTCCAAAGTCTGCGCAGTTGTCCCGATTCCCACTTTGGACGTGGCCAATAAACAGTCTTTTACTGCTACCCAAGTCTCCTGCTCTTTCATAGCTTTCTGTAGGGCTTGTACAACTTTTCCCCAAGCCTTAAGGTTTTTCCCACAACCTGAGAACATTGTCTCCTCAGCTAATGCCATAGTACATTTGTCCCACAGTTCAGGGTGGAGAATATCCACCGGCTGGTCTATAGCCTTAATTTTCAAAAGCCTTGTAACTGCAAGAGTAAAATCTTGCAGTTTCTGTAAGGCTTGTACAACTTTTCCCCAAGCCTTAAGGTTTTTCCCACAACCTGAGAACATTGTCTCCTCAGCTAATGCCATAGTACATTTGTCCCACAGTTCAGGGTGGAGAATATCCACCGGCTGGTCTATAGCCTTAATTTTCAAAAGCGTTGTAACTGCAAGAGTAAAATCTTTTGGCTTACAATCAATCCCCCAGTACTTATGTAATTGCGATACGACCTTTATGAGGGCTTCCATCCTCCTTGTTGATTCGGTAGTGTCCCCTTCGCCGGGGTGGTCCACTTGCTCTGGCTGCTGCTCACGCTGCTCGCTCATCCAGGCGATGACGTTCCCGGGTTTCGGCACCACTTGTTGCAGTTCAAATGGCTGCTGCGACCTGGTTCAGGGATGGCACGGCGACCACCCCCAAGCCACTCGGGCTATCAGCTAGTTGACACAAATGTGGTGGACGGCAAATGGCGTTTATTGATGGGAAACAAGGTGTTATATAGCTAGGTTTACAACGTCACATCCGTCTGCTTACACCATAGACTAAACACTATTGGCTACTAGGGGCCCTATCTTTCCGTACAGCGCGATATCTTCCGGCCGCCGTTCCCTAACTATCTGCAACAATTAACGCTCTGCAAAACTTGGGGATTTGCTTCTGACTTGGAATTCTACAATATTTTGTTCAATTTTGTTCAATTTCCTTTCCATAGCTGCAATTCATGGACTCAGCTCCAAGGACACCACATGGCTCATTAAAAAGCAAGCACCACTGACAAACATTATTTCTCTCGGCAATTTTCTTCAAGACTTTTATGGCTAACAGAGGGCGTTTCAAGAGTGTAGCTGAAAGTTAGAGACATCAGTAATAGACAAGTATTTCTGCTTTTAAAGGTTTTTGGTGTTGTTGTTATTATTATTCAGATTTCAGGGATAGTGACCGCAACATTCCCAATTGCTATCAATCCAGACTGACTCCTAAAGACATACAGGACATGTGACAGGACGAGGGGTAATGGGTACAAGTTGAAACATAGGAAATTTAGTCTGCATATGAAGAAGAACTTCACTGTGAGGGTAACAGAGCCCTGGAACAGGCTGCCCAGAGAGGCTGTGGAGTCTCCTTCTCTGGAGATCTTCAAAACCCGCCCGGATGTGACCCTGTGCCACGTGCTCTAGGTGTCCCTGCTTGAGTAGGGGGGTTGGACTAGATGAGCTCTAGAGGTCTCTTCCAACCTCAACCATTCTGTGATTCCGTGATTCTGTTGGTGGATGTTTCTCCAGGAAACCTGCAGGCATTCAAGGGAGCTTAGAGCAGGGGCTCAGAGGTTCCCCCAGTGATGCTGATGAAGGGCGAAGACTATCTGCCTTCTTCAGGACAGTCTCTCAGTGAGATTCAAATGAGAGATTCTAGATGTTAAGTGGTGTTAACTGGAAGCTTTTATCTTTAAGCAGAAAAAGGAAGACAGACAGAAAGACAGAGAGAAAGAGAGAGAACGAGAGAGACAGAGATAGAGGATGAGAGAAAGAAAGGAAGAGAGGACGGAAGGAAAAGAGGAAGAGAGGAAGGAAGGCAGGGAGAGAGGAATGAAAAGGAAGAAAGGAAGAAAGGAAGGAAGGAAGAAAGAGAGGAAGGGAGGAAGGAAGAGAGGAAGGGAGGAAGAAAAGAAGGGAGGGAGGGAGGGAGGGAGGGAGGGAGGGAGGAAGGAAGGAAGGAAGGAAGGAAGGAAGGAAGGAAGGAAGGAAGGAAGGAAGGAAGGAAGGAAGGAAGGAAGGAAGGAAGGAAGGAAGGAAGGAAGGAAGGAAGGAAGGAAGGAAGGAAGAGAGAGAGAGAGAAAGAGAGAAAGAAAGAAAGGGAGAAAGAAAGAGAGAAAGAAAGAGAGAAAGAAAGACAAAGAAAGAGAGGAAGAGAGAGAGAAAGAGGGAAGGAGAGAAAGCAAGCAAGCAAGCAAGCAAGACCCTTAATGCCAGTTACCCTGGGGATGAGTAGATATACATCGTCAGTCATGCAGTAGATGCAGATGGTCTCGGCATTGTACCCACTGAACCAGTTTCCTCAGTGCAGCTTTGAGCTCCTTGTTCCTCAAGCTGTAGATGAGGGGGTTCAGTGTAGGAGGCACCAGCAAGTACAAAACAGCCAGGACCAGATCCAGAGCTGGGCAGGACATGGAGGGGGGCTTCAGGTAGGCAAAAAATGAAGTACTGGCAAAAAGGAGGACCACAGCCAGGTGCGGGAGGCACATGGAAAAGGCTTTGTGACGGCCCTGCACAGAGGGGATCCTCAGCACAGCTCTGAAGATCTGTACATAGGACACCATGATGAAAATGAAACACCCAAAGGCTAAACAAAGACTAACCAAAATAGCTCCAACTTCCCTGAGGTAGGCATCTGAGCAGGAGAGCTTGAGGATCTGGAGGATCTCGCAAAAAAACTGCTCCACCTCATTGCCTTGGCAGAGGGGAATGGAAAATGTGTTCCCAGTGTGCAGGAGAGCATAGAGAAAGCCACTGGTCCAGGCAGCTGCAGCCATTTTGACACAAACTCTGCTGCCCAGCAGGGTCCCATAGTGCAGGGGTCTGCAGATGGCAACGTAGCGGTCATAGGCCATGACTGTGAGGAGACAATACTCTGCTGAGATAAAGAAGAAAAAGAAAAAGATCTGCGTAGCACAACCCAAGTAGGAAATGTCCCTGCTGTCCCAGAGGGAATTGGCCATGGATTTGGGGACGGTGGTAGAAATGGATCCAAGGTCGAGGAGGGAGAGGTTGAGAAGGAAGAAGTACATGGGGGTGTGGAGGCGGTGGTCACAGGCTACAGCTGTGATGATGAGGCCGTTGGCCAGGAGGGCAGCCAGGTAGATGGCCAGGAAGAGCGAGAAGTGCAAGAGCTGCAGCTCCCGCCTGTCTGAGAACAGCAGGAGGAGGAACTCATTGAGGGAGCTGCTGTTGGACATCTATTCCATTGAGCTCAGGAAAACTGTGTATGGAAAAAAGGCAATAATAGCTTAGAAGAATTTTCTCTGAAATAAACTTTCCATTTTTCACAGAAATGCTTCTGGACCGCATCCCAACCCTCAGTAATTCCTTCTTCTCACTATCACCTTCAGTCAGCTCCTCAGTCTCTGCTCCACCTGAGTGTTCTGGGAGGAGCCGGAGCCTGAGTTACTCTACGCCAATGTGTATAAAGGACTGGTTCTTGATATCTGTTCTTTACGGAGTTGATGTCACAGGACATCCACCTTTAATATAAAGGGTCTTTTCATATTCCCACACACACTTCCAAGGAGTTTGGGGTGCAGCAGGGGGTTTTAGCATTTTGTTTTAAAATTACTTAATTTGGAAATTTTTAGATTCTGTCACCATATCTCGTCAGGTTCTTTGCATGTCTTTATTGATATGCAAATAAAGACAGATGTCTCTATTTCTGAAAATGTGAACATTAAGCAGACTGGAGAAGGAAATGGGCTCTCTGCTGCTTAGGGTACAGTGTGGAGTGCTGTTGAGTCCATCTGCTTTGTTCCTCCAAACAAACCTGGACTCTGTTGAGATCATAGAAGACGGGTTTCAAAGCACTCATTTAACTTTGCTCTCCCTCTTAGCTCAAGGTGGATACGTGATGGAGAGAACAGGACACTGCTACTGACATGGCAAAGACTCTGTGCACTGAGTCCACTTATGGAGGGCAGCTCACAAACCCAGCAGGACAACAGAGACAGTCACGTGTCCTGCCAGCCACAAGGTCTCCTAAAGGGAGAGTCAACCCCTTTGCAGCCCCTCCAATGACGCTGCCCAGCACCCTGGGCACATTGCCCCTCTTCAGACACCTCCATGGCAGGACCTCAGGGTGAGTATCTGAATTTGTAGCTGAAGCCCCAGCTGACTGCCAGGACAAGAGCAGAAAGGAGAGGCAGGGGCACGAGGAGAAACACTGTGACTGCTGCCAAGGGAGGACAGACAGACAGAGCGGCACCGTCCCCAGGTTGCACCTCCCAGACAGTGTGGACTTCCAGGACAGTGGTTCTCAGCCCCTGTGCCTTGCAATGGGAAATGGGCACATGGCAGGAGAGAGGCAGCTCTGCTGTTCAGGAAATCTGACTGCAGGGGAGGTCAGAAATGCCCTGGAGCCCTTCCCCTTGAGAGCAGAGTGAGACTAAGCACAATGAGAATGAGGAGAGCTGCAAAGGGGATATTGCTGCTGCCCACAGGTGAAAAGGCAGTTGAAGGAATATTGTGCGGTCCTTGTAGACCTATTGATCCCTCCGAGCAGCACTGCAGAGCTCTCCTTCAGGCATCTAAACCTAAAATGTCCCATTCATTTGCTGCCTTGTCAAAGATACAAAACAAAATCCTAGCCTCTGGATATTCCCTTCCCTTTCATAGAAGCTTCCCAAGAGTGTCCTCTTGAAAAGCCCTTTCCAAATATGTTGTGTGGGTGAGGCTGAGCTGTGAGCAGCCCTGACCCCGCACAGCAGCCTCTCAGCAGGAGAATGAACCTGCCCAGGGGGGATCTCTCCTCCCACCCAGAGCTTCTCCCTGCAGCGCCCTGGCAGGCTGAGTGCTGATCCTCACAGAATCACTGCACCGGGCACACAGCACCCTGGGGCGCATGGACACTGCTCTGAAGAACAGTGCTCTGGAGAACCTATGTGCCCACATTGCCTTCACTGTCTTGCACCAGCTCCAGAAGAAGCAGCCACGATGCCCTGACCTTGTGATGCTGGGACAGGGAATTTCTGTTCTGAAGCATCTCCTCATATGCGAAATAGAAGCAGGGAGAACAATCCTCAAAAAAAAAAAAAAAGTCATCAGCTGGAGGGGTGCTGGAGACCCCTCCAGAAACCTCAGTAGCATTACCCTGCAGCCGGTGACTTACCGTGTCACAGATTGCTCCCACCATGAGCTCTCCTCTGTCCTCCCACTCCACACTGCCATTCCCCTCTCGCTGCCTTCTCTCCTCCCCTGTCCGCAGCAGCAGGCAGTGCCCGCAGCCCTGCTGCTCTTGGCACAGGAGCTGCTCCTGCACTCGGCTGTCTCTGGGAAGTGCTGCCAGGCTGCCACGAGCTGCAGCCCAGCTGAATTCATGAATTACTCTGTCCCTTGGGATTCCTCCCTCTGGGATATGTTCCATCAAGTAGAGTAACCTGTTTTCCTTCTCTAGAGACTACAGGGATACAGATTCCAACATTGCAGTTTATTTCATCAGACAATGATTTTCTACCAAAGTTAGAAATGTCCCACGGGAAGTCCTGATTTACATCTCTTATCTAGGCAGGACACCCAGACAGGGATAAGAAGGGATCTTGTTGACACATGGTGCATATATGATTCAGATGACTTATTTGGATGGCTTATTGGGGTTCCACATGTCTGTTCAGAAGCGCCAGGTTTGGAGAAGGATTCAGCTAACTCATGAACTCCACAAATACATGGCAGGTGGGATTCCCCCTTACCAGGCTAAGCATGGACATGGTCTGCTTGCAAGCTCCTGGCCTAAAGGTCCTAATGGAATCACTGGAGATAGAGCTTCAGTGGGAGGCAAGGGCAGGCATTTCCTTGGTCATGTCTAATGACCCTGGATGCCTTCTGTCCTACTAGAGCAGCACTCACAATAAAGCTGAGGGACAGGCAGATCCCTACAACTCAAAAAGCTGATCTATTCCAGTGGAGACCATTTATAGAATCACAGAATGGTTGAGGTTGGAAGGAGCTTTGCAGATGATCTAGTTCAATCGCCTTGACCAAGCAGTGCCACCTACAGCAAAATGCACAGGATCCTGTCCAGGCAAGTCTGGAATATCTGCAGAGAAGGAGACTCCACAACCTTTCTGGGCAACTCATGCCAGTGCTCTGTCACCTTCACAGTCAAGATGCTTTTCCTCAAATTCAGGCAGAATGTCCTGTGCTTCGATTTGTGTCTGTTGCCTCTTGTGCCATCACTAGTCACCACTAAAAAGAGTCTGGGCCATCCTCTTATGCTCTTGGCATCCTCCCTTCAGGTATTTGCACATGCTGATAAGATCCCCTCTCAGCCTTCTCTTCTCCAGGCTGAAACAGGCTCAGGTCTCTCACCTTCTCCTCATAGGAGGGATGCTCCAGCTCCCTGATCAACTTTGTAGACCTATGCTGGGCTCTCTCCAGTAGCTTCATGTCCCTCTTGTACTGGGGAGCCCAGCACTGGACACAGGACTCAAGGGGTGGCCTCCCCAGGTGGTCACCTTACCAGGTGACCTGTAGAGAGGCAGGATCACCTCCCTTGTCCTCCTGGCAACAGTCTTCCTACTACACCCCAGAAGAGCACTGGCCTTCTTGGCAGCAAGGGGACATTGCTGGCTCATAAGCAAGCTTCAAGGGGGTTTGAGTGAGAGAAGGTGTCTTTCTCTGGTTGCAAGGGACATTTGGAGATCATCTGGTCAGATGTTGGTCAAGTCAATATTTGTAAGCACCTGGGAGGCCAGCAGCAGGCACATGGCACTGCTCCTGCTTCAGAGGGGGAATCACATTGTCTGTGCTCCTAGCTGGACAGCACCAGGCATTAGCAGGTCCATACACGCCTGTGAGGGTGACCGTGAGCTCTGCTCTTTGCTGAGTCCCTGGCAGGCCAGCAAGAGGCGCCTGGCTGGGCAGTTCCTTGGGAGGTCCCTGCTGGCAGAGCAGCTGCGAGGCCAGCGCTGGCCCATGGCTGGGGACGGGCTCTGAGGCCGCTCCTGTCCCAGCAGCAGCGCGGCCGGCAGCGGCGTCTGGTGCAGACACGCGGGGAGGTCCCTTGTGTGCGCGGAGCTGCCGGGGCAGCAGCAGGCGCTGCCTGTGAGGCCAGGGGTGTCTCAGCAGCGGGCAGGGACACGGAGGCCATTGCGGGGACGCTGCCGGGAGGCCCCTGCTCTCTGCAGGGCTGGCTCTGTGCTGACGCGTGGGCGTCGGCTGGTGACGTCACTGCTGCCGCAGCCCCTGATAGGCCAGGCCGCGCAGCTGGTTGTGACGTCAGCAGCCCCTTCCTGGCCGGGGCGGCTCTGCCGAGGAACCTGGTGTCCCTGCAGCCCGCGGCGGCAGCAGCCCACGCTGGGCTGTGCGCGAGCGAGGTCCCCCTGCCCGAGGAGCTGCTGGGCCAGCAGGAGGCTCACGGCGGGGGCTGGCGCTGAGGTCGCTGCTGCCAGAGCAGTGAGGGGCCAGCAGCAGCGGCGGGGACGAGAGGGTTTGCTGAGGGTGCCCCGTGCAGGGGCTGACACCTGCGGAGCTCTGCAGCCCTGGAGAAAGGCAGCTCCTTAACCAAGAGGAGGGAGATGGAGCACTTAGCACCATGAATTTGTGCCGCTGTGAGCATGATCTTCTCTAGTGAACGTGGACAAGGAGCAGAGACTTGCGGCCAGCTACCATTGGACCAGGGAGCCCAGCAAGACCTTTTAGGCTGCTAAATGAACAAGTGCCTGAGCGAGCAGGGTGTAACGAGAACAGCACCATTAACAATCCATGATTGCAAGGCTCTTTGTCTGTAGTAATTCCCCTCCCTGTCCAACAGGAGGGACCTTGTGAGATTTTCCCACAGGGTCTGAACTGGGTCTCTGTCCTTCATGGGTCCACCTGCTTTTATGGTCTAGGTAGGACTGAAAGACATTAGAAGTCTGTGACTTTCTATCCAAGCATGTTCTCCTTGGAGAACAGGTACAAATGCTTTAGCAGGAGACAGAAGGAATGCCCCCCAGCAAAAGGGAGCTTGGAGCCTGCTGCCTGCTGGACACTGAGGTTCAGGCCTGAAGCTTCCTCAGCTCTTGCCGGGATCTGCATCCAGATATCCCAAGCGGCCTGTGTAACACATACAGATATGTATCCTGGAGCATGTGGAGTAGAAGAGGTAATCTCTCAGGTGGGACTGAGAAGAACTGGTGTGGGATGCGGTCATGGAGTCCTGGACAGCTGGTGCCATTGCAGGTGCCCTTGTCCTCTCTGCTCAGCCTCCCTCTGCAGCTCTGATGGCCTCTGGTCTCCCGAGGTTTCTGTGAGAGCTGCCAGGCCCAGGCACCTCCCTCAGAGACCCCGAGGACTCTCCAAGTGCTAATTTTAATTCCAGTATTTTCCTGTCACCTGTTACAAGACTGAGAGTATGAAAAAATGGTTTGGGAAGTGTATATGGGTAGCTAAAAAGAGCTCTGCATGTTCTTGGCTAGAAGTGGAGCTTGGAGACCTCCCTCAAGTGCCCTGAGAAAGGGAGAGAAGTTGGAGATTCGAGGTTTTGAAACTGGACTTGTCTGCTCTTAGGAAGGGTTGGGTTCCTTTTAGGGGAACTTATTTAGGATGATTGTCATGGAGTTCAGAGAGATGTGGGAACATGACATTGGAATCCAGGCTGACAGGCAGACGAGCTGTCCTCACTCTGCACAAGGTGACTATGATTCCATTCTTCTCAAGATTCCCAGTAGAAATGCTGAAAAATTCTGCCTCTGAGGAACACTCCCTGGGTGGTGTTTCACCTAATCTGCTGCTCTTGCAAGAGCCCTGGGGTCATTCTGAGAACCAGTCAAGAGCACAGATGCGTGCCAGCAGTATCAGTGACGGGGAGCCCCATTCTGCTGGGTCTCCTGCCCACCCCAACCACCTAGACCAGTGTGGAGTTAGGAGTCACCCCATGGCCTTATGGCCCCACAGCCCCACTTGTCTCCCTGGAGATTTTCTGACACCAACTGACACGGGGAGAAAAAGCTACAAAAGGGGTTTATTTGAAGCAGGCGATGGCTGCGGGCGATGTTGGCGAGTATGGTCTCTCTGGGCACATGGGTGCTACAGGACACAACAGGGCAGCATCTCTGTAGCCCTCAGGACACAGCATCCGTCGCTCTGTCTCTCGGCTCTTCTCCAGCCCCCATCTCAGGGTCCCTGTCTGGAACATGCATCCGCTCGCTGCTCCTCTCGCTGTCCCGGGATGCAGCAGCAGCAGAACGCTCTGCGCAGAGCTCGAAGCGCCGTCCTGAGCCGTGAGCGCCATCGCCGGGGAGCTACAACGTCCGGGAGGGCGGCGATGCCTGTGGTGGGAAGCAGAGCTGTGGGCGATGGGCTGCAGGGTGCAGGGCTGCACCTGCCTGTCCCTGCCACCAAGGGCTTCCCGAGGGGTTCTGTCCTCGGCACAGCAACTCCCGACCGCTTCCTGCTGCCGGCCTCGGTGCCACCCCCTGTGCCAGGACAGGCCAATGTCCCCAGCAGGGCTCTCCACACGGGTACGTACCTGCCTCAACGTCGGGTGTGGGGCTGCAGGAGGAGGGCTTCTCCTCCTCCTCTTGGGGCTCCAAGGCCACCTGCATGGGCAGAGCAAGAACACGCACCCGTCAGCCATCAGCTGGCCCTGCTGAGGGTCCCAGTGCCCAAGGTTGCACAATGGCAAAGGGTTTGGATCAGAGGAGGCTGCCCATGGCTGCATGTCCCAAGGGAAGGGACCTGCGGCTGGCACGGCAATGGGACAAGGCTCGTTGTGGGGCCATAGCAGAGGGCTGGGCAGGGAGAAAGGAAGGCAGCCAGGGGCGTGCGTGGCACAAGGGGGCTGGTGCCCTGGTGTGGAGGGGGCTGCTGCTGGGGCTGCCTCTTCCCTCCTCGCTTGGCATCCAGGCCTCAGGGCTGAATGCGACGTGGGCTGGAGCAGACTTCATCCCTGTGTCTTTGGCACTTGGAAATGGAGAGAAGCCGGCATCTCCCCATGGAGACATGGCAGAGGATAAATGCCTGGGGGTGACAGTGGGATGCCATGGGCAGGGGGACTCCAAGGAAATGGGGTAACTCTGAGCACCCCCCACACAGCTCCCACGGCAGCTCCCAGGGATGGTGAGGACAGGGGAGATGCTGCTTGCTCACCTGGGCAGCAGGGCCTGCAGCCGGCGGAGAAGCTGCTGCTGTTGTTTCCTGCAGCAGGGTTTCCTTGGGAGACGGGCTGCTGCTCATCTCATCCCAAGGGGTTTCAGCCGAAGGAGAGGCCTCTGGTGCAGGTTCTGGAGGAAGTGATGGAGACGGAGGAGCATTTTCCCCTGCATGCTGGATGAAGTTGCTGGATGCAGGGGAGGCCTCTGGTTCTGCTCCTGCACTTGCTGCTGGTGGGACAGGCACGCTGTCCTCTGCGTGCAGAAAGCTGTTGGCCAAAGGAGGTGCTCCTGGCTCACCGCCCCTGGGCATTGCTGGCTCAAGGCTCTCCATGTGGCCAGGTGCCTCGCTCACAGTCTCTGTGGTGCTGACATGGGGCGAGCAGGGCACCTTCTCGTGCTCTGTCTCCTGGTCCACAGCCGGGCTGCAAAGGCTGGCTCTGACCCAGGTCAAAGAGTTAATTTCCTCCACCTCCTCTTCCCCATCCTCCTCCTCCTCATCAGTGTCCTCTACTCTCTCCTCCTGCAGTGCTCCCAGGCCTCTCGGCGCCTCCCGGGTTGGGGCGTGAGCATAGAGCCGCTCCAGCACCTCCCACTTGCAGCTTGCGCCTTTGAGGAGCTCCACTCGCGTGATCTCTGGTCTCCAGAGGTCATAGAAGGAGTTTCTGGCGAGGAGCTAGAAGGAGAGAGGGAGGTTTGTTAAGGGAGGAAAGGCCTCGTGGGGCTCCGCCAGTGCTTTGACAAGCTGGCTGTCCCGCACGACGCGGCACAGCTGCTGGCCACAGCACCGGGAGGGCTCCCCCATGGCCCAGCACTCCTTTGCACTCACCTCCTTGGGTTTGGCATTGAGTGATCCTGCCAGCGTCAGGGAGAAACGGTTGCCACGGCCCTCCTCCTGCTCGTCCTGCCTCTCTCTCAGGTTCTGCTCCCTCATTGGAAAAGCTCCTTCTCGGAGCTGGGCCAAGCTCTGTCCAGTGCGCTGCAGGCAGCTCCTCTCCAGCTCCTCCAGCGGCTCTGTTCTGATGCTGAGCACAGCCAGGTAGCGTGCAGTGTTGTCTTCATGCACGTGCACTGGCCTTCCTTGGAGGTAGCACGTGATCTCCAAGGGCTGCTGCTGTGTCCGTGATGTCCGTACTCTCACTGGCCCACTTGGACAGCTTAGTCCGCTAGGCCAGCTCAGCCAGCTAGGAATGCTGCACTGGTGTCCTCCCTGACGACTGTAGGGATCGGGCCCTGTCTGAGGTGCAGAGGATGATGTGCTGGGGCGCCACTCTATGCTCTGGAGCTGCCATGATCTTGCCTGGGCGTCTTGATGGATGACCCGTGCCAGTACGTGTGGGGGCACAGGTACAGCGAGCTCCATCCGAGCACCGTCGGCACCAGGCTGTGCTGGCTCCCGTGGAGAGGGCGATGGCGTTTCTTGAGGCCTTCCAAGGCTGGTGGAGGGCTGCGGCTCTTGCACCGTGGAGGGGACATCGCTGGCCTTCTCCTCCACAACCTGCAATGAAGGCCACCACAAAGGCAGTCCTTACTGCTGTCCTTGTTCTGTCCCTCCATCCTTCCCAATGGGAAACCTCCTGCAGCCTCTGACCCCCTTGACGATGGCTCTGCCATGCAGGTGGCTGCTGCCCTGCTCCCAAAGGCTGCCTGGGGAGAGGGCTCGTGCCTATGGGCAAGCCTTGGGCAAAGGCAGCTCCTCGGAGAGCCCGAGGCGGGTGCGTGCAGGCTGCCGTGCAGAGCAGCGCTCGGCCTGCCGGGCACAGAGACCTCCTGGTGTCTCCCAGCAGGTCCCGCCTGCTTCTCGGCCCCATGGGGAGTCAGGCAGCGGCTCGGCCTCCACCGCCGCTCAGCTCTGTACCTGTGCGATGCCGTGTTCAGAGGTGCATGAGCCCTGAGGGCCGGGCAGCGGTGACAGCCGGTCCCTTTGGTGGGACGAAGCCGGGCTCCCGCTGCGCTGCACTGCTGCGGGCAGCTCCTGCTGGCCCACCTGTGGGGAGAAGGAGGCCCGTGATGGGGACACTTGTGTTGGTACGAGCAGCTCCAAATGACGGGAAACCCCAGCCTCGTGTCGAAGGGAACCTCCTGGCGGAGCACAATGCGGCTGTGCGTGGCCTGGACCTGCTCTCTGCCCTCAGTACAGAGCTCATGGGGTTCATGCGGGCCTTGGAGCGTCCAGATCAAAGAATCATAGAATCACTATGTTGGGAAAGATCTTCAAAACCATTCAGTCCGACTGTAAACCCCTCAACCCCATGTCTGCTAAACCATCGCTCTAAAGTGCCTTATCTGCGCATTTCTTGAAGTCTGCCAGGGACAGCGATTCTACCACTTCCCTGGGCAGCCTCTTCCAATGCTTCACCACTCTTTCCACCTGGAAAGTTTTCCTAATATTTAACCTGAGCCTCTCCTGGTGCAACCTGAAGCCATTCCCTCTTGTCTTATAGATAGCTATTTCTGGGAATAGATCAACCCTGCCTCACTACAACCACCTCTCAGGTTCTTGCGCAGAGCAATAATGTCTCCGTTGAGGCTCCTAGATAACCCCAGCTCCCTCAGCCACTCCTCATAGGGTCCATGCTCCAAAGCCTTCACCAGCTTTGGTGCCCCTCTCTGGGCACACTCCAGTGCCTCCATGGCTTTTATTTTTACTTTTTCTAGTGATGGGCCCAGAATTGAACACAGTGTTTGAGGTGCAACATCACCAGCATCAAGTACAGATGGAGAGTGCAGGTCAGGCTGCTTTTTCCGTGCCCAGGAATGCACGTCCCCTCGCTGGAGGAGCTCCTGCCCGGCTATCTTGACCCAGGGCTCCTTCCCCACCACCCCTGTGCTCTCCATGCGGGTCCTGTCCCTGCCTCCCAGCTCTCCCTCCAGCCCCAACACTCACCTCACTCGTGCACTCTTGCGCACTGGAGTTCCCTTCCATGGATGAGGTGCAGGCGTTCGCCTGCTGCTCCTTCTCCATCTCTAGGAACCTCTCTGAGGACCTCTTGCACGGGCACCAAGGGGAGTTGCTCCCTGCTGGTTGCGCCGCAATCCTCAGAGTGAAGACCCTAGCAGGGACACGGTCACCTTGGGGACTGCCCCATCACAGTGGCC
The DNA here is from genome assembly GCF_059628265.1 of Tinamus guttatus. Lineage (NCBI taxonomy): Eukaryota > Metazoa > Chordata > Aves > Tinamiformes > Tinamidae > Tinamus > Tinamus guttatus. Next base: position 267,699 of record NW_028289617.1, read on the forward strand.
TGTGGGTGTGATGCCACCCCCATCACAAAGCCCTGGGAGTTGCCATGGGGACACCAGGCACCTCCTCTCCCCACTCCTGAGCAGGTCCCTGGGGCGCAGGACGAGTTGTCCCCTCCACAGCTCTGCGCTCCCTGGGCCTTGCAGAGGCTGCCCCTCGTCAGGCGCTCCATAGCTGACACCCACCACGAGGCCAGCCCCATCCTCGCCCCTGTGCTCTCGATTGCCTCTTGGTTCACCCCAAGGCAGAGCTCCCTGCATCCCACTGCTCCCTCCCTGAGCTTCTCTTTCCCACATCACCCCGTGGCTATTCCTTGCCATCCCAGGCCATCACTTCCTCACTCTTTTTGGAGTCCTCCTCCTCCCCGAGTTGCTCCCACTTTGAGGCTCTCCTCACCAGCGTGGCCACCTGCTTGACCATCAGGTCAGCACATGGGAACAGCCGCGTTTTACACCCCATCAGCTTCATGTGACGCCAACCCCCAACCGGCCTCCATGAAAAGACAAAACACGTGGGACTCTTGTGCTTAGGTTCCTGACATGGGCTTCTTTCTGCCTACATGCATTTACCACCCCCGACCTTCCTGCCCTGTGGGTGCAGCATTGAGTGGTAAGAGTGGAGAAGGGAGTTAATACTGTTTGTTAATTGCAGTCAAAATGTAAAGAAATTGTTCTATTCCCCATCTAGGTGCATGCCTAGCTAAGAGACATTAGCTATCATCTTAATATGTAAGAAATGGTTATAGGTTTTATTGAGATATACAGGGTTTTTAACGAGGTTGTACAAGTGGAAATAAGTGGCAAGGATACGGCAAGTGTAGGAGAACACTTAAAGGAAGGGGAAGAAGGGAAGGCATGGGAAAATTACTAGAAGCATAGGGAAAAGTGCAGCAAATGAGCGCAAGAGTTGGAAAATAATAGAAGGCAAATATAAGCATTGGAAAAAGATTGAAATGGTGGGAAAAAGTGCAAAAGCATTGGAGAAGTGCCCAGATCGTGGAAAATAGGGAAAAACATGGGTAAGGAATGATAGTGTAGGAATATGGTCAAAAGTGCAGGAATGGTTACAAAAGTGGAAAAAGAGTGAAGTGATGGGAAAAAAAGGAAAGTGCAAAAAGAACACAGAGCTCGGTAATATTGAGAAAGCATGGGAATAGAAGGAGAGGTTGGGGAAAAGACAAAAGGGTAGGAAAATCTTCACAAGTGTGGGAAAATGGTCACAGACATGGGAGGGAATGTTTGTGAAAGAGAAGGAAAAAAAGTCAAATCATGGGAAAATTATCAAAGTAGAGGAAAATGTGGGAAAAACGTGGGAAGAAGTGGCAAAGTGTAAGAATACCAGTAAAAATTAATCTGTGGGGAAAACCTCCAAAGCAGGAGAAAAACAGACCGTGTGTGAAGCCTTGTGGAAGGGTCCAGGGCCCCCCACATCTCCAGTGTGCCCTTGCTCTCAGAAGGCGTCTGCCCCCAGGGAGGAGGGACGCTCTTGCCTTCTTGTCACCGCCAGGTGCCTGCAATGTGCCCCTGCTCTGCTGCCTGTTGCTGAGGGTCCCCAAGGCAGCCCCAGTCTCTGCAGACCCCTCTCCTACCATGGAGCAGGCCTGCCCGCGCAGTGCCTGGAGACCCCAGCAAGGCTGCGCTTAGAGGTGAAGGTGTCACTGTCCTCGGTGAAAGTCTGATTGGGGCCAAGGTCAGGAAAGGACAAGAGACAACAAGGACAAGCAGCAGCAAAGGGAATTTCAAGAGAGTTTAAGGACAAACAAATAATAATTTTTGTAGCTGAGCAGCACTGGGACAGGAGCCAGGAGATTTTCCTGCTGAAACCACCTACCAACCTGATGCAAGAGTAAAGTTAGCCCTTCCCAGAGCAACCTGGTTGCCTCCTGCCTCAAGAGGAAAGCCTGTGTGCAAAAGGACAAAGCGGGGGATTCTGTAAACTCTCACTTTAGCAAGGGCATTGAAAAGGTTTCTCATAGTCTCCTAGTCAATTTGGTGAACTGATCTGCAGAGGATCAGTGGACCATAAGGGAGGTGGTTGGAGCATCAGGCTCACTGAGAACAGTGATCAGCAGTACAGTGCTGCCAAGAGGCAGCTGGCTGTTAGTGGCATCCCTCAGTGATCAGCATGTGGGACAGGACTGCTACATCATAACATCAAGTTAGTGAAGAAGTCCCTGTATCTGGTCAGCCTGTGATTTGGCAGCCTGAGGTCACCCTTAGCCCGTTTCCTCTTCATATCCTCTAGGGGTGTGAAGAGTTTCTGGAGAGGGAGTGATAGAAGGTGTTAAGGGTGCAGCGACTAGCGCAGAGACCTTGGGGTGATGTGCCTCTCCCATTTCTGAAGCACGCTTGACTGTACATAAGGAGGACTTGGCCTAAGGTGTTGCCGCTCAAGCGGCGTGGCGACCTGGTTCAGGAACGGCACGGCGACCACCCCCAGGCCGCTCGGGCCATCAGCTCGCTGACACCAGTGTGGTAGACGGCAAATGGCGTTTATTGATGGGTAACAAGGTGTTACATAGCTAAGGTTTACAACGTCACATCCGTCGGCTTACATCATAAACTAACACTATTGGCTATTAGGGGCTCTACCTTTCCGTACAGCACGATATCTTCCGGCCGCCGGACCCTAACTATCTGCAACAGTGTAGTAATCTGCAACATCTTCCCCCTCCCTATGCATAAAAAAACTAGCTAAAATATGACTATCTTATCCTTACTTATTCTTATCTAATTACTTATTCTCATTATTATCTTATTCTTATTGCTATCTCATTATTATCTTACTCTTACTTATTGTCATTATTACCTTATCCTTATTACTTACTCTTATTATGTTACTCTTACTTACTCTTATTATTATTCTATTCTTATAGCTTATAACAATCTTAAGATTATGTATCATAAACTTGACATAAAAACATGAGGCACAAAGAAGAAGGCACGTAGAAGGTAGAGGATGACAGGTAATACCGCGGTATAGAAATAGGGTGTACCTTGGGATAACTTGGGGGTAATACTGAGTGGATATATTCTTAAAGCATTTGTCAGCGGTCTACTAACATGATGTTAACCTTCTCTAGCCAACTCTTGACAAACCGCATGAGCTTATTCAATATACAGGGTCCAAAGATCAGTGTCATCATGATCATTGCTATCGGCCCTATCAAGGTGGATATCAGGGTGGTTAACCATAGCATTTTGGTGACCCTGTAGTTACTTTTGTACTAATCGCTCGAGATTGTTCCATCTGTTCAAGTACCCATTTAAAGGGCTGATGTGACTCTACCTGTCCTATAGTGACAAGCTCCAAAATTTAGATCACGCAAAGGCATCGCGGCCCCCTCTTGCGGAGGCTGTTTTGTTGTTTTCTAGATTCGGTCAGTGTGGAACTCACAGGCTCGGGTGGGACGCCTGTCACCGGGGCGTCCGATGATCCAGTCCTGTGAACAGAAACTCACAATTTTCATTAGTTTTATTTTGAAGGTCTGGTTTAATAGACTTAAGCGGGCACCACTTGACTCTGCCATCTTTCCTCACAGTGACCTTTGGGTCGATCTTGGCATGGGGGGAGCACTGCCAGCGAGTCCCCCAGCCAAGGGCAGTTTACTGCAACGTGGCCGGCCTGGCCACATTTAGAACCTGCCATTACGTTGGCTATTGCGGTGTGAACAGACACCTGAATTGGGGTCAGATGCTCTTCCTTTGCAATGTGCTTAATCATGTCTGCGATACTTGACCCCGCCGGCAATGATCGCAGGATTTCTTTGGTTGCGGAACTGCATTGTTGGCGTAAACATCCTGCTACGACCGGGCCTTTTGCCTCTGTGGGCAGGGACGAAGAGTCGACCGCTGCTTGGAGACGATCTACAAATCGTGTAAAGCTCTCACTTTCACTTTGCTTTATTGAGGACCATTGCGATGGTTTGGCAACAACTCTACAGGCTGTGCGAATGGCTTCTCTGGCCGCACGAGTAGTTGTCATAACTTCATGGGCCCGCAGGCCATGGGCCTGCGCCTGGGGGGTGATCATTGTTGGATCTGCACCCATTAACCGCTGCAGGCTGGAGCCGTGTAATGGATGATCTGCCCCAGTTACTTGGGCTAAACACCTTGTGCAGTTGTCTTCCCATTCTTGTTTGAAAACGATCATCCCTGCTCCACCAAAGATCAGCCTACAAGTTTGTTTTATATCGAACGGGAGTAGATCGTCCCCCCTGAAGATACCATCTATGAGGGTCGAGACCATGGCAGAATTAGTCCCTTTATCTGCAATTGCTTTAACAATCGCTTGTACGTCCTTAGATTTTATCGGCGAGTGGACCCTCTGTCCCCCCTCCGTCACCCGGACCGGGAACGCTAGCGCGGCCGATGGGGCCCAGTCGGCACATGCGATCTTTATGTCCTTCCAGTCCGTGAGAGGGGTTTCTCCCCTTCGCGGTTTTTCTTTAATTCTAATGGGAATATTTTGGCTCTTAGCTCTGTTTACCTTCATTTCCTCCTCCCTTAAGTTTGAATCAGTTGTGACCCACTCGTCCTCACTAGTGTCTGATCCGGAGTCGGAACTCGACTGACTGGTCACTTCCGGGCTCCGGTACTTTCTCGTTGGGCTCCGGCCCCGCCTACTTCCGTCCCGCCCACTTCCGTTGCGGGCGGGCTGTTCCCCCCTCCTTGGCTCGCCCCGCCTCCTACTCACAGAGGCGTTTTGTGAAATGGCCGCTCTGATCGGTTCTCAGCGCCTCACTCGGGCCTCCCTCACCTGGCCGGTCACCCGAACCACCTTTCTCCTCCTTGTTGTCCTCCCTCTCTTGTTTATCTAACGGTTCCGGTCTGTTCCCGCCGGGAGCATCCTCGCCCCGACCTTCCCCTTGTGGCTCAGCGCCATTTTGGGGGGCATAGGGTGGTGGCCTGACCCAGGTGTCTCCATGGTCTGACTTCTTTTCAATGTTCCTAGCTTCCTTGGCTAGCTCGCCCCAAAGAGATTTTGGCTGTTTCTGCTCCTCTGTAAGCGGGACGGGGTTCGGGGATGGAGGGGATGTATCGCCCTCTTGCAGATCTTTAGGCTCAGCAGAATCGCCATCATCTGGGGGGTGCAAAGTTTGTGCGGCTGCCCCAACTCCCGTTTTCTGGGTGGCCAACACACAGTCCCTTACCGCCACCCAGGTCTCCTGTTCTTTTCTAGATTTCTGCAAGGCTTGTACAACTTTTCTCCAAGCCTTAAGGTTTTTCCCACAACTCGAAGACATCGTCTCCTCAGCTAACGCCTTGGTACATTTGTCCCACACATCAGGGTGGAGAATATCCACCGACCGCTCTATAACCTTAATTTTTAAAAGCCTCACAACAGCGAGACTAAAATCTTTTGGCTTACAATCAATCCCCCAATATTTATGTAATTGCGATACGACCTTCACAAGGGCTTCCATCCTCCTTGTTGCTCTGGTAGCGTCCTCCCTGCCGGGCTGGTCCAGCCGCTCCGGCCGCCGTTCACCCGTCCAGGCGATGATCCCGGGTTTCGGCACCACTTGTTGCCGTTCAAGCGGCGCGGTGACCTGGTTCAGGAACGGCACGGCGACCACCCCCAGGCCGCTCGGACCATCAGCTCGCTGACACCAATGTGGTGGACGGCAAATGGCGTTTATTGATAGTTACACGGTGTTACATAGCTAGGTTTACAACGTCACATCCGTCTGCTTATGTCATAAACTAAACGCTATTGGCTATTAGGGGCCCTATCTTTCCGTACAGCGCGATATCTTCCGGCCGCCGGACCCTGACTATCTGCTGTCAGAGCGTGAGGATGAACAAAGTCTCTGAAGGCCCTTTCCAATCAGCCATCCTGGAGTGTTTAAAGCTAGAATATATCCTTCATGCAGGCAATGTGGAACTTCAGTGTTTCAGAGTGAAACTGATACCTGAGCTCCTGCGTTGGTATTTGTTCAGTGTAAGATGGTTATTGCAATCTATCTTATGACCTTGGAGTTTGCAAATGTTTTGTTCTTTTATTTATTTATTTACTTATTTTTCTTCGCTGCGTCTTCCTACGTTGTATGCGCTACCCCTTAGAAAACTCCTGATAGTCCATGAAAATGCAAACATTATTTTCTAGGAGTTCTCTGTTACATAACGAGTTCTACAGTTTTTTTTTTTTTTCTCCTTGCACTGACCAAGAAAGCCTGAAGAATTTTGACTCTTTCCTTTAGGAGGCCAAGGCAGGATGCCCCACACTGTCCCTTGAGGAGCTCTCAAATCTACTCGAACTGTCTCCTTATGTCCGCTGTGCAGCCCTTGAGTAGCTACTGCCCAAGAAGCATCTTGATATTCCTGACAGAACAGGAAATGCCTGCATGTCCTGGATGGAACCTGCCTCAGTGGGTGGATTCACATGCCACACTTGCCACCGTGTGCTCTGCTGGTCACTGACTCCTTGAGAGATGTTCTGCAGGTGTCCTCACTACTCCTCTAACTGCATCAGGGGGGAAAGGAAACAACGGAATCCTACCAAGCACTTAACCTGAGCAAACTCTGTGTCTCCTGGAAGTCAGGACATTGAACAGCTTCGGCATAAGGTCTTCTGCTGTGCTGGAGAAGCAGATGGTGCCTACAGTGATGATCTGGAAATCACAAGAGCACTAGGACCTGCCATAGTCCCTGTTGCCCAAGGGGCTGAGGGACAGAGCAGCCTCCATCGTGGTCCCCAGTACGGGGCCCTTCCTGGCAGCAGCCCATTTCTGCACCAGCTGCCTCCAGGGACACTGCCCCCCGTGACGTGGTCCCTGAGTGTGTCCAGCCCTGTGGGGCCCTGTGTCCCCCAGGGGCTGGTGGAGCTCGGCCCTGCATCTCCAGGCCCCGTGTCCCTGGGGCGGGACAGCTTCCCTTTGCCTGTGGCTTGGGCCCTGCGGGGACACGTTGTGTGCGGCACCCGGAGAGTTGAGAGCTGCCACACAGTGGGGCTGGGGCTCCATCCCCTTTGGGCATCCTGTGGGACACGTGTGCAGGTCAGGTGAAGGAAGGCCCTACACTTAGGGATTAATAGCAGGTTGATTTTTAATTGTCCTTGGTATAAGAATCTAATTTGACACATTTTCAGGATGCCCTGAGGCCTTCCCAAATCTCGTACACAGAATTGCTAGCATCATACATGAAGGAAGCACTACTTGTACGTGGTAAATGCTAGGACATTTCTTCCTGAATGTTCAGAGGATTCTCATCCTTGCAAGCAGTTTCCTTTAGTGCAGGGTGCTGGTTTAAGGGTAAGGGAGGGATTCTCACGGTCCAGCCATAAGTGTTGGTCAGGTGTCATTCCCGATCCCTGCTCCACTTATCAGTGCTAGGCCCTGTCATTCATACAATTAGGTGGAAGAAGACACGGCCATGATATGGTCATCCTCATAAGGTGATCCTTCCAGAATCTGCAGACAAGTTGTGTAAGATTCTCTGCTCCCTGCAGCATGAGTGAGTGGCATTGTGCACTGCCAGTGGGTGCCTCTGCAAGACTTTCCAGATTCTTATTTGAGCAGTCCTTGAAAAGTGCATGCAAACTCCAGCATATGTTCTTGCTGCATCAGTGTCTGTGTGTGCCTTTTTCCTTGCCCATTCCATATGTATTGTCAGAGGGAGGTATTTGAGTAGGGCAGGTGGATTACTCTAGGCCTGAGGAGAAAAGTGTATTGTTGAGAGAGATTTTATGTGGAATGTGTGGGTGTTGGGGACAGCTTTTTAGTAGCGAAATGCTGCAAAGGGAGATGTAGCTGTGGTGCCCGTGCTGGGAAGGGATGAAAGGAAGCAGGGGCAATGTTTGGAGGCTTCGCTAAGCATGCAGTGGCTAGTGATTTTAGCTGTGAGGCCTGTCTTTTGTGGGAGGTGATTGAGCAGGGTGACCATGCTGGTAGCAAGGTGTGAGAATTGTGGTGTAATGGTTGGGAGGGAATGAAGCAGAGCAAGCAGGTGTTGTGAGGCTGCCCCCCTCATAGAGAGTGAAGGCTTTGTTCTGTCAGTCATTTACATATAAATCCCCCTTGCCGGTGCACATGTGCAGCATGAACAAAGAAATGTGTGAATGAAGCATGCAGCTTCCTGAGTGCATGAATGAAGCATGCAGCAACATGAATGAATGGCAGCATGAATGAAGGACTACCATCTCTACATGTGCTTTGGTGAAATCCTGGCTCCAGAAATGACTTCTCAAGCAATCTCTCTTAAGCAGCTCTGTGGAGGGGAGTTTGGGAAGTCTGCTTGACAACAGGTCAAGCAGGAGGCAGCAATGTGCCCTTGTGTCAAGGATGGCCAGAGGGATGCTGGCCTTCACGAGGAGGAGTGTTGGCAGCAGGTGGAGGGGGCTGATCGTGCCCCTCTCCTCAGCTCTGCTCAGGCCACACCTGGACTCTTGTGTGCAGAAATATTGTGGGCTGCCCAGGACAAGAGGGATGTGGAACTTGCAGAGAGTGACCAGCTTAGTGCCACAAAGATGATGAAGGAACTGGAGCGTCTATCTTATGAGGAAAGAGTAAGCGATTTGGGCCTGTTTATCCTGGAAAAAACAAGAGTGAGAGGGGAACTTATCAAGAGGTACAAACAGCTGAGGGGAGGATGTAAAAAGGACAGGGCCAAACTCTTCTCGGTGGTGCCCAGCAATAGCCCAAGAGCTAAAGGGTGTAGATTGCAACACAGTTACAATGGATGCAAATTGCTACAAACTTTCAATGTGCATATGAGGAAGGGCTTTTTGACAGTTAGGGTGACGGAGCACTGGAAGCGAGTGTCCAGCGAGGTTGTGCAGGCTCCTTCTTTGGAGCTCTTCCAAAGCCTCCTGGGTGTGATCCTGTGCAACGCGCTGTAGGAGTCCCTGCTTGTGCAGGAGGGGGTTGGACTGATGATCTCGAGAGGTCCCTTCCAACGTCAACCCCTGTGTGACTGTGTGACTTGGGAGGGCTCCGTGGGCACCCAGGACGGCAGTGATGTTGGAAGGGCAGTGGTGGGGTTTTGTCAGGCCGTAAGGCCTCTTCTCTTGTGGTACCGAGTTGTCACCATGAGCAACTGGCAGATGGCCCTGCAGACGGCAGAGGGACAGAGCAGCCTCCATCGTAGTCCCCAGCACGGGGCCCTTCCTGGCAGCAGCCCATTTCTGCACCAGCTGCCTCCGGGGACACTGCCCCCCGTGACATGGTCCCTGAGTGTGTCCCAGCCCTGCAGGGCCCTGTGCCCCCCAGGGGCTTGTGGAGTTCGGCCCTGCATCTCCAGGCCCCGTGTCCCTGGGGCGCGACAGCTTCCCTTTGCCTGTGGCTTGCGCCCTGAGGGGACACGTTGTGTGCGCCACCCGGAGAGTTGAGAGCTGCCCCACAGTGGGGCTGGGGCTTCTTCCCCAGGGCCACATGTGAATGGAATTCCAGGAAGGAATTTTTTGCTGTTGCTCCCATGCCCCTGGTGCACACAGGGCTCCACACACACACCTGCGGTGGGAATCGTTTTTTGTGCCTGAGCTCACTTGGAAAAAACTGGCAACATATGAGCAATGATACAGGAATATATATTTAAACAAGAGCAAGAAAGAATAACAAAAACAATAATAACGACAACAATATCAATAACAGTAACAACAACAATATCAAAAACAATATAAACAATATCAACAACAACCAAAAACTACTGTGACGCTACATAGAAAAATATCCAGAAAAGAGTCCAGGGCCGGAGTCCTCATGCCCATCGTTTCCTGGTAGCAGCCTGGGTGAAGGGGAGCTTGGTCTGCAAGGGAAAAGGAGGCATCAGCAGGGCCGAGGAGCGGCTCGGGGGCTCCCGTGGAGCAGAGGCTCTTTGGCGGCTGCGCAGGCTCTTTGGCAGCAGCGCTGCCGTCATTGGTGCCCTGGCAGAGGCTTGGCGTGGCCAGCGCAGCCCAGAGGCCGGCAGAGGGGCTGAGGCAGCAGGTGCCCAGGCCTTGGGCGCTCCTGCGCCCTGTGCAGCTCTGCCCCGGCGCCGCGGCCCGCCAGAGCGCCCGCACACCTGGGCCAGGCTCCCGCGCGGCTGCTCCCCAAAGGCAGCGCGGAGCAGCGCCAAGGGGCCGGGCACAGCCCCAGTTGTGCCCGTGCAGCCGGCAGCAGGGGCCATACCTGGGGGCTGCAGCTGGAGCTCTCCCAATCCATCGGCTCTTCTTGGCTGCAGCCGACCAGGGTGATGCTCCCCACGGTCTGGAAGAGAGGAGGAGACCTTGGTGGGGACGGTGCATGGGGAAGAGGAAGGGCAAGGGCATCCAGGGGCTACGGGGGCTGTACCTGGCTGCTGCCGTAACTGAGCCACTCCATAGGCTCAGGGTGGTCCCCTGAAGGCCCCCTATCCATGTGCGGAGCCTGTAAGAGAGAGGGAGGCGTTTTCAAGACAAGTCCCAGAGCTGGGGAGGTCTGGCCCCAGGGCCCCTCTTCCTGCAGCGAGAATCGGGAAAGCGAGAAGGGGCCAACCCCATCCCCAGCTGTCCATGTGCACCCGGCAGCAGCAGCAATACCTGGAGGGCACAGCTAGAGGTCTCCCACTCCATAGGCTCTTCATCCTGGCTGCATCCAGCCAGGCTGTGGGTTCCTGGGCTCTGGAAGAGAGCAGGAGAGCATAGGGGGACAGTCATGGTGGCAGATCTGGCTCTGTGCATGGGGCCTCGTGTGCCCTGCGTGCACAGGGCAGGCGGTGCAAAGAGCCAGGGCGCCAGGCTCAGGCAGCAGCCCCCGAGGCCTTGGCCGCTCCTGGCCCTGGCGCAGCTCTGCCCCAGCACCCAGGCCTGCCAGAGCTCCCTGCCACCTCTGCCACCAGCCCTGCGGCTGCTCTCGCAGAGCCAAACGCCAGCCGTCCCCACGCAGCCTCTGCCTGCGCGCACAGTACCTGCACAGAGCTCTCCCACTCCATCTCTTCAACTGGAGAGTTGTCCATTTTTTTAAGTCTCCACCAACTGCAAAAGAAAAGGAGTCATTGTCATTTGCAGCCGTGAGAGCAGGTGTCTCTGTCCCAGCAGCCGCTTGGTGTCTCCGTGTGTGGGAGTGGTGGGGCACAGAGCTGGGCCTGCCCGCGGCAGCCTCCTTGTCCCCGGCAGGCCCTTTTGCAGTTGGGGAGCCGAGTGGCAAGTAGAGGAGAGAGAAGGGCAATGTCAGCGGTGTGAGCGCCAAGTGTCGCGCGGTGGCTTTGTGGCCTCCCCCGGAAGGCAGCGCCCAGGCTACCCTGGAGCCCCGCAGCTCCCCTGCATCTTGTGGGCACCATGGGTGGCCCCTGATGCTGCGCGGCCCTGCTGCTCACCTGGCCTTGCTGCTGCGTGGCCAGCACTGGGGCCACTGTGAGGCGCAGCGCTGGGAAGCTTCCGTGTTCCCGTGGCGATAACTGCCCCTCTGGGATGTTCCAGTGCTCCGTGGGGGGAGGAGGGCAGCGGCAAGGGCCAGGGGGGCCGCCGTGAGGAAGGGTCTGCATGTGCTGGACTCCCCCTGGCACTGCTGAGCCTGGCGGCAGAGAGCAGTGCGTGGCCTTGGGCTTCCTGGGTGCCAAGGAGGGCTCCTCACGCAGCCCCATGGTGCTGCTGGTGGCTGCCTGCCCAGAGGCCGGACTCCAATTGGGGCTCTGCTTACACCCCTGCAAGCAGCCTTGAATGCCTTCATCTTTCTTCCCTGCTCCACTCCTGCCCTTACCGCCTGATAGTCTCGAGACAGCTTTCTTTTCCATGGTCTAGACACGTTCCTTGGCAGTGCAATGAGTGCGAAGGGCAGTTGTGCCCAGGGCCGGGTGTGCATGTCCTCAACAGAGCCCTTGTGAGTTGGTGGTGGCCTGGGACCCCCTGGTGTGCTGCTGGGATCCTTCTCTTGTCCTGCCATGCACCTTGCAGGCGCCATGTGCTGTGGCTGAGAGCAGCCTTGGTGCAGCTCCTGCACTGCTACCCCTGCCATGGCTTCCTAGGGCTGCAGAGGGCAGAGCAGGCACAAATGTGCCCTCAGCAGCAGCAGGGACCTGCAGCTGCTGCAGCTCTGCCCAGCACTGGGCTACAATGATCAGTTGCTAACGGAGATGAATTCCTAACCCTTGTGTAAGGACAGGAAAGTCTAGGGGAAATGGAGCAGGAGATCTCCCATGTGCCATCGGATGTTGCCCTTGCACAGAGGAAAACCCTCCAAAAGCAAGCAGCGCAACCTCTGCCACCAAACATTTCTTCCCGCACAGGTGGAGGAGGAATCTCCGAATGCTCTGCCTTTCCTTCACTACCAGGCAATCCTCCGCTTGGCGCCAGGGGAGCCCTCCTGAACACATGGAGCGACGGCTCCAGCTCTTTCACCCTCTCCAGCACTCCGTCAAGCTGCTCTCCGCCAGCTCCTGCAGTTTTCTCGGGCTAGTCCAGCTCCACGGGGTGCGGGTTTTAGCGTGCCATTCCTCCTTGGAGCACTTCTGCAACTGAAACCAGGAGGACGTGAGGAATGAATGGTGAACGAACTGGAGAGAGGAGATGGAGGAGGTGAAGTGATTGGAGCCACCCCTTAGCCCTGCTCTTGCCTGCCTTGCGTGTTGTCTGCTCTGCTCCCATCACACTTCTGCCTGTTATGGTGGACTTGTTAGCCCATTCTCCATGCCTGAAAGTGCAGAAAGCTCAGTTTGCAGCTAGAAACAAAAAGATCCTGTTCCAGGAGCTCCCTGCATTGTCATGCTTTCCGAGAGGCCACTGCCCAGGATGGAGAAGGGGTTCACCAGGAGAGAAGGGCTTCCCTCAGAACTCCCAGAGGGTGCCTGGGGACGACTTTCCCCCCATTCCCAAATTCTGCACCCTGCATCAGCTCAGCACGGACCCACACACTCGTTTCCAGACCACAAGGGCTGTCAGGCCAGGGCAGTCTTCCCCGCTCCTGCAGCTCCTGCCTTGCTGGGAGAAAACAAGGGAAGCCCCAACTCTCCGCAGCACCAAGTGTCCCTGTCAACCCTGAGCTTTAGCTCCTTGTTGTGGCCCACGTGTCTTGTCAAGCTCTCTCCTGAGTGCGGCCAGGTGCTGCCTGTGCTGGCTGCAGTGGCGCAGGTTGCAGACGCCCCATGGCGAGATGAGGGCAGCAAGGAGGCGGCGCTCGTGGCGCTCCCGCGCAGGCTGCCTTGCCAGGAGGAGCGCTGGCCCCGCGGGAGCTGCTCCCCTGCGCGCGCGGCCCTGCCCAGCGCCGGGGGCCTTGGCTCCCAGCAGCCAGCGCGGAGCCGTGCTCCTCGCTGCGCCGCCTGGCCACGCACCCGCTGCTGCGGCAGCGCCGCACAGCCTCGCAAGAGCAGCTCGCAATGCCCGCAGCGAGCGCTGGGCTCCTCCTGCCCCTGCAGGGACAGCAGCACAGCAGCCCTGCGCCCTGCACGCGCACGGGGCGGCTGCAGCCAGCGCTCTCCCAGCCTCCCCCTCCCACGGAAACTCCTCTGCTCACCCACATGGACAACTCACTTGGCCATCCTTGCTCATGTAGCCTCCTCTCCTCAGTCTGTGCGGGTTGTCTTTGTGGTTGGAGGACTCCCACAAATGGGGGTCCTGCAGACACTTGTTCTCATTGCCCAGTATGTGACAGGATGGATGTGCAAGAGAAAAGAGACAAGATGTCTGTTCAAGCTTTAAAATACATTGTGCATGTCAAGATGAGGGTAAGGTGGATGAGGGAAGAGACCAGGACACTTTGGAGATTTGTCAGCCCATAGGGTAGCGCTCTCCAGGCTCTGAGCTTGAGGGTGATTCCATGCTCAGCACATAGCTGAGCTCTAAGCCTGGGGGAATTGTACCCAAAGGAAAACTTATTCTTTTTGGGAGACTCTTCACTGTAGGAGAATGCTCAACTCTACAGCTCCTGTCTCGTGGCTGTGTCTACAAGGATCCTTGACCCGTTTCCCCAGCAGAGAACTCCTGGCATTTACAAGTTTGCAAAGACAGAGCTCACAAGAAGTTTTTGGTCCCTGCAGAGAGTCTTTTGCGGCTGCATGAGCATCGCTGGCCCTGCTGGAAGGAGCCCGTCCCCTGGCCGCCTTGCTGCCTGCTGCACGCAGGGCCCCGCTGCACACTTCTCCAGGGCCACACGCCAGGCTGCCCTTGGCTCTGCAAGCTCCTGCCTGGGCACAGAGCTGTGCTGGATCCTGCTCTCCCACCTCCTGGACACCAGCTGGCTCCTGCTCCTGCCACCTCCTGCCTCCTCACAGCGCATGCACCAGCCCCTGTCCCACTGAGGACTGCAGCTCCCGCTGACAGCAGGATGTGCCACTGCTTTGCTCTGGGAATCTTGCAGGATGCTCGCTGTGTCAGGGCAAGGAAAGGAAGAAGAGGAGGGGACTTTTCTAGCCTCTTTTGACTGCTTTTACCTCTTCCCCCAGCTTAGTCATGTAGAAGACAAGGCTGCAGCTTGGCTCCAAAGGGATCTTGACCTCACGCGGCAAGTTCAGCAGCTCAGTCGAATTTCCCTGAGTTGCTGCCTGCTGTGCACGGGCTCCAAGACAGAGGCGCTCCTGGGCTTTTGGAGCACAGGCTGCAGAGCCTTCCTGCAGAGCAGCTCCCAGGAGGGCTCTGGGAAGGCCCCAGCAAGGAGAGTGCCAAGAGGGGCCCATGCAAAAGGCGCTCTCTGCTTCTCTGCAGACTCCTCCCCTGCATGAGCAGGTGACTCGTGGCTCCCGCTGCCCGTGCTTGGCTGAGCAGGGCTTGGGGCACCCGCTACTCGACCTCCATTTCACAGAGCTGAGAGGCGCTCCCAAAATGGGCCCCGCACAAGAAACCCCGGAGGCTCCAAGGCCCCTTTGCAGCCCCAGCTCCTCTTGCCCCATGGTACAGGCAGTGGCCAGAGAGCGCAGAGAAGGACCTGGGGTGCACAACAAGTTGACCAAGAGCCAGCAATGTGCCCTTGTGGCTGAGACGGCCCTTGCTGCCTTGGGCTGCAGTAGGAAAAGTGTTGGAAGCAGGTCGAAGAAGGGGATCCTGCCCATCTGCTTAGGCCCTGGGGACGCCACATGTGCAGGGCTGCAACCAGCTATTTGTTCCCCAGGACAGGAGGGGCATGGAGCTACTGGGGAGAGTGCAGCATAGGGCTCTGGAGATGATGAGTGGACTGGAGCGTCTTTGTTGTGGGAAAAGTGGTTTGAGGAATTTAAGTAAGGGAGATGAATTACCTTAGACTTGAGGAGAAAAGTATGTTGTTGGCAATGAGTGAGTGCAATGTGTGGGTGTTAGGGATGGCTTTTTATCAGGGTAATGTTGCTAGGGAAAATGTGTGAGTAGCCGTGGTGCCTGTGCTGGGAAGGGATGAAAGGAAGCAGGGGCCATATTTGGAGGCTTCGCTAAGCATGCAGTGGCTAGTGATTTTAGCTGTGAGGCCTGTCTTTTGTGGGAGGTGATTGAGCAGGGTGACCATGCTGGTAGCAAGGTGTGAGAAGTGTGGTGTAATGGTTGGGAGGGAATGAAGCAGAGCAAGCAGGTGTTGTGAGGCTGCCCTCCTCATAGAGAGTGAAGGCTTTGTTCTGTCAGTCATTTACATATAAATCCTCCTTGCCGGTGCACATGTGCAGCATGAACAAAGAAATGTGTGAATGAAGCATGCAGCTTCCTGAATGCATGAATGAAGCATGCAGCAACATGAATGAAGGGCAGCATGAATGAAGGACTACCATCTCTACATGTGCTTTGGTGAAATCCTGGCTCCAGAAATGACTTCTCAAGCAGACTCTCTTAAGCAGCTCTGTGGAGGGGAGTTTGGGAGGTCTGCTTGACAACAGGTCAAGCAGCAATGTGGCCTTGTGTCAAGGATGGCCAGAGGGATGCTGGCCTTCACGAGGAGGAGTGTTGGCAGCAGGTGGAGGGGGCTGATCGTGCCCCTCTCCTCAGCTCTGCTCAGGCCACACCTGGACTCTTGTGTGCAGAAATATTGTGGGCTGCCCAGGACAAGAGGAATGTGGAACTTGCAGAGAGCGACCAGCTTAGTGCCACAAAGATGATGAAGGAACTGGAGCGTCTATCTTATGAGGAAAGAGTAAGCGATTTGGACCTGTTTATCCTGGAAAAGACAAGAGTGAGAGGGGAACTTATCAAGAGGTACAAACAGCTGAGGGGAGGATGTAAAAAGGACAGGGCCAAACTTTTCTTAGTGGCACCCAGCAACACCCTAAGGGCTAAAGAGTTCAAATTGCAACACAGTTTCAATGGGCACAAATTGCAACACACTTTCAATGTGCATATGAGGAAGAGCTTTTTGACAGTTAGGGTGACGGAGCACTGGAAGCAGGTGTCCAGCGAGGTTGTGCAGGCTCCTCTTTGGAGCTCTTCCAAACCCTCCTGGGTGTGATCCTGTGCAACGCGCTGTAGGGGTCCCTGCTTGTGCAGAGGGGGTTGGACTGATGATCTCGAGAGGTCCCTTCCAACGTCAACCCCTGTGTGACTGTGTGACTCGGGAGGGCTCCGCGGGCACCCAGGACGGCAGCGATGTTGGAAGGGCAGCGGTGGAGTTTTGTCAGGCCGTAAGGCCTCTTCTCCTGTGGCACCGAGTTGTCACCATGAGCAGCTGGGAAAGGGACAGAGCAGCCTCCATCGTGGTCCCCAGCACAGGGACCTTCCTGGCAGCAGCCCATTTCTGCACCAGCTGCCTCCAGGGACACTGCCCCCCGTGACATGGTCCCTGAGTGTGTCCCAGCCCTGCAGGTCTCTGTGTCCCCCAGGGGCTTGTGGAGTTCGGCCCTGCATCTCCAGGCCCCGTGTCCCTGGGGTGCGACAGCTTCCCTTTGCCTGTGGCTTGGGCACTGCGGGGACACGTTGAGTGCGGCACCTGGAGAGTTGAGAGCTGCCCCGCGGTGGGGCTGGGGCTTCTTCCCCTTTGGGCATCCCCAGGGCCACGTGTGAATGGAAGGGCCGAAAGGAATTTTTTGCTGCCTGTACCCTGCGCCTGGTGCACACAGGGCTCCACACAGACACGTGCAGTGGGGATGCCTTTTGTGCCTGAGCTCGCTTGGAAAAAATACGCAACATATGAACAATGATACAGGAATATATATTTAAACAACAACAAAAAAGAATAACAATAACAACAATAACGACAACAACAACAGTAAAAACAATATCAAAAATAATATAAACAATATCAACAACTAAGAACTACTGTGACACTACATAGAAAAAAAAAACACAAAACAGTCCAGGGCTGGAGTCCTCATGCCCAGCGCTTCCAGGCAGCAGCCAGAGTGAAGGGGAGCTTGGCCTGCAAGGGAAAAGGAAGCATCAGCAGGGCCGAGGAGCGGCTCGGGGGCTCCCGTGGAGCAGAGGCTCTTTGGCGGCTGCGCGGGCTCTTTGGCAGCAGCGCTGCCGTCATTGGTGCCCTGGCAGAGGCTTGGCGTGGCCAGCGCAGCCCAGAGGCCGGCAGAGGGGCTGAGGCAGCAGGTGCCCAGGCCTTGGGCGCTCCTGCGCCCTGTGCAGCTCTGCCCCGGCGCCGCGGCCCGCCAGAGCGCCCGCACACCTGGGCCAGGCTCCCGCGCGGCTGCTCCCCAAAGGCAGCGCGGAGCAGCGCCAAGGGGCCGGGCACAGCCCCAGCTGTGCCCGTGCAGCCGGCAGCAGGGACCATACCTGGGGGCTGCAGCCGGAGCTCTCCCAGTCCATGGGCTCCTCCTGGCTGCAGCCGCCCAGGCCACTGCTCCCCATCATCTGGAAGAGAGCAGGAGACCTTGGTGGGGACAGTGCGTGGGGAAGAGGAAGGACAAGGGCATCCAGTGACTGCAAGGACTGTACCTGGCTGCTGCCGTAACTGAGCCACTCCATTGCCTCAGGCTGGTCCCCTATGGGGCTCCCATTCGTGCATGGAGCCTGCAAGAGAGCAAGAGGCTTTTGCAGGACAGGTCCCAGAGCCGTTGCTCCCTGATCCCCAGGACCTCTCTTCCTCATCTGGGAAACAGGAAAGAGGGAAGGGGCCAGGCCCAACCCCACCTCTTCTCATGCTGCCAGAAGCTGGGGCAATACCTGGATGTTGCAGCTGGAGCTCTCCCACTCCATGGGCTCCTCACAACTGCAACTGCCCAGGCCTTGGGCTCCCGGAGTCTGGAAGAGAGCAAGAGAGCTTGTGGGAACGGTCACGGTGGCAGCACTGGCTCTGTGCATGGGGTCTCATGTCCCCTGTGTGCGCGGGGCAGGCGGTGCACAGAGCCAGGGCGCCAGGCTCAGGCAGCAGCCCCCGAGGCTTTGGCCGCTCCTGGCCCTGGCGCAGCTCTGCCCCAGCACCCAGGCCTGCCAGAGCTCCCTGCCACCTCTGCCACCAGCCCTGCGGCTGCTCTCGCAGAGCCAAGCGCCAGCTGTCCCCACGCAGCCTCTGCCTGCACGCACAGTACCTGCCCCGAGCATTCCCATTCCATCTCTTCAACGGGAGAGTTGTCCATTTTTTTTAGTGTCCAGAGACTGCAAGAGAAAAGGAGTTGTGGTCGTTTGCAATTCTGAGCACAGGGGGGGTCTCTGTCCCAGGAGCCTCTTGGCGTCTCCATGCGTGGGAGCGGTGGGGCATGGAGCAGGCACTGCTGGACCTGCCTGCAGCAGGCTCCTTGCTCCTGGCAGACCCTTTAGCAGGTGGGGAGCCCAGGGTCAAGTGGAGGAGAGAAAAGGGCAATGTGAGAGGTGTGAGCACCTAGTGTCGCACAGTGGCTTTGGGGCCTCCCCTGGGAGGCATCGCGCAGGCTGCCCTGCAGCCCCGCAGCTCCCCTGCATCTTGTGGGCACCACGGGTGGCCCCTGGTGCTGCGCGGCCCTGCTGCTCACCTGGCCTTGCTGCTGCGTGGCCAGCGCTGGGGCCACTGTGAGGCGCAGCCCTGGGAAGCATCCGTGTTCCCGTGGCGATAACTGCCCCTCTGGGATGTTCCACTGCTGCGTGGAGGGAGGGGGGCAGTAGCAGGGGCCAGGGGGGCCACCGTGAGGAAGGGTCTGCGTGTGCTGGACTCCCCCTGCACTGC
This sequence comes from Tinamus guttatus, assembly GCF_059628265.1. NCBI lineage: Eukaryota > Metazoa > Chordata > Aves > Tinamiformes > Tinamidae > Tinamus > Tinamus guttatus. The sequence goes on from NW_028289617.1 coordinate 286,616, forward strand.
TGAGCCTGGCGGCAGAGAGCAGTGCGTGGCCTTGGGCTTCCTGGGTGCCAAGGAGGGCTCCTCACGCAGCCCCATGGTGCTGCTGGCGGCTGCCTGCCCAGAGGCTGCACTGCACTTGGGGCTCTGCTTCCACCCCTGCAAGCAGCGTTGAACGCCTTGATCTTTCTTCCCTGCTCTATTCCTGCCCTTACAGCCCGATGGACTCAAAGTTGTTTTGTTTTCCATGGGCGAGACATGTTCCTTGGCAGCGCAATGAGCGCAAAGGGCAGTTGTGCCCTGGGACCAGGTGTGCATGTCCTCAGCAGAGCCCTTGTGAGTTGATGGTGGCCTGGGAGCCCCTGGTGCTGCTGGGCTCCTTCTCTTGTCCTGCCGCGCACCTTGCAGGCGCCATGTGCTGTGGCTGAGAGCAGCCTTGGTGCGGCTCCTGCACTGCTGCCCCTGCCACGGCTTCCTAGGGCTGCAGAGGGCAGAGCAGGCACAAATGTGCCCTCAGCAGCAGCAGGGACCTGCAGCTGCTGCAGCTCTGCCCAGCACTGGGCTACAGTGCTCACTTGCTAATGGAGGTGATTTCCCAGCGTTTGGGTTAGGACAGGAAAGCCAAGGGCAGGTGGAGCAGGAGATCCCCCTCACGCAGAGGAAAATCCCTCCAAAATCAAGCAGTGCAACCCCTGCACCGAAGTGCTGGAGCCCAGAGGAGCATCTTGCTGCTCGCCAAGCTTGCTTGCTGGCATGCTGAAAGGGGCTCCCGCTGGACAGAGTAACCTCCTTCCTGGTCCCCAGATCTTGGCATCTCCCATGCCGACAGAAATGTTCTTCGCATCCCTGACATCACAAGCTCAGAAAAAAAGAACCCTGCTTATCCAGTGTCACCTTTTTCTAATTAAAGACCAAACTTCGTAAATATATTTTAAAATTGCTGACTTTCCCAAGTATGGAAAAGCTGTGCTGTGCTTGCTGAAGCCAAGGTGCCTTCCCCCTTAACTCTATTGGTGCTGGGAGTGCAATTGCAGGCTGAGTGTTTGGCTCCAGTTTTATCTGGGGCAATGGGCCAGGGATTATAGACAAAGGGGATTTATCCTCCTCTTCCTCTGCCTTCCCCTTCCCCAAACGCTGTCTCAAAATACGGAATTGGGATCGTGTCAAACCCTGGTTCATTTGGTTCCAGCAGCAATTCAGCAGCACACAAAGAGTTAAATTATGGCATGAGAGTTTGGCCATGTGGAAAGAGGCCACTTGGCTTTTAGCGGAGGATCTCTAAGCCGTGCGCCTGTTCCTGTGCTGCTCACGGCGGCATCAGGGAGGCCGGTGCGCAGGACAGGAGCTGCTCCCTGGGGCAGTGCAGCCCCGCGGCGCAGGGGACAGGGACACTGCATCCTGGGCACCTGTGCAGAGCAGGGGGGGTCTTTTCTCCCCTTTGGAAGCAGCTTGGGAAACAGCCAAATACAGGGGTGGAAAGCAGGTTTGGTTGAACTTCCCAGCAAGTGAACAAACTCCCAAGAGCTGAGTGCTCAGCTCTAGGTTAGGGGATCAAGTGCAGCACGGGCAGGTACCAGGACACGTAGCCCCTCTTCCCCCGCACACCTCAGCCCCAGCCCAGCGCCCTCCTGCCAGCAGCCCGTGTGCTTGCGGTGCGCTCTGCGAGCCGCCGTGCCGGCCTCTTGTGCAAGCGCTGTGGCCTCCAGGGCCTCCGCTCCAAGGAGCCCCATCTCTATTGAAGCCATGGATGAGAAGCCCTGTGTCCCTGTCCACGTGGACGTCCATGGGAAGCCGTTGCTGTCCTTGGGCAGCACAGGGATGTGCTGCCCTCACCAAACAGAGTCCCCACAAGGGGCCGCAGCACCCGCTCCCCACAGCCTCTGCAAGGGGCAGTGTGGGGCTGCTGGAGCAGCGCAGCAAGGTGTGCGGCCAAACGCACCCGTCTGCCAGCCAAGGCAGGCGCCCTCGCGCAGCGCCTCTCTGCAGGAGCACCGGGGCATGGCCTGGTACCAACTGCCGCCACCATGGCCAGGCCAAGCCCAGCATGCAGCTGCCACTCCTTCCTTCCCACCCATTTCAATTGCAGGGTTTTGGTGACATTTCAGTGGAAATCAAACCTGGCGTAAATGTTTTTTGTGGAGCTTAACAATCTCTTTGCAAAGTTCCTCATTCCTTGAGCTTAAAAGAGCCAGGTTATTAACCACCATAGCAGCATTTCTAACCAAAACACTACGACTTAAGCAGGCCAGGAGTGCCAGGAGCTGCTGTCACTCTAATCCGTTCCTGGTGCCCAACGCAGGCCTGGGACCGGCCAGGTGATGCCTTGAACTGCAGCTGCCCCCTCTTGAGAAGCAGGTGGAGGTGTTTAGGATATTCACCAAACTACAGCTGCTTGCAGTTAAGAAATGATGAGTTATGTGTGAAACTTATGCATTGATTCTTGGACAAAAGCATCTTGCAGCAGTTTGAAGGAGGGTGATCCAGTCTAGAAGAGACATGGTGTTATTGGAGTAAGTCCAGCTAAGGGCCCCTTAGACGATTAGGGGACTGGAGCCTCTCTCATATGAGGTGTAGCTGAGCGAGCTGGGGCTGCATAGCCTGGAGAAGAGAGGACGGAGGAGAGTTTTATCAATGTGCTTAAGTATCCAAAGGGAGGCTGTGATAAGGACAGGTCCAGATTTTTTTCAGTGATGCTCAGTGACAATGATGAAAGGTAATGGGCACAAATTTAAACACAGGAAGGTTTTTCTGAAAATAAGGAAGGTGTCTGAGCATAGGAACAGGCTGCAGAGGAAGGCAGTGGAGTTTCCAGCCCTGGCAATACTGAACAGGTGTCTGGGCAGGGTCTTGGGCCGCCTGCTGGAGGTAGCCCTGTCAAAGCATGAGGATGAACAAGGTCTCTGAAGGCCCTTTCCAATCTGAGCCATCCTGGAATGTTTAAAGCTAGAATATATCCTTCATGCAGGCAATGTGGAACTTCAGTGTTTCAGAGTGAAACTGATACCCGAGCTCCTGCATTGGTATTTGTCCAGTGTAAGATGGTTATTGCAATCTATCTTATGAGCTTGGCGTTTGCAAATGTTTTGTTCTTTTATTTATTTATTTACTTATTTTCCTGGCCACGTCTGTCTATGATGTATGCTCTACCCCTTAGAAAACTCCTTATAGTCCATGAAAATGCAAACATTATTTTCTAGGAGTTCTCTGTAACATGACAAGTTCTACATTTTTTTTTATTTTTTTTTGCTTATTTTTTTTCCTTACACTGACCAAGAAACCCTGAAGTGTTTTGACTTTTCTTTAGGAGGCCAAGGCAGGATGCCCCACACTGTCTCCTGAGGAGCTCTCAAATCTACTCAAACTGTCTCCTTATGTCTGCTGTGCAGCGCTTGAGTAGCTACTTCCCAAGAAGCAGCTTGATATTCCTGACAGAAAGAACATGCCTGCATGTCCCGGATGGAACCTGCCTCAGTGGGTGGGTTCACATGCCACACTTGCCACCATGTGCTCTGCTGGTCGCTGACTCCTTGAGAGATGTTCTGCAGGTGTCCTCACTACTCCTCTAACTGCATCAGGGGGGAAAGGAAACAACGGAATCCTACCAAGCACTTAACCTGAGCAAACTCTGTGTCTCTTGGAAGTCAGGACATTGAACAGCTTCAGCATAAGGTCTTCTGCTGTGCTGGAGAAGCAGATGATGCCTACAGTGATGATCTGGAAATCACAAGAGCACTAGGACCTGCCATAGTTCCTGTTCCCCAAGGGGCTGAGGGACAGAGCAGCCTCCATCGTGGTCCCCAGCACGGGGCCCTTCCTGGCAGCAGCCCATTTCTGCACCAGCTGCCTCCAGGGACATTGCCCCCCGTGACATGGTCCCTGAGTGTGTCCCAGCCCTGCTGGGCCCTGTGTCCCCCAGGGGCTCGTGGAGTTCGGCCCTGCATCTCCAGGCCCCGTATCCCTGGGGCGCGACAGCTTCCCTTTGCCTGTGGCTTGGGCACTGCGGGGACATGTTGTGTGCGGCACCCGGAGAGTTGAGAGCTGCCGTGCGGAGGGGCTGGGGCTCCTTCCCCTTTAGGCATCCCCAGGGCCACGTGTGAATGGAAGTGCCGGAAGGAATTTTTTGCTGCCTGTACCCTGTGCCTGGTGCACACAGGGCTCCACACAGACACGTGCAGTGGGGATGCCTTTTGTGCCAGAGCTCGCTTGGAAAAAATACGCAACATATGAACAATGATACAGGAATATATATTTAAACAAAAACAAAATAGAATAACAATAAAAACAACAATAACAGTAACAACAACAATATCAAAAACAATATCAACAATATCAACAACCAAAAGCTAGTGTGACGCTACAGAGAAAAAATTGCACAAAATAGTCTAGGGAAGGAGTCCTCATGCGCAGCGCTTCCTGGTAGCAGCCAGAGTGAAGGGGAGCTTGGCCTGCAAGGGAAAAGGAGGCATGAGCAGGGCCGAGGAGCGGCTCGGGGGCTCCCGTGGAGCAGAGGCTCTTTGGCGGCTGCGCGGGCTCTTTGGCAGCAGCGCTGCCGTCATTGGTGCCCTGGCAGAGGCTTGGCGTGGCCAGCGCAGCCCAGAGGCCGGCAGAGGGGCTGAGGCAGCAGGTGCCCAGGCCTTGGGCGCTCCTGCGCCCTGTGCAGCTCTGCCCCGGCGCCGCGGCCCGCCAGAGCGCCCGCACACCTGGGCCAGGCTCCCGCGCGGCTGCTCCCCAAAGGCAGCGCGGAGCAGCGCCAAGGGGCCGGGCACAGCCCCAGCTCTGCCCGTGCAGCCGGCAGCAGGGGCCATACCTGGGGGCTGCAGCTGGAGCTCTCCCAATCCATCGGCTCTTCTTGGCTGCAGCCGACCAGGGTGATGCTCCCCACGGTCTGGAAGAGAGGAGGAGACCTTGGTGGGGACGGTGCATGGGGAAGAGGAAGGGCAAGGGCATCCAGGGGCTACGGGGGCTGTACCTGGCTGCTGCCGTAACTGAGCCACTCCATAGGCTCAGGGTGGTCCCCTGAAGGCCCCCTATCCATGTGCGGAGCCTGTAAGAGAGAGGGAGGCATTTTCAAGACAAGTCCCAGAGCTGGGGAGGTCTGGCCCCAGGGCCCCTCTTCCTGCAGCGAGAATCGGGTAAGCGAGAAGGGGCCAACCCCATCCCCAGCTGTCCATGTGCACCCGGCAGCAGCAGCAATACCTGGAGGGCACAGCTAGAGGTCTCCCACTCCATAGGCTCTTCATCCTGGCTGCATCCAGCCAGGCTGTGGGTTCCTGGGCTCTGGAAGAGAGCAGGAGAGCATAGGGGGACAGTCATGGTGGCAGATCTGGCTCTGTGCATGGGGCCTCGTGTGCCCTGCGTGCACAGGGCAGGCGGTGCAAAGAGCCAGGGCGCCAGGCTCAGGCAGCAGCCCCCGAGGCCTTGGCCGCTCCTGGCCCTGGCGCAGCTCTGCCCCAGCACCCAGGCCTGCCAGAGCTCCCTGCCACCTCTGCCACTAGCCCTGCAGCTGCTCTCGCAGAGCCAAACGCCAGCCGTCCCCACGCAGCCTCTGCCTGCGCGCACAGTACCTGCACAGAGCTCTCCCACTCCATCTCTTCAACTGGAGAGTTGTCCATTTTTTTAAGTCTCCACCAACTGCAAAAGAAAAGGAGTCATTGTCATTTGCAGCCGTGAGAGCAGGTGTCTCTGTCCCAGCAGCCGCTTGGTGTCTCCGTGTGTGGGAGTGGTGGGGCACAGAGCTGGGCCTGCCCGCGGCAGCCTCCTTGTCCCCGGCAGGCCCTTTTGCAGTTGGGGAGCCGAGTGGCAAGTAGAGGAGAGAGAAGGGCAATGTCAGCGGTGTGAGCGCCAAGTGTCGCGTGGTGGCTTTGGGGCCTCCCCTGGGAGGCATCGCGCAGGCTGCCCTGCAGCCCCGCAGCTCCCCTGCATCTTGTGGGCACCATGGGTGGCCCCTGATGCTGCGCGGCCCTGCTGCTCACCTGGCCTTGCTGCTGCGTGGCCAGCACTGGGGCCACTGTGATGCGCAGCCCTGGGAAGCTTCCGTGTTCCCGTGGCGATAACTGCCCCTCTGGGATGTTCCAGTGCTCCGTGGGGGGAGGAGGGCAGCGGCAAGGGCCAGGGGGGCCGCCGTGAGGAAGGGTCTGCGTGTGCTGGACTCCCCCTGGCACTGCTGAGCCTGGCGGCAGAGAGCAGTGCGTGGCCTTGGGCTTCCTGGGTGCCAAGGAGGGCTCCTCACGCAACCCCATGGTGCTGCTGGTGGCTGCCTGCCCAGAGGCCGGACTCCAATTGGGGCTCTGCTTACACCCCTGCAAGCAGCCTTGAATGCCTTCATCTTTCTTCCCTGCTCCACTCCTGCCCTTACCGCCTGATAGTCTCGAGACAGCTTTCTTTTCCATGGTCTAGACATGTTCCTTGGCAGTGCAATGAGTGCGAAGGGCAGTTGTGCCCAGGGCCGGGTGTGCATGTCCTCAACAGAGCCCTTGTGAGTTGGTGGTTGCCTGGGAGCCCCTGGTGCTGCTGGGCTCCTTTTCTTGTCCTGCCGTGCACCTTGCAGGTGCCATGTGCTGTGGCTGAGAGCAGCCTTGCCTTCCCCCTTAACTCTATTGGTGCTGGGAGTGCAATTGCAGGCTGAGTGTTTGGCTCCAGTTTTATCTGGGGCAATGGGCCAGGGATTATAGACAGAGGGGATTTACCCTCCTCTCCCTCTGCCTTCCCCTTCCCCAAACACTGTCTCAAAATACAGAATTGGGATCGTGTCAAACCCTGGTTCCTTTGGTTCCAGCAGCAATTCAGCAGCACACAAAGAGTTAAATTATGGCATGAGAGTTTGGCCATGTGTTGAGAGGCCACTTGGCTTTTAGCGGAGGATCTCTAAGCCGTGCGCCTGTTCCTGTGCTGCTCACGGCGGCATCAGGGAGGCCGGTGCGCAGGACAGGAGCTGCTCCCTGGGGCAGTGCAGCCCCGCGGCGCAGGGGACAGGGACACTGCATCCTGGGCACCTGTGCAGAGCAGGGGGGTCTTTTCTCCCCTTTGGAAGCAGCTTGGGAAACAGCCAAATACAGGGGTGGAAAGCAGGTTTGGTTGAACTTCCCAGCAAGTGAACAAACTCCCAAGAGCTGAGTGCTTAGCTCTAGGTTAGGGGATCAAGTGCAGCACGGGCAGGTACCAGGACACGTAGCCTCTCTTCCCCCGCACACCTCAGCCCCAGCCCAGCGCCCTCCTGCCAGCAGCCCGTGTGCTTGCGGTGCGCTCCGCGAGCCGCCGTGCCGGCCTCTTGTGCAAGCGCTGTGGTCTCCAGGGCCTCCGCTCCAAGGAGCCCCATCTCTATTGAAGCCATGGATGAGAAGCCCTGTGTCCCTGTCCACGTGGACGTCCATGGGAAGCCGTTGCTGTCCTTGGGCAGCACAGGGATGTGCTGCCCTCACCAAACAGAGTCCCCACAAGGGGCCGCAGCACCCGCTCCCCACAGCCTCTGCAAGGGGCAGTGTGGGGCTGCTGGAGCAGCGCAGCAAGGTGTGCGGCCAAACGCACCCGTCTGCCAGCCAAGGCAGGCGCCCTCGCGCAGCGCCTCTCTGCAGGAGCACCGGGGCATGGCCTGGTACCAACTGCCGCCACCATGGCCAGGCCAAGCCCAGCATGCAGCTGCCACTCCTTCCTTCCCACCCATTTCAATTGCAGGGTTTTGGTGATATTTCAGTGGAAAACAAACCTGGTGTAAATGTTTTTTGTGGAGCTTAACAATCTCTTTGCAAAGTTCCTCATTCCTTGAGCTTAAAAGAGCCAGGTTATTAACCACCATAGCAGCATTTCTAACCAAAACACTACGACTTAAGCAGGCCAGGAGTGCCAGGAGCTGCTGTCACTCTAACCCATTCCTGGCGCCCAACGCAGGGCTGGGACCGGCCAGGTGATGCCTTGAACTGCAGCTCCCCCCTCTTGAGAAGCAGCTGGAGGTGTTTAGGATATTCACCAAACTACAGCTGCTTGCAGTTAAGAAATGATGAGTTATGTGTGAAACTTATGCATTGATTCTTGGACAAAAGCATCTTGCAGCAGTTTGAAGGAGGGTGATCCAGTCTAGAAGAGACATGGTGTTATTGGAGTAAGTCCAGCTAAGGGCCCCTTAGACGATTAGGGGACTGGAGCCTCTCTCATATGAGGTGTAGCTGAGCGAGCTGGGGCTGCATAGCCTGGAGAAGAGAGGACGGAGGAGAGTTTTATCAATGTGCTTAAGTATCCAAAGGGAGGCTGTGATAAGGACAGGTCCAGATTTTTTTCAGTGATGCTCAGTGACAATGATGAAAGGTAATGGGCACAAATTGAAACACAGGAAGGTTTTTCTGAAAATAAGGAAGGTGTCTGAGCATAGGAACAGGCTGCAGAGGAAGGCAGTGGAGTTTCCAGCCCTGGCAATACTGAACAGGTGTCTGGGCAGGGTCTTGGGCCGCCTGCTGGAGGTAGCCCTGTCAAAGCGTGAGGATGAACAAGGTCTCTGAAGGCCCTTTCCAATCTGAGCCATCCTGGAATGTTTAAAGCTAGAATATATCCTTCATGCAGGCAATGTGGAACTTCAGTGTTTCAGAGTGAAACTGATACCCGAGCTCCTGCGTTGGTATTTGTCCAGTGTAAGATGGTTATTGCAATCTATCTTATGACCTTGGCGTTTGCAAAAGTTTTGTTCTTTTCTTTACTTATTTACTTATTTTTCCTGGCCACGTCTGTCTATGATGTATGCTCTACCCCTTAGAAAACTCCTTATAGTCCATGAAAATGCAAATATTATTTTCTAGGAGTTCTCTGTAACATGACAAGTTCTACATTTTTTTTATTTTTATTTACTGATTTTTTTTTCCTTACACTGACCAAGAAACCCTGAAGTGTTTTGACTTTTCTTTAGGAGGCCAAGGCAGGATGCCCCACACTGTCTCCTGAGGAGCTCTCAAATTGACTCAAACTGTCTCCTTATGTCCGCTGTGCAGCGCTTGAGGAGATACTTCCCAAGAAGCAGCTTGATATTCCTGACAGAACAGGAAATGCCTGCATGTCCCGGATGGAACCTGCCTCAGTGGGTGGATTCACATGCCACACTTGCCACCGTGTGCTCTGCTGGTCACTGACTCCTTGAGAGATGTTCTGCAGGTGTCCTCACTACTCCTCTAACTGCATCAGGGGGGAAAGGAAACAACGGAATCCTACCAAGCACTTAACCTGAGCAAACTCTGTGTCTCCTGGAAGTCAGGACATTGAACAGCTTCAGCAAAAGGTCTTCTGCTGTGCTGGAGAAGCAGATGGTGCCTACAGTGATGATCTGGAAATCACAAGAGCACTAGGACCTGCCATAGTCCCTGTTCCCCAAGGGGCTGAGGGACAGAGCAGCCTCCATCGTGGTCCCCAGTACGGGGCCCTTCCTGGCAGCAGCCCCTTTCTGCACCAGCTGCCTCCGGGGACACTGCCCCCCGTGACATGGTCCCTGAGCGTGTCCCAGCCCTGCTGGGCCCTGTGTCCCCCAGGGGCTCGTGGAGTTCGGCCCTGCATCTCCAGGCCCCGTATCCCTGGGGCGGGACAGCTTCCCTTTGCCTGTGGCTTGCGCCCTGAGGGGACCCATTGTGTGCGGCACCCGGAGAGTTGAGAGCTGCCCCGCGGTGGGGCTGGGGCTTCTTCCCCTTTGGGCATCCTGTGGGACACGTGTGCAGGTCAGGTGAAGGAAGGCCCTACACTTAGGGATTAATAGCAGGTTGATTTTTAATTGTCCTTGGTATAAGAATCTAATTTGACACATTTTGAGGATGCCCTGAGGCCTTCCCAAATCTCGTACACAGAATTGCTAGCATCATACATGAGGGAAGCACTACTTGTACATGGTAAATGCTAGCACATTTCTTCCTGAATGTTCAGAGGATTCTCATCCTTGAAGCAGTTTCCTTTAGTGCAGGGTGCCGGGTTAAGGCTAAGGGAGGGATTCTCACGGTCCAGCCATAAGTGTTGGTCAGGTGTCATTCCCGATTCCTGCTCCACTTATCAGTGCTAGGCCCTGTCATTTATACAATTAGGTGGAAGAAGACACGGCCATGATATGGTCATCCTCATAAGGTGATCCTTCCAGAATCTGCAGACAAGTTGCGTAAGATTCTCTGCTCCCTGCAGCATGAGTGAGTGGCATTGTGCACTGCCAGTGGGTGCCTCTGCAAGACTTTCCAGATTCTTATTTGAGAAGTCCTTGAAAAGTGCATGCAAACTCCAGCATATGTTCTTGCTGCATCAGTGTCTGTGTGTGCCTTTTTGCTTGCTCATTCCATATGTATTGTTGGAGGGTGGTATTTGAGTAGGGCAAGTGGATTACTCTAGGCCTGAAGAGAAAAGTGTATTGTTGACAGAGATTTTATGTGGAATGTGTGGGTGTTGGGGACAGCTTTTTAGTAGGGAAATGCTGCAAAGGGAAATGCAGCTGTGGTGCCCGTGCTGGGAATGGATGAAAGGAAGCAGGGGCAATGTTTGGAGGCTTCGCTAAGCATGCAGTGGCTAGTGATTTTAGCTGTGAGGCCTGTCTTTTGTGGGAGGTGATTGAGCAGGGTGACCATGCTGGTAGCAAGGTGTGAGAATTGTGGTGTAATGGTTGGGAGAGAATGAAGCAGAGCAAGCAAGCGTTGTGAGGCTGCCCTCCTCATAGAGAGTGAAGGCTTTGTTCTGTCAGTCATTTACATATAAATCCCCCTTGCCGGTGCACATGTGCAGCATGAACAAAGAAATGTGTGAATGAAGCATGCAGCTTCCTGAGTGCATGAATGAAGCATGCAGCAACATGAATGAAGGGCAGCATGAATGAAGGACTACCATCTCTACATGTGCTTTGGTGAAATCCTGGCTCCAGAAATGACTTCTCAAGCAATCTCTCTTAAGCAGCTCTGTGGAGGGGAGTTTGGGAAGTCTGCTTGACAACAGGTCAAGCAGGAGGCAGCAATGTGCCCTTGTGTCAAGGATGGCCAGAGGGATGCTGGCCTTCACGAGGAGGAGTGTTGGCAGCAGGTGGAGGGGGCTGATCGTGCCCCTCTCCTCAGCTCTGCTCAGGCCACACCTGGACTCTTGTGTGCAGAAATATTGTGGGCTGCCCAGGACAAGAGGGATGTGGAACTTGCAGAGAGCGACCAGCTTAGTGCCACAAAGATGATGAAGGAACTGGAGCGTCTATCTTATGAGGAAAGAGTAAGCGATTTGGGCCTGTTTATCCTGGAAAAAACAAGAGTGAGAGGGGAACTTATCAAGAGGTACAAACAGCTGAGGGGAGGATGTAAAAAGGACAGGGCCAAACTCTTCTCGGTGGTGCCCAGCAATAGCCCAAGAGCTAAAGGGTGTAGATTGCAACACAGTTACAATGGATGCAAATTGCTACAAACTTTCAATGTGCATATGAGGAAGGGCTTTTTGACAGTTAGGGTGACGGAGCACTGGAAGCGAGTGTCCAGCGAGGTTGTGCAGGCTCCTCTTTGGAGCTCTTCCAAAGCCTCCTGGGTGTGATCCTGTGCAACGCGCTGTAGGAGTCCCTGCTTGTGCAGGAGGGGGTTGGACTGATGATCTCGAGAGGTCCCTTCCAACGTCAACCCCTGTGTGACTGTGTGACTTGGGAGGGCTCCGTGGGCACCCAGGACGGCAGTGATGTTGGAAGGGCAGTGGTGGGGTTTTGTCAGGCCGTAAGGCCTCTTCTCTTGTGGCACCGAGTTGTCACCATGAGCAACTGGCAGATGGCCCTGCAGACGGCAGAGGGACAGAGCAGCCTCCATCGTAGTCCCCAGCACGGGGCCCTTCCTGGCAGCAGCCCATTTCTGCACCAGCTGCCTCCGGGGACACTGCCCCCCGTGACATGGTCCCTGAGTGTGTCCCAGCCCTGCAGGGCCCTGTGTCCCCCAGGGGCTTGTGGAGTTCGGCCCTGCATCTCCAGGCCCCGTGTCCCTGGGGCGCGACAGCTTCCCTTTGCCTGTGGCTTGGGCACTGCGGGGACACGTTGTGTGCGCCACCCGGAGAGTTGAGAGCTGCCCCACAGTGGGGCTGGGGCTTCTTCCCCAGGGCCACATGTGAATGGAATTCCAGGAAGGAATTTTTTGCTGTTGCTCCCATGCCCCTGGTGCACACAGGGCTCCACACACACACCTGCGGTGGGGATGGTTTTTTGTGCCTGAGCTCACTTGGAAAAAACTGGCAACATATGAGCAATGATACAGGAATATATATTTAAACAAGAGCAAGAAAGAATAACAAAAACAATAATAACGACAACAATATCAATAACAGTAACAACAACAATATCAAAAACAATATAAACAATATCAACAACAACCAAAAACTACTGTGACGCTACATAGAAAAAAATCCAGAAAAGAGTCCAGGGCTGGAGTCCTCATGCCCAGCGTTTCCTGGTAGCAGCCTGGGTGAAGGGGAGCTTGGTCTGCAAGGGAAAAGGAGGCATCAGCAGGGCCGAGGAGCGGCTCGGGGGCTCCCGTGGAGCAGAGGCTCTTTGGCGGCTGCGCGGGCTCTTTGGCAGCAGCGCTGCCGTCATTGGTGCCCTGGCAGAGGCTTGGCGTGGCCAGCGCAGCCCAGAGGCCGGCAGAGGGGCTGAGGCAGCAGGTGCCCAGGCCTTGGGCGCTCCTGCGCCCTGTGCAGCTCTGCCCCGGCGCCGCGGCCCGCCAGAGCGCCCGCACACCTGGGCCAGGCTCCCGCGCGGCTGCTCCCCAAAGGCAGCGCGGAGCAGCGCCAAGGGGCCGGGCACAGCCCCAGCTGTGCCCGTGCAGCCGGCAGCAGGGGCCATACCTGGGGGCTGCAGCTGGAGCTCTCCCAATCCATCGGCTCTTCTTGGCTGCAGCCGACCAGGGTGATGCTCCCCACGGTCTGGAAGAGAGGAGGAGACCTTGGTGGGGATGGTGCATGGGGAAGAGGAAGGGCAAGGGCATCCAGGGGCTACGGGGGCTGTACCTGGCTGCTGCCGTAACTGAGCCACTCCATAGGCTCAGGGTGGTCCCCTGAAGGCCCCCTATCCATGTGCGGAGCCTGTAAGAGAGAGGGAGGCATTTTCAAGACAAGTCCCAGAGCTGGGGAGGTCTGGCCCCAGGGCCCCTCTTCCTGCAGCGAGAATCGGGAAAGCGAGAAGGGGCCAACCCCATCCCCAGCTGTCCATGTGCACCCGGCAGCAGCAGCAATACCTGGAGGGCACAGCTAGAGGTCTCCCACTCCATAGGCTCTTCATCCTGGCTGCATCCAGCCAGGCTGTGGGTTCCTGGGCTCTGGAAGAGAGCAGGAGAGCATAGGGGGACAGTCATGGTGGCAGATCTGGCTCTGTGCATGGGGCCTCGTGTGCCCTGCGTGCACAGGGCAGGCGGTGCAAAGAGCCAGGGCGCCAGGCTCAGGCAGCAGCCCCCGAGGCCTTGGCCGCTCCTGGCCCTGGCGCAGCTCTGCCCCAGCACCCAGGCCTGCCAGAGCTCCCTGCCACCTCTGCCACCAGCCCTGCGGCTGCTCTCGCAGAGCCAAACGCCAGCCGTCCCCACGCAGCCTCTGCCTGCGCGCACAGTACCTGCACAGAGCTCTCCCACTCCATCTCTTCAACTGGAGAGTTGTCCATTTTTTTAAGTCTCCACCAACTGCAAAAGAAAAGGAGTCATTGTCATTTGCAGCCGTGAGAGCAGGTGTCTCTGCCCCAGCAGCCGCTTGGTGTCTCCATGTGTGGGAGTGGTGGGGCACAGAGCTGGGCCTGCCCGCGGCAGCCTCCTTGTCCCCGGCAGGCCCTTTTGCAGTTGGGGAGCCGAGTGGCAAGTAGAGGAGAGAGAAGGGCAATGTCAGCGGTGTGAGCGCCAAGTGTCGCGTGGTGGCTTTGGGGCCTCCCCTGGGAGGCATCGCGCAGGCTGCCCTGCAGCCCCGCAGCTCCCCTGCATCTTGTGGGCACCACGGGTGGCCCCTGGTGCTGCGCGGCCCTGCTGCTCACCTGGCCTTGCTGCTGCGTGGCCAGCACTGGGGCCACTGTGAGGCGCAGCCCTGGGAAGCTTCCGTGTTCCCGTGGCGATAACTGCCCCTCTGGGATGTTCCAGTGCTCCGTGGGGGGAGGAGGACAGCGGCAAGGGCCAGGGGGGCCGCCGTGAGGAAGGGTCTGCGTGTGCTGGACTCCCCCTGGGACTGCTGAGCCTGGCGGCAGAGAGCAGTGCGTGGCCTTGGGCTTCCTGGGTGCCAAGGAGGGCTCCTCACGCAGCCCCATGGTGCTGCTGGTGGCTGCCTGCCCAGAGGCCGGACTCCACTTGGGGCTCTGCTTACACCCCTGCAAGCAGCCTTGAATGCCTTCATCTTTCTTCCCTGCTCCACTCCTGCCCTTACCGCCTGATAGTCTCGAGACAGCTTTCTTTTCCATGGTCTAGACATGTTCCTTGGCAGTGCAATGAGTGCGAAGGGCAGTTGTGCCCAGGGCCGGGTGTGCATGTCCTCAACAGAGCCCTTGTGAGTTGGTGGTTGCCTGGGAGCCCCTGGTGCTGCTGGGCTCCTTCTCTTGTCCTGCCGTGCACCTTGCAGGTGCCATGTGCTGTGGCTGAGAGCAGCCTTGCCTTCCCCCTTAACTCTATTGGTGCTGGGAGTGCAATTGCAGGCTGAGTGTTTGGCTCCAGTTTTATCTGGGGCAATGGGCCAGGGATTATAGACAGAGGGGATTTACCCTCCTCTCCCTCTGCCTTCCCCTTCCCCAAACACTGTCTCAAAATACAGAATTGGGATCGTGTCAAACCCTGGTTCCTTTGGTTCCAGCAGCAATTCAGCAGCACACAAAGAGTTAAATTATGGCATGAGAGTTTGGCCATGTGTTGAGAGGCCACTTGGCTTTTAGCGGAGGATCTCTAAGCCGTGCGCCTGTTCCTGTGCTGCTCACGGCGGCATCAGGGAGGCCGGTGCGCAGGACAGGAGCTGCTCCCTGGGGCAGTGCAGCCCCGCGGCGCAGGGGACAGGGACACTGCGCCCTGGGCACCTGTGCAGAGCAGGGGGGTCTTTTCTCCCCTTTGGAAGCAGCTTGGGAAACAGCCAAATACAGGGGTGGAAAGCAGGTTTGGTTGAACTTCCCAGCAAGTGAACAAACTCCCAAGAGCTGAGTGCTTAGCTCTAGGTTAGGGGATCAAGTGCAGCACAGGCAGCTACCAGGACACGTAGCCCCTCTTCCCCCGCACACCTCAGCCCCAGCCCAGCGCCCTCCTGCCAGCAGCCCGTGTGCTTGCGGTGCGCTCCGCGAGCCGCCGTGCCGGCCTCTTGTGCAAGCGCTGTGGTCTCCAGGGCCTCCGCTCCAAGGAGCCCCATCTCTATTGAAGCCATGGATGAGAAGCCCTGTGTCCCTGTCCACGTGGACGTCCATGGGAAGCCGTTGCTGTCCTTGGGCAGCACAGGGATGTGCTGCCCTCACCAAACAGAGTCCCCACAAGGGGCCGCAGCACCCGCTCCCCACAGCCTCTGCAAGGGGCAGTGTGGGGCTCCTGGAGCAGCGCAGCAAGGTGTGCGGCCAAACGCACCCGTCTGCCAGCCAAGGCAGGCGCCCTCGCGCAGCGCCTCTCTGCAGGAGCACCGGGGCATGGCCTGGTACCAACTGCCGCCACCACGGCCAGGCCAAGCCCAGCATGCAGCTGCCACTCCTTCCTTCCCACCCATTTCAATTGCAGGGTTTTGGTGATATTTCAGTGGAAAACAAACCTGGTGTAAATGTTTTTTGTGGAGCTTAACAATCTCTTTGCAAAGTTCCTCATTCCTTGAGCTTAAAAGAGCCAGGTTATTAACCACCATAGCAGCATTTCTAACCAAAACACTACGACTTAAGCAGGCCAGGAGTGCCAGGAGCTGCTGTCACTCTAACCCATTCCTGGCGCCCAACGCAGGGCTGGGACCGGCCAGGTGATGCCTTGAACTGCAGCTCCCCCCTCTTGAGAAGCAGGTGGAGGTGTTTAGGATATTCACCAAACTACAGCTGCTTGCAGTTAAGAAATGATGAGTTATGTGTGAAACTTATGCATTGATTCTTGGACAAAAGCATCTTGCAGCAGTTTGAAGGAGGGTGATCCAGTCTAGAAGAGACATGGTGTTATTGGAGTAAGTCCAGCTAAGGGCCCCTTAGACGATTAGGGGACTGGAGCCTCTCTCATATGAGGTGTAGCTGAGCGAGCTGGGGCTGCATAGCCTGGAGAAGAGAGGACGGAGGAGAGTTTTATCAATGTGCTTAAGTATCCAAAGGGAGGCTGTGATAAGGACAGGTCCAGATTTTTTTCAGTGATGCTCAGTGACAATGATGAAAGGTAATGGGCACAAACTGAAACACAGGAAGGTTTTTCTGAAAATAAGGAAGGTGTCTGAGCATAGGAACAGGCTGCAGAGGAAGGCAGTGGAGTTTCCAGCCCTGGCAATACTGAACAGGTGTCTGGGCAGGGTCTTGGGCCGCCTGCTGGAGGTAGCCCTGTCAAAGCGTGAGGATGAACAAGGTCTCTGAAGGCCCTTTCCAATCTGAGCCATCCTGGAATGTTTAAAGCTAGAATATATCCTTCATGCAGGCAATGTGGAACTTCAGTGTTTCAGAGTGAAACTGATACCCGAGCTCCTGCGTTGGTATTTGTCCAGTGTAAGATGGTTATTGCAATCTATCTTATGACCTTGGCGTTTGCAAAAGTTTTGTTCTTTTCTTTACTTATTTACTTATTTTTCCTGGCCACGTCTGTCTATGATGTATGCTCTACCCCTTAGAAAACTCCTTATAGTCCATGAAAATGCAAATATTATTTTCTAGGAGTTCTCTGTAACATGACAAGTTCTACATTTTTTTTTATTTTTATTTACTGATTTTTTTTTCCTTACACTGACCAAGAAACCCTGAAGTGTTTTGACTTTTCTTTAGGAGGCCAAGGCAGGATGCCCCACACTGTCTCCTGAGGAGCTCTCAAATTGACTCAAACTGTCTCCTTATGTCCGCTGTGCAGCGCTTGAGGAGATACTTCCCAAGAAGCAGCTTGATATTCCTGACAGAACAGGAAATTCCTGCATGTCCCGGATGGAACCTGCCTCAGTGGGTGGATTCACATGCCACACTTGCCACCGTGTGCTCTGCTGGTCACTGACTCCTTGAGAGATGTTCTGCAGGTGTCCTCACTACTCCTCTAACTGCATCAGGGGGGAAAGGAAACAACGGAATCCTACCAAGCACTTAACCTGAGCAAACTCTGTGTCTCCTGGAAGTCAGGACGTTGAACAGCTTCAGCAAAAGGTCTTCTGCTGTGCTGGAGAAGCAGATGGTGCCTACAGTGATGATCTGGAAATCACAAGAGCACTAGGACCTGCCATAGTCCCTGTTCCCCAAGGGGCTGAGGGACAGAGCAGCCTCCATCGTGGTCCCCAGCACGGGGCCCTTCCTGGCAGCAGCCCCTTTCTGCACCAGCTGCCTCCGGGGACACTGCCCCCCGTGACATGGTCCCTGAGCGTGTCCCAGCCCTGCTGGGCCCTGTGTCCCCCAGGGGCTCGTGGAGTTCGGCCCTGCATCTCCAGGCCCCGTATCCCTGGGGCGGGACAGCTTCCCTTTGCCTGTGGCTTGCGCCCTGAGGGGACCCATTGTGTGCGGCACCCGGAGAGTTGAGAGCTGCCCCGCGGTGGGGCTGGGGCTTCTTCCCCTTTGGGCATCCTGTGGGACACGTGTGCAGGTCAGGTGAAGGAAGGCCCTACACTTAGGGATTAATAGCAGGTTGATTTTTAATTGTCCTTGGTATAAGAATCTAATTTGACACATTTTGAGGATGCCCTGAGGCCTTCCCAAATCTCGTACACAGAATTGCTAGCATCATACATGAGGGAAGCACTACTTGTACATGGTAAATGCTAGCACATTTCTTCCTGAATGTTCAGAGGATTCTCATCCTTGAAGCAGTTTCCTTTAGTGCAGGGTGCCGGGTTAAGGCTAAGGGAGGGATTCTCACGGTCCAGCCATAAGTGTTGGTCAGGTGTCATTCCCGATTCCTGCTCCACTTATCAGTGCTAGGCCCTGTCATTTATACAATTAGGTGGAAGAAGACACGGCCATGATATGGTCATCCTCATAAGGTGATCCTTCCAGAATCTGCAGACAAGTTGCGTAAGATTCTCTGCTCCCTGCAGCATGAGTGAGTGGCATTGTGCACTGCCAGTGGGTGCCTCTGCAAGACTTTCCAGATTCTTATTTGAGAAGTCCTTGAAAAGTGCATGCAAACTCCAGCATATGTTCTTGCTGCATCAGTGTCTGTGTGTGCCTTTTTGCTTGCTCATTCCATATGTATTGTTGGAGGGTGGTATTTGAGTAGGGCAAGTGGATTACTCTAGGCCTGAAGAGAAAAGTGTATTGTTGACAGAGATTTTATGTGGAATGTGTGGGTGTTGGGGACAGCTTTTTAGTAGGGAAATGCTGCAAAGGGAAATGCAGCTGTGGTGCCCGTGCTGGGAATGGATGAAAGGAAGCAGGGGCAATGTTTGGAGGCTTCGCTAAGCATGCAGTGGCTAGTGATTTTAGCTGTGAGGCCTGTCTTTTGTGGGAGGTGATTGAGCAGGGTGACCATGCTGGTAGCAAGGTGTGAGAATTGTGGTGTAATGGTTGGGAGGGAATGAAGCAGAGCAAGCAAGCGTTGTGAGGCTGCCCTCCTCATAGAGAGTGAAGGCTTTGTTCTGTCAGTCATTTACATATAAATCCCCCTTGCCGGTGCACATGTGCAGCATGAACAAAGAAATGTGTGAATGAAGCATGCAGCTTCCTGAGTGCATGAATGAAGCATGCAGCAACATGAATGAAGGGCAGCATGAATGAAGGACTACCATCTCTACATGTGCTTTGGTGAAATCCTGGCTCCAGAAATGACTTCTCAAGCAATCTCTCTTAAGCAGCTCTGTGGAGGGGAGTTTGGGAAGTCTGCTTGACAACAGGTCAAGCAGGAGGCAGCAATGTGCCCTTGTGTCAAGGATGGCCAGAGGGATGCTGGCCTTCACGAGGAGGAGTGTTGGCAGCAGGTGGAGGGGGCTGATCGTGCCCCTCTCCTCAGCTCTGCTCAGGCCACACCTGGACTCTTGTGTGCAGAAATATTGTGGGCTGCCCAGGACAAGAGGGATGTGGAACTTGCAGAGAGCGACCAGCTTAGTGCCACAAAGATGATGAAGGAACTGGAGCGTCTATCTTATGAGGAAAGAGTAAGCGATTTGGGCCTGTTTATCCTGGAAAAAACAAGAGTGAGAGGGGAACTTATCAAGAGGTACAAACAGCTGAGGGGAGGATGTAAAAAGGACAGGGCCAAACTCTTCTCGGTGGTGCCCAGCAATAGCCCAAGAGCTAAAGGGTGTAGATTGCAACACAGTTACAATGGATGCAAATTGCTACAAACTTTCAATGTGCATATGAGGAAGGGCTTTTTGACAGTTAGGGTGACGGAGCACTGGAAGCGAGTGTCCAGCGAGGTTGTGCAGGCTCCTCTTTGGAGCTCTTCCAAAGCCTCCTGGGTGTGATCCTGTGCAACGCGCTGTAGGAGTCCCTGCTTGTGCAGGAGGGGGTTGGACTGATGATCTCGAGAGGTCCCTTCCAACGTCAACCCCTGTGTGACTGTGTGACTTGGGAGGGCTCCGTGGGCACCCAGGACGGCAGTGATGTTGGAAGGGCAGTGGTGGGGTTTTGTCAGGCCGTAAGGCCTCTTCTCTTGTGGCACCGAGTTGTCACCATGAGCAACTGGCAGATGGCCCTGCAGACGGCAGAGGGACAGAGCAGCCTCCGTCGTAGTCCCCAGCACGGGGCCCTTCCTGGCAGCAGCCCATTTCTGCACCAGCTGCCTCCGGGGACACTGCCCCCCGTGACATGGTCCCTGAGTGTGTCCCAGCCCTGCAGGGCCCTGTGTCCCCCAGGGGCTTGTGGAGTTCGGCCCTGCATCTCCAGGCCCCGTGTCCCTGGGGCGCGACAGCTTCCCTTTGCCTGTGGCTTGGGCCCTGCGGGGACACGTTGTGTGCGCCACCCGGAGAGTTGAGAGCTGCCCCACAGTGGGGCTGGGGCTTCTTCCCCAGGGCCACATGTGAATGGAATTCCAGGAAGGAATTTTTTGCTGTTGCTCCCATGCCCCTGGTGCACACAGGGCTCCACACACACACCTGCGGTGGGGATGGTTTTTTGTGCCTGAGCTCACTTGGAAAAAACTGGCAACATATGAGCAATGATACAGGAATATATATTTAAACAAGAGCAAGAAAGAATAACAAAAACAATAATAACGACAACAATATCAATAACAGTAACAACAACAATATCAAAAAAATATAAACAATATCAACAACAACCAAAAACTACTGTGACGCTACATAGAAAAAAATCCAGAAAAGAGTCCAGGGCTGGAGTCCTCATGCCCAGCGTTTCCTGGTAGCAGCCTGGTTGAAGGGGAGCTTGGTCTGCAAGGGAAAAGGAGGCATCAGCAGGGCCGAGGAGCGGCTCGGGGGCTCCCGTGGAGCAGAGGCTCTTTGGCGGCTGCGCGGGCTCTTTGGCAGCAGCGCTGCCGTCATTGGTGCCCTGGCAGAGGCTTGGCGTGGCCAGCGCAGCCCAGAGGCCGGCAGAGGGGCTGAGGCAGCAGGTGCCCAGGCCTTGGGCGCTCCTGCGCCCTGTGCAGCTCTGCCCCGGCGCCGCGGCCCGCCAGAGCGCCCGCACACCTGGGCCAGGCTCCCGCGCGGCTGCTCCCCAAAGGCAGCGCGGAGCAGCGCCAAGGGGCCGGGCACAGCCCCAGCTGTGCCCGTGCAGCCGGCAGCAGGGGCCATACCTGGGGGCTGCAGCTGGAGCTCTCCCAATCCATCGGCTCTTCTTGGCTGCAGCCGACCAGGGTGATGCTCCCCACGGTCTGGAAGAGAGGAGGAGACCTTGGTGGGGATGGTGCATGGGGAAGAGGAAGGGCAAGGGCATCCAGGGGCTACGGGGGCTGTACCTGGCTGCTGCCGTAACTGAGCCACTCCATAGGCTCAGGGTGGTCCCCTGAAGGCCCCCTATCCATGTGCGGAGCCTGTAAGAGAGAGGGAGGCGTTTTCAAGACAAGTCCCAGAGCTGGGGAGGTCTGGCCCCAGGGCCCCTCTTCCTGCAGCGAGAATCGGGAAAGCGAGAAGGGGCCAACCCCATCCCCAGCTGTCCATGTGCACCCGGCAGCAGCAGCAATACCTGGAGGGCACAGCTAGAGGTCTCCCACTCCATAGGCTCTTCATCCTGGCTGCATCCAGCCAGGCTGTGGGTTCCTGGGCTCTGGAAGAGAGCAGGAGAGCATAGGGGGACAGTCATGGTGGCAGATCTGGCTCTGTGCATGGGGCCTCGTGTGCCCTGCGTGCACAGGGCAGGCGGTGCAAAGAGCCAGGGCGCCAGGCTCAGGCAGCAGCCCCCGAGGCCTTGGCCGCTCCTGGCCCTGGCGCAGCTCTGCCCCAGCACCCAGGCCTGCCAGAGCTCCCTGCCACCTCTGCCACTAGCCCTGCAGCTGCTCTCGCAGAGCCAAACGCCAGCCGTCCCCACGCAGCCTCTGCCTGCGCGCACAGTACCTGCACAGAGCTCTCCCACTCCATCTCTTCAACTGGAGAGTTGTCCATTTTTTTAAGTCTCCACCAACTGCAAAAGAAAAGGAGTCATTGTCATTTGCAGCCGTGAGAGCAGGTGTCTCTGTCCCAGCAGCCGCTTGGTGTCTCCATGTGTGGGAGTGGTGGGGCACAGAGCTGGGCCTGCCCGCGGCAGCCTCCTTGTCCCCGGCAGGCCCTTTTGCAGTTGGGGAGCCGAGTGGCAAGTAGAGGAGAGAGAAGGGCAATGTCAGCGGTGTGAGCGCCAAGTGTCGCGTGGTGGCTTTGGGGCCTCCCCTGGGAGGCATCGCGCAGGCTGCCCTGCAGCCCCGCAGCTCCCCTGCATCTTGTGGGCACCACGGGTGGCCCCTGGTGCTGCGCGGCCCTGCTGCTCACCTGGCCTTGCTGCTGCGTGGCCAGCACTGGGGCCACTGTGATGCGCAGCCCTGGGAAGCTTCCGTGTTCCCGTGGCGATAACTGCCCCTCTGGGATGTTCCAGTGCTCCGTGGGGGGAGGAGGGCAGCGGCAGGGACCAGGGGGGCCGCCGTGAGGAAGGGTCTGTGTGTGCTGGACTCCCCCTGGCACTGCTGAGCCTGGCGGCAGAGAGCAGTGCGTGGCCTTGGGCTTCCTGGGTGCCAAGGAGGGCTCCTCACGCAGCCCCATGGTGCTGCTGGTGGCTGCCTGCCCAGAGGCCGGACTCCAATTGGGGCTCTGCTTACACCCCTGCAAGCAGCCTTGAATGCCTTCATCTTTCTTCCCTGCTCCACTCCTGCCCTTACCGCCTGATAGTCTCGAGACAGCTTTCTTTTCCATGGTCTAGACATGTTCCTTGGCAGTGCAATGAGTGCGAAGGGCAGTTGTGCCCAGGGCCGGGTGTGCATGTCCTCAACAGAGCCCTTGTGAGTTGGTGGTTGCCTGGGAGCCCCTGGTGTGCTGCTGGGCTCCTTTTCTTGTCCTGCCGTGCACCTTGCAGGTGCCATGTGCTGTGGCTGAGAGCAGCCTTGCCTTCCCCCTTAACTCTATTGGTGCTGGGAGTGCAATTGCAGGCTGAGTGTTTGGCTCCAGTTTTATCTGGGGCAATGGGCCAGGGATTATAGACAAAGGGGATTTACCCTCCTCTCCCTCTGCCTTCCCCTTCCCCAAACACTGTCTCAAAATACAGAATTGGGATCGTGTCAAACCCTGGTTCCTTTGGTTCCAGCAGCAATTCAGCAGCACACAAAGAGTTAAATTATGGCATGAGAGTTTGGCCATGTGTTGAGAGGCCACTTGGCTTTTAGCGGAGGATCTCTAAGCCGTGCGCCTGTTCCTGTGCTGCTCACGGCGGCATCAGGGAGGCCGGTGCGCAGGACAGGAGCTGCTCCCTGGGGCAGTGCAGCCCCGCGGCGCAGGGGACAGGGACACTGCGCCCTGGGCACCTGTGCAGAGCAGGGGGGGTCTTTTCTCCCCTTTGGAAGCAGCTTGGGAAACAGCCAAATACAGGGGTGGAAAGCAGGTTTGGTTGAACTTCCCAGCAAGTGAACAAACTCCCAAGAGCTGAGTGCTTAGCTCTAGGTTAGGGGATCAAGTGCAGCACGGGCAGGTACCAGGACACGTAGCCCCTCTTCCCCCGCACACCTCAGCCCCAGCCCAGCGCCCTCCTGCCAGCAGCCCGTGTGCTTGCGGTGCGCTCTGCGAGCCGCCGTGCCGGCCTCTTGTGCAAGCGCTGTGGCCTCCAGGGCCTCCGCTCCAAGGAGCCCCATCTCTATTGAAGCCATGGATGAGAAGCCCTGTGTCCCTGTCCACGTGGACGTCCATGGGAAGCCGTTGCTGTCCTTGGGCAGCACAGGGATGCGCTGCCCTCACCAAACAGAGTCCCCACAAGGGGCTGCAGCACCCGCTCCCCACAGCCTCTGCAAGGGGCAGTGTGGGGCTCCTGGAGCAGCGCAGCAAGGTGTGCGGCCAAACGCACCCGTCTGCCAGCCAAGGCAGGCGCCCTCGCGCAGCGCCTCTCTGCAGGAGCACCGGGGCATGGCCTGGTACCAACTGCCGCCACCATGGCCAGGCCAAGCCCAGCATGCAGCTGCCACTCCTTCCTTCCCACCCATTTCAATTGCAGGGTTTTGGTGATATTTCAGTGGAAAACAAACCTGGTGTAAATGTTTTTTGTGGAGCTTAACAATCTCTTTGCAAAGTTCCTCATTCCTTGAGCTTAAAAGAGCCAGGTTATTAACCACCATAGCAGCATTTCTAACCAAAACACTACGACTTAAGCAGGCCAGGAGTGCCAGGAGCTGCTGTCACTCTAACCCATTCCTGGCGCCCAACGCAGGGCTGGGACCGGCCAGGTGATGCCTTGAACTGCAGCTCCCCCCTCTTGAGAAGCAGCTGGAGGTGTTTAGGATATTCACCAAACTACAGCTGCTTGCAGTTAAGAAATGATGAGTTATGTGTGAAACTTATGCATTGATTCTTGGACAAAAGCATCTTGCAGCAGTTTGAAGGAGGGTGATCCAGTCTAGAAGAGACATGGTGTTATTGGAGTAAGTCCAGCTAAGGGCCCCTTAGACGATTAGGGGACTGGAGCCTCTCTCATATGAGGTGTAGCTGAGCGAGCTGGGGCTGCATAGCCTGGAGAAGAGAGGACGGAGGAGAGTTTTATCAATGTGCTTAAGTATCCAAAGGGAGGCTGTGATAAGGACAGGTCCAGATTTTTTTCAGTGATGCTCAGTGACAATGATGAAAGGTAATGGGCACAAATTGAAACACAGGAAGGTTTTTCTGAAAATAAGGAAGGTGTCTGAGCATAGGAACAGGCTGCAGAGGAAGGCAGTGGAGTTTCCAGCCCTGGCAATACTGAACAGGTGTCTGGGCAGGGTCTTGGGCCGCCTGCTGGAGGTAGCCCTGTCAAAGCGTGAGGATGAACAAGGTCTCTGAAGGCCCTTTCCAATCTGAGCCATCCTGGAATGTTTAAAGCTAGAATATATCCTTCATGCAGGCAATGTGGAACTTCAGTGTTTCAGAGTGAAACTGATACCCGAGCTCCTGCGTTGGTATTTGTCCAGTGTAAGATGGTTATTGCAATCTATCTTATGACCTTGGCGTTTGCAAAAGTTTTGTTCTTTTCTTTACTTATTTACTTATTTTTCCTGGCCACGTCTGTCTATGATGTATGCTCTACCCCTTAGAAAACTCCTTATAGTCCATGAAAATGCAAATATTATTTTCTAGGAGTTCTCTGTAACATGACAAGTTCTACATTTTTTTTATTTTTATTTACTGATTTTTTTTTCCTTACACTGACCAAGAAACCCTGAAGTGTTTTGACTTTTCTTTAGGAGGCCAAGGCAGGATGCCCCACACTGTCTCCTGAGGAGCTCTCAAATTGACTCAAACTGTCTCCTTATGTCCGCTGTGCAGCGCTTGAGGAGATACTTCCCAAGAAGCAGCTTGATATTCCTGACAGAACAGGAAATGCCTGCATGTCCCGGATGGAACCTGCCTCAGTGGGTGGATTCACATGCCACACTTGCCACCGTGTGCTCTGCTGGTCACTGACTCCTTGAGAGATGTTCTGCAGGTGTCCTCACTACTCCTCTAACTGCATCAGGGGGGAAAGGAAACAACGGAATCCTACCAAGCACTTAACCTGAGCAAACTCTGTGTCTCCTGGAAGTCAGGACATTGAACAGCTTCAGCAAAAGGTCTTCTGCTGTGCTGGAGAAGCAGATGGTGCCTACAGTGATGATCTGGAAATCACAAGAGCACTAGGACCTGCCATAGTCCCTGTTCCCCAAGGGGCTGAGGGACAGAGCAGCCTCCATCGTGGTCCCCAGTACGGGGCCCTTCCTGGCAGCAGCCCCTTTCTGCACCAGCTGCCTCCGGGGACACTGCCCCCCGTGACATGGTCCCTGAGCGTGTCCCAGCCCTGCTGGGCCCTGTGTCCCCCAGGGGCTCGTGGAGTTCGGCCCTGCATCTCCAGGCCCCGTATCCCTGGGGCGGGACAGCTTCCCTTTGCCTGTGGCTTGCGCCCTGAGGGGACCCATTGTGTGCGGCACCCGGAGAGTTGAGAGCTGCCCCGCGGTGGGGCTGGGGCTTCTTCCCCTTTGGGCATCCTGTGGGACACGTGTGCAGGTCAGGTGAAGGAAGGCCCTACACTTAGGGATTAATAGCAGGTTGATTTTTAATTGTCCTTGGTATAAGAATCTAATTTGACACATTTTGAGGATGCCCTGAGGCCTTCCCAAATCTCGTACACAGAATTGCTAGCATCATACATGAGGGAAGCACTACTTGTACATGGTAAATGCTAGCACATTTCTTCCTGAATGTTCAGAGGATTCTCATCCTTGAAGCAGTTTCCTTTAGTGCAGGGTGCCGGGTTAAGGCTAAGGGAGGGATTCTCACGGTCCAGCCATAAGTGTTGGTCAGGTGTCATTCCCGATTCCTGCTCCACTTATCAGTGCTAGGCCCTGTCATTTATACAATTAGGTGGAAGAAGACACGGCCATGATATGGTCATCCTCATAAGGTGATCCTTCCAGAATCTGCAGACAAGTTGCGTAAGATTCTCTGCTCCCTGCAGCATGAGTGAGTGGCATTGTGCACTGCCAGTGGGTGCCTCTGCAAGACTTTCCAGATTCTTATTTGAGAAGTCCTTGAAAAGTGCATGCAAACTCCAGCATATGTTCTTGCTGCATCAGTGTCTGTGTGTGCCTTTTTGCTTGCTCATTCCATATGTATTGTTGGAGGGTGGTATTTGAGTAGGGCAAGTGGATTACTCTAGGCCTGAAGAGAAAAGTGTATTGTTGACAGAGATTTTATGTGGAATGTGTGGGTGTTGGGGACAGCTTTTTAGTAGGGAAATGCTGCAAAGGGAAATGCAGCTGTGGTGCCCGTGCTGGGAATGGATGAAAGGAAGCAGGGGCAATGTTTGGAGGCTTCGCTAAGCATGCAGTGGCTAGTGATTTTAGCTGTGAGGCCTGTCTTTTGTGGGAGGTGATTGAGCAGGGTGACCATGCTGGTAGCAAGGTGTGAGAATTGTGGTGTAATGGTTGGGAGAGAATGAAGCAGAGCAAGCAAGCGTTGTGAGGCTGCCCTCCTCATAGAGAGTGAAGGCTTTGTTCTGTCAGTCATTTACATATAAATCCCCCTTGCCGGTGCACATGTGCAGCATGAACAAAGAAATGTGTGAATGAAGCATGCAGCTTCCTGAGTGCATGAATGAAGCATGCAGCAACATGAATGAAGGGCAGCATGAATGAAGGACTACCATCTCTACATGTGCTTTGGTGAAATCCTGGCTCCAGAAATGACTTCTCAAGCAATCTCTCTTAAGCAGCTCTGTGGAGGGGAGTTTGGGAAGTCTGCTTGACAACAGGTCAAGCAGGAGGCAGCAATGTGCCCTTGTGTCAAGGATGGCCAGAGGGATGCTGGCCTTCACGAGGAGGAGTGTTGGCAGCAGGTGGAGGGGGCTGATCGTGCCCCTCTCCTCAGCTCTGCTCAGGCCACACCTGGACTCTTGTGTGCAGAAATATTGTGGGCTGCCCAGGACAAGAGGGATGTGGAACTTGCAGAGAGCGACCAGCTTAGTGCCACAAAGATGATGAAGGAACTGGAGCGTCTATCTTATGAGGAAAGAGTAAGCGATTTGGGCCTGTTTATCCTGGAAAAAACAAGAGTGAGAGGGGAACTTATCAAGAGGTACAAACAGCTGAGGGGAGGATGTAAAAAGGACAGGGCCAAACTCTTCTCGGTGGTGCCCAGCAATAGCCCAAGAGCTAAAGGGTGTAGATTGCAACACAGTTACAATGGATGCAAATTGCTACAAACTTTCAATGTGCATATGAGGAAGGGCTTTTTGACAGTTAGGGTGACGGAGCACTGGAAGCGAGTGTCCAGCGAGGTTGTGCAGGCTCCTCTTTGGAGCTCTTCCAAAGCCTCCTGGGTGTGATCCTGTGCAACGCGCTGTAGGAGTCCCTGCTTGTGCAGGAGGGGGTTGGACTGATGATCTCGAGAGGTCCCTTCCAACGTCAACCCCTGTGTGACTGTGTGACTTGGGAGGGCTCCGTGGGCACCCAGGATGGCAGTGATGTTGGAAGGGCAGTGGTGGGGTTTTGTCAGGCCGTAAGGCCTCTTCTCTTGTGGCACCGAGTTGTCACCATGAGCAACTGGCAGATGGCCCTGCAGACGGCAGAGGGACAGAGCAGCCTCCATCGTAGTCCCCAGCACGGGGCCCTTCCTGGCAGCAGCCCATTTCTGCACCAGCTGCCTCCGGGGACACTGCCCCCCGTGACATGGTCCCTGAGTGTGTCCCAGCCCTGCAGGGCCCTGTGTCCCCCAGGGGCTCATGGAGTTCGGCCCTGCATCTCCAGGCCCCGTGTCCCTGGGGTGCGACAGCTTCCCTTTGCCTGTGGCTTGGGCCCTGCGGGGACACGTTGTGTGCGCCACCCGGAGAGTTGAGAGCTGCCCCACAGTGGGGCTGGGGCTTCTTCCCCAGGGCCACATGTGAATGGAATTCCAGGAAGGAATTTTTTGCTGTTGCTCCCATGCCCCTGGTGCACACAGGGCTCCACACACACACCTGCGGTGGGGATGGTTTTTTGTGCCTGAGCTCACTTGGAAAAAACTGGCAACATATGAGCAATGATACAGGAATATATATTTAAACAAGAGCAAGAAAGAATAACAAAAACAATAATAACGACAACAATATCAATAACAGTAACAACAACAATATCAAAAACAATATAAACAATATCAACAACAACCAAAAACTACTGTGACGCTACATAGAAAAAAATCCAGAAAAGAGTCCAGGGCTGGAGTCCTCATGCCCAGCGTTTCCTGGTAGCAGCCTGGGTGAAGGGGAGCTTGGTCTGCAAGGGAAAAGGAGGCATCAGCAGGGCCGAGGAGCGGCTCGGGGGCTCCCGTGGAGCAGAGGCTCTTTGGCGGCTGCGCGGGCTCTTTGGCAGCAGCGCTGCCGTCATTGGTGCCCTGGCAGAGGCTTGGCGTGGCCAGCGCAGCCCAGAGGCCGGCAGAGGGGCTGAGGCAGCAGGTGCCCAGGCCTTGGGCGCTCCTGCGCCCTGTGCAGCTCTGCCCCGGCGCCGCGGCCCGCCAGAGCGCCCGCACACCTGGGCCAGGCTCCCGCGCGGCTGCTCCCCAAAGGCAGCGCGGAGCAGCGCCAAGGGGCCGGGCACAGCCCCAGCTCTGCCCGTGCAGCCGGCAGCAGGGGCCATACCTGGGGGCTGCAGCTGGAGCTCTCCCAATCCATCGGCTCTTCTTGGCTGCAGCCGACCAGGGTGATGCTCCCCACGGTCTGGAAGAGAGGAGGAGACCTTGGTGGGGATGGTGCATGGGGAAGAGGAAGGGCAAGGGCATCCAGGGGCTACGGGGGCTGTACCTGGCTGCTGCCGTAACTGAGCCACTCCATAGGCTCAGGGTGGTCCCCTGAAGGCCCCCTATCCATGTGCGGAGCCTGTAAGAGAGAGGGAGGCATTTTCAAGACAAGTCCCAGAGCTGGGGAGGTCTGGCCCCAGGGCCCCTCTTCCTGCAGCGAGAATCGGGAAAGCGAGAAGGGGCCAACCCCATCCCCAGCTGTCCATGTGCACCCGGCAGCAGCAGCAATACCTGGAGGGCACAGCTAGAGGTCTCCCACTCCATAGGCTCTTCATCCTGGCTGCATCCAGCCAGGCTGTGGGTTCCTGGGCTCTGGAAGAGAGCAGGAGAGCATAGGGGGACAGTCATGGTGGCAGATCTGGCTCTGTGCATGGGGCCTCGTGTGCCCTGCGTGCACAGGGCAGGCGGTGCAAAGAGCCAGGGCGCCAGGCTCAGGCAGCAGCCCCCGAGGCCTTGGCCGCTCCTGGCCCTGGCGCAGCTCTGCCCCAGCACCCAGGCCTGCCAGAGCTCCCTGCCACCTCTGCCACCAGCCCTGCGGCTGCTCTCGCAGAGCCAAACGCCAGCCGTCCCCACGCAGCCTCTGCCTGCGCGCACAGTACCTGCACAGAGCTCTCCCACTCCATCTCTTCAACTGGAGAGTTGTCCATTTTTTTAAGTCTCCACCAACTGCAAAAGAAAAGGAGTCATTGTCATTTGCAGCCGTGAGAGCAGGTGTCTCTGCCCCAGCAGCCGCTTGGTGTCTCCATGTGTGGGAGTGGTGGGGCACAGAGCTGGGCCTGCCCGCGGCAGCCTCCTTGTCCCCGGCAGGCCCTTTTGCAGTTGGGGAGCCGAGTGGCAAGTAGAGGAGAGAGAAGGGCAATGTCAGCGGTGTGAGCGCCAAGTGTCGCGTGGTGGCTTTGGGGCCTCCCCTGGGAGGCATCGCGCAGGCTGCCCTGCAGCCCCGCAGCTCCCCTGCATCTTGTGGGCACCACGGGTGGCCCCTGGTGCTGCGCGGCCCTGCTGCTCACCTGGCCTTGCTGCTGCGTGGCCAGCACTGGGGCCACTGTGAGGCGCAGCCCTGGGAAGCTTCCGTGTTCCCGTGGCGATAACTGCCCCTCTGGGATGTTCCAGTGCTCCGTGGGGGGAGGAGGACAGCGGCAAGGGCCAGGGGGGCCGCCGTGAGGAAGGGTCTGCGTGTGCTGGACTCCCCCTGGGACTGCTGAGCCTGGCGGCAGAGAGCAGTGCGTGGCCTTGGGCTTCCTGGGTGCCAAGGAGGGCTCCTCACGCAGCCCCATGGTGCTGCTGGTGGCTGCCTGCCCAGAGGCCGGACTCCACTTGGGGCTCTGCTTACACCCCTGCAAGCAGCCTTGAATGCCTTCATCTTTCTTCCCTGCTCCACTCCTGCCCTTACCGCCTGATAGTCTCGAGACAGCTTTCTTTTCCATGGTCTAGACATGTTCCTTGGCAGTGCAATGAGTGCGAAGGGCAGTTGTGCCCAGGGCCGGGTGTGCATGTCCTCAACAGAGCCCTTGTGAGTTGGTGGTTGCCTGGGAGCCCCTGGTGCTGCTGGGCTCCTTCTCTTGTCCTGCCGTGCACCTTGCAGGTGCCATGTGCTGTGGCTGAGAGCAGCCTTGCCTTCCCCCTTAACTCTATTGGTGCTGGGAGTGCAATTGCAGGCTGAGTGTTTGGCTCCAGTTTTATCTGGGGCAATGGGCCAGGGATTATAGACAGAGGGGATTTACCCTCCTCTCCCTCTGCCTTCCCCTTCCCCAAACACTGTCTCAAAATACAGAATTGGGATCGTGTCAAACCCTGGTTCCTTTGGTTCCAGCAGCAATTCAGCAGCACACAAAGAGTTAAATTATGGCATGAGAGTTTGGCCATGTGTTGAGAGGCCACTTGGCTTTTAGCGGAGGATCTCTAAGCCGTGCGCCTGTTCCTGTGCTGCTCACGGCGGCATCAGGGAGGCCGGTGCGCAGGACAGGAGCTGCTCCCTGGGGCAGTGCAGCCCCGCGGCGCAGGGGACAGGGACACTGCGCCCTGGGCACCTGTGCAGAGCAGGGGGGTCTTTTCTCCCCTTTGGAAGCAGCTTGGGAAACAGCCAAATACAGGGGTGGAAAGCAGGTTTGGTTGAACTTCCCAGCAAGTGAACAAACTCCCAAGAGCTGAGTGCTTAGCTCTAGGTTAGGGGATCAAGTGCAGCACAGGCAGCTACCAGGACACGTAGCCTCTCTTCCCCCGCACACCTCAGCCCCAGCCCAGCGCCCTCCTGCCAGCAGCCCGTGTGCTTGCGGTGCGCTCCGCGAGCCGCCGTGCCGGCCTCTTGTGCAAGCGCTGTGGTCTCCAGGGCCTCCGCTCCAAGGAGCCCCATCTCTATTGAAGCCATGGATGAGAAGCCCTGTGTCCCTGTCCACGTGGACGTCCATGGGAAGCCGTTGCTGTCCTTGGGCAGCACAGGGATGTGCTGCCCTCACCAAACAGAGTCCCCACAAGGGGCCGCAGCACCCGCTCCCCACAGCCTCTGCAAGGGGCAGTGTGGGGCTCCTGGAGCAGCGCAGCAAGGTGTGCGGCCAAACGCACCCGTCTGCCAGCCAAGGCAGGCGCCCTCGCGCAGCGCCTCTCTGCAGGAGCACCGGGGCATGGCCTGGTACCAACTGCCGCCACCACGGCCAGGCCAAGCCCAGCATGCAGCTGCCACTCCTTCCTTCCCACCCATTTCAATTGCAGGGTTTTGGTGATATTTCAGTGGAAAACAAACCTGGTGTAAATGTTTTTTGTGGAGCTTAACAATCTCTTTGCAAAGTTCCTCATTCCTTGAGCTTAAAAGAGCCAGGTTATTAACCACCATAGCAGCATTTCTAACCAAAACACTACGACTTAAGCAGGCCAGGAGTGCCAGGAGCTGCTGTCACTCTAACCCATTCCTGGCGCCCAACGCAGGGCTGGGACCGGCCAGGTGATGCCTTGAACTGCAGCTCCCCCCTCTTGAGAAGCAGGTGGAGGTGTTTAGGATATTCACCAAACTACAGCTGCTTGCAGTTAAGAAATGATGAGTTATGTGTGAAACTTATGCATTGATTCTTGGACAAAAGCATCTTGCAGCAGTTTGAAGGAGGGTGATCCAGTCTAGAAGAGACATGGTGTTATTGGAGTAAGTCCAGCTAAGGGCCCCTTAGACGATTAGGGGACTGGAGCCTCTCTCATATGAGGTGTAGCTGAGCGAGCTGGGGCTGCATAGCCTGGAGAAGAGAGGACGGAGGAGAGTTTTATCAATGTGCTTAAGTATCCAAAGGGAGGCTGTGATAAGGACAGGTCCAGATTTTTTTCAGTGATGCTCAGTGACAATGATGAAAGGTAATGGGCACAAACTGAAACACAGGAAGGTTTTTCTGAAAATAAGGAAGGTGTCTGAGCATAGGAACAGGCTGCAGAGGAAGGCAGTGGAGTTTCCAGCCCTGGCAATACTGAACAGGTGTCTGGGCAGGGTCTTGGGCCGCCTGCTGGAGGTAGCCCTGTCAAAGCGTGAGGATGAACAAGGTCTCTGAAGGCCCTTTCCAATCTGAGCCATCCTGGAATGTTTAAAGCTAGAATATATCCTTCATGCAGGCAATGTGGAACTTCAGTGTTTCAGAGTGAAACTGATACCCGAGCTCCTGCGTTGGTATTTGTCCAGTGTAAGATGGTTATTGCAATCTATCTTATGACCTTGGCGTTTGCAAAAGTTTTGTTCTTTTCTTTACTTATTTACTTATTTTTCCTGGCCACGTCTGTCTATGATGTATGCTCTACCCCTTAGAAAACTCCTTATAGTCCATGAAAATGCAAATATTATTTTCTAGGAGTTCTCTGTAACATGACAAGTTCTACATTTTTTTTTATTTTTATTTACTGATTTTTTTTTCCTTACACTGACCAAGAAACCCTGAAGTGTTTTGACTTTTCTTTAGGAGGCCAAGGCAGGATGCCCCACACTGTCTCCTGAGGAGCTCTCAAATTGACTCAAACTGTCTCCTTATGTCCGCTGTGCAGCGCTTGAGGAGATACTTCCCAAGAAGCAGCTTGATATTCCTGACAGAACAGGAAATTCCTGCATGTCCCGGATGGAACCTGCCTCAGTGGGTGGATTCACATGCCACACTTGCCACCGTGTGCTCTGCTGGTCACTGACTCCTTGAGAGATGTTCTGCAGGTGTCCTCACTACTCCTCTAACTGCATCAGGGGGGAAAGGAAACAACGGAATCCTACCAAGCACTTAACCTGAGCAAACTCTGTGTCTCCTGGAAGTCAGGACGTTGAACAGCTTCAGCAAAAGGTCTTCTGCTGTGCTGGAGAAGCAGATGGTGCCTACAGTGATGATCTGGAAATCACAAGAGCACTAGGACCTGCCATAGTCCCTGTTCCCCAAGGGGCTGAGGGACAGAGCAGCCTCCATCGTGGTCCCCAGCACGGGGCCCTTCCTGGCAGCAGCCCCTTTCTGCACCAGCTGCCTCCGGGGACACTGCCCCCCGTGACATGGTCCCTGAGCGTGTCCCAGCCCTGCTGGGCCCTGTGTCCCCCAGGGGCTCGTGGAGTTCGGCCCTGCATCTCCAGGCCCCGTATCCCTGGGGCGGGACAGCTTCCCTTTGCCTGTGGCTTGCGCCCTGAGGGGACCCATTGTGTGCGGCACCCGGAGAGTTGAGAGCTGCCCCGCGGTGGGGCTGGGGCTTCTTCCCCTTTGGGCATCCTGTGGGACACGTGTGCAGGTCAGGTGAAGGAAGGCCCTACACTTAGGGATTAATAGCAGGTTGATTTTTAATTGTCCTTGGTATAAGAATCTAATTTGACACATTTTGAGGATGCCCTGAGGCCTTCCCAAATCTCGTACACAGAATTGCTAGCATCATACATGAGGGAAGCACTACTTGTACATGGTAAATGCTAGCACATTTCTTCCTGAATGTTCAGAGGATTCTCATCCTTGAAGCAGTTTCCTTTAGTGCAGGGTGCCGGGTTAAGGCTAAGGGAGGGATTCTCACGGTCCAGCCATAAGTGTTGGTCAGGTGTCATTCCCGATTCCTGCTCCACTTATCAGTGCTAGGCCCTGTCATTTATACAATTAGGTGGAAGAAGACACGGCCATGATATGGTCATCCTCATAAGGTGATCCTTCCAGAATCTGCAGACAAGTTGCGTAAGATTCTCTGCTCCCTGCAGCATGAGTGAGTGGCATTGTGCACTGCCAGTGGGTGCCTCTGCAAGACTTTCCAGATTCTTATTTGAGAAGTCCTTGAAAAGTGCATGCAAACTCCAGCATATGTTCTTGCTGCATCAGTGTCTGTGTGTGCCTTTTTGCTTGCTCATTCCATATGTATTGTTGGAGGGTGGTATTTGAGTAGGGCAAGTGGATTACTCTAGGCCTGAAGAGAAAAGTGTATTGTTGACAGAGATTTTATGTGGAATGTGTGGGTGTTGGGGACAGCTTTTTAGTAGGGAAATGCTGCAAAGGGAAATGCAGCTGTGGTGCCCGTGCTGGGAATGGATGAAAGGAAGCAGGGGCAATGTTTGGAGGCTTCGCTAAGCATGCAGTGGCTAGTGATTTTAGCTGTGAGGCCTGTCTTTTGTGGGAGGTGATTGAGCAGGGTGACCATGCTGGTAGCAAGGTGTGAGAATTGTGGTGTAATGGTTGGGAGAGAATGAAGCAGAGCAAGCAAGCGTTGTGAGGCTGCCCTCCTCATAGAGAGTGAAGGCTTTGTTCTGTCAGTCATTTACATATAAATCCCCCTTGCCGGTGCACATGTGCAGCATGAACAAA
Organism: Tinamus guttatus; assembly: GCF_059628265.1. Classification (NCBI taxonomy): domain Eukaryota; kingdom Metazoa; phylum Chordata; class Aves; order Tinamiformes; family Tinamidae; genus Tinamus; species Tinamus guttatus. The sequence goes on from NW_028289617.1 coordinate 321,286, forward strand.
GAAATGTGTGAATGAAGCATGCAGCTTCCTGAGTGCATGAATGAAGCATGCAGCAACATGAATGAAGGGCAGCATGAATGAAGGACTACCATCTCTACATGTGCTTTGGTGAAATCCTGGCTCCAGAAATGACTTCTCAAGCAATCTCTCTTAAGCAGCTCTGTGGAGGGGAGTTTGGGAAGTCTGCTTGACAACAGGTCAAGCAGGAGGCAGCAATGTGCCCTTGTGTCAAGGATGGCCAGAGGGATGCTGGCCTTCACGAGGAGGAGTGTTGGCAGCAGGTGGAGGGGGCTGATCGTGCCCCTCTCCTCAGCTCTGCTCAGGCCACACCTGGACTCTTGTGTGCAGAAATATTGTGGGCTGCCCAGGACAAGAGGGATGTGGAACTTGCAGAGAGCGACCAGCTTAGTGCCACAAAGATGATGAAGGAACTGGAGCGTCTATCTTATGAGGAAAGAGTAAGCGATTTGGGCCTGTTTATCCTGGAAAAAACAAGAGTGAGAGGGGAACTTATCAAGAGGTACAAACAGCTGAGGGGAGGATGTAAAAAGGACAGGGCCAAACTCTTCTCGGTGGTGCCCAGCAATAGCCCAAGAGCTAAAGGGTGTAGATTGCAACACAGTTACAATGGATGCAAATTGCTACAAACTTTCAATGTGCATATGAGGAAGGGCTTTTTGACAGTTAGGGTGACGGAGCACTGGAAGCGAGTGTCCAGCGAGGTTGTGCAGGCTCCTCTTTGGAGCTCTTCCAAAGCCTCCTGGGTGTGATCCTGTGCAACGCGCTGTAGGAGTCCCTGCTTGTGCAGGAGGGGGTTGGACTGATGATCTCGAGAGGTCCCTTCCAACGTCAACCCCTGTGTGACTGTGTGACTTGGGAGGGCTCCGTGGGCACCCAGGACGGCAGTGATGTTGGAAGGGCAGTGGTGGGGTTTTGTCAGGCCGTAAGGCCTCTTCTCTTGTGGCACCGAGTTGTCACCATGAGCAACTGGCAGATGGCCCTGCAGACGGCAGAGGGACAGAGCAGCCTCCGTCGTAGTCCCCAGCACGGGGCCCTTCCTGGCAGCAGCCCATTTCTGCACCAGCTGCCTCCGGGGACACTGCCCCCCGTGACATGGTCCCTGAGTGTGTCCCAGCCCTGCAGGGCCCTGTGTCCCCCAGGGGCTTGTGGAGTTCGGCCCTGCATCTCCAGGCCCCGTGTCCCTGGGGCGCGACAGCTTCCCTTTGCCTGTGGCTTGGGCCCTGCGGGGACACGTTGTGTGCGCCACCCGGAGAGTTGAGAGCTGCCCCACAGTGGGGCTGGGGCTTCTTCCCCAGGGCCACATGTGAATGGAATTCCAGGAAGGAATTTTTTGCTGTTGCTCCCATGCCCCTGGTGCACACAGGGCTCCACACACACACCTGCGGTGGGGATGGTTTTTTGTGCCTGAGCTCACTTGGAAAAAACTGGCAACATATGAGCAATGATACAGGAATATATATTTAAACAAGAGCAAGAAAGAATAACAAAAACAATAATAACGACAACAATATCAATAACAGTAACAACAACAATATCAAAAAAATATAAACAATATCAACAACAACCAAAAACTACTGTGACGCTACATAGAAAAAAATCCAGAAAAGAGTCCAGGGCTGGAGTCCTCATGCCCAGCGTTTCCTGGTAGCAGCCTGGTTGAAGGGGAGCTTGGTCTGCAAGGGAAAAGGAGGCATCAGCAGGGCCGAGGAGCGGCTCGGGGGCTCCCGTGGAGCAGAGGCTCTTTGGCGGCTGCGCGGGCTCTTTGGCAGCAGCGCTGCCGTCATTGGTGCCCTGGCAGAGGCTTGGCGTGGCCAGCGCAGCCCAGAGGCCGGCAGAGGGGCTGAGGCAGCAGGTGCCCAGGCCTTGGGCGCTCCTGCGCCCTGTGCAGCTCTGCCCCGGCGCCGCGGCCCGCCAGAGCGCCCGCACACCTGGGCCAGGCTCCCGCGCGGCTGCTCCCCAAAGGCAGCGCGGAGCAGCGCCAAGGGGCCGGGCACAGCCCCAGCTGTGCCCGTGCAGCCGGCAGCAGGGGCCATACCTGGGGGCTGCAGCTGGAGCTCTCCCAATCCATCGGCTCTTCTTGGCTGCAGCCGACCAGGGTGATGCTCCCCACGGTCTGGAAGAGAGGAGGAGACCTTGGTGGGGATGGTGCATGGGGAAGAGGAAGGGCAAGGGCATCCAGGGGCTACGGGGGCTGTACCTGGCTGCTGCCGTAACTGAGCCACTCCATAGGCTCAGGGTGGTCCCCTGAAGGCCCCCTATCCATGTGCGGAGCCTGTAAGAGAGAGGGAGGCGTTTTCAAGACAAGTCCCAGAGCTGGGGAGGTCTGGCCCCAGGGCCCCTCTTCCTGCAGCGAGAATCGGGAAAGCGAGAAGGGGCCAACCCCATCCCCAGCTGTCCATGTGCACCCGGCAGCAGCAGCAATACCTGGAGGGCACAGCTAGAGGTCTCCCACTCCATAGGCTCTTCATCCTGGCTGCATCCAGCCAGGCTGTGGGTTCCTGGGCTCTGGAAGAGAGCAGGAGAGCATAGGGGGACAGTCATGGTGGCAGATCTGGCTCTGTGCATGGGGCCTCGTGTGCCCTGCGTGCACAGGGCAGGCGGTGCAAAGAGCCAGGGCGCCAGGCTCAGGCAGCAGCCCCCGAGGCCTTGGCCGCTCCTGGCCCTGGCGCAGCTCTGCCCCAGCACCCAGGCCTGCCAGAGCTCCCTGCCACCTCTGCCACTAGCCCTGCAGCTGCTCTCGCAGAGCCAAACGCCAGCCGTCCCCACGCAGCCTCTGCCTGCGCGCACAGTACCTGCACAGAGCTCTCCCACTCCATCTCTTCAACTGGAGAGTTGTCCATTTTTTTAAGTCTCCACCAACTGCAAAAGAAAAGGAGTCATTGTCATTTGCAGCCGTGAGAGCAGGTGTCTCTGTCCCAGCAGCCGCTTGGTGTCTCCATGTGTGGGAGTGGTGGGGCACAGAGCTGGGCCTGCCCGCGGCAGCCTCCTTGTCCCCGGCAGGCCCTTTTGCAGTTGGGGAGCCGAGTGGCAAGTAGAGGAGAGAGAAGGGCAATGTCAGCGGTGTGAGCGCCAAGTGTCGCGTGGTGGCTTTGGGGCCTCCCCTGGGAGGCATCGCGCAGGCTGCCCTGCAGCCCCGCAGCTCCCCTGCATCTTGTGGGCACCACGGGTGGCCCCTGGTGCTGCGCGGCCCTGCTGCTCACCTGGCCTTGCTGCTGCGTGGCCAGCACTGGGGCCACTGTGATGCGCAGCCCTGGGAAGCTTCCGTGTTCCCGTGGCGATAACTGCCCCTCTGGGATGTTCCAGTGCTCCGTGGGGGGAGGAGGGCAGCGGCAGGGACCAGGGGGGCCGCCGTGAGGAAGGGTCTGCGTGTGCTGGACTCCCCCTGGCACTGCTGAGCCTGGCGGCAGAGAGCAGTGCGTGGCCTTGGGCTTCCTGGGTGCCAAGGAGGGCTCCTCACGCAGCCCCATGGTGCTGCTGGTGGCTGCCTGCCCAGAGGCCGGACTCCAATTGGGGCTCTGCTTACACCCCTGCAAGCAGCCTTGAATGCCTTCATCTTTCTTCCCTGCTCCACTCCTGCCCTTACCGCCTGATAGTCTCGAGACAGCTTTCTTTTCCATGGTCTAGACATGTTCCTTGGCAGTGCAATGAGTGCGAAGGGCAGTTGTGCCCAGGGCCGGGTGTGCATGTCCTCAACAGAGCCCTTGTGAGTTGGTGGTTGCCTGGGAGCCCCTGGTGTGCTGCTGGGCTCCTTTTCTTGTCCTGCCGTGCACCTTGCAGGTGCCATGTGCTGTGGCTGAGAGCAGCCTTGCCTTCCCCCTTAACTCTATTGGTGCTGGGAGTGCAATTGCAGGCTGAGTGTTTGGCTCCAGTTTTATCTGGGGCAATGGGCCAGGGATTATAGACAAAGGGGATTTACCCTCCTCTCCCTCTGCCTTCCCCTTCCCCAAACACTGTCTCAAAATACAGAATTGGGATCGTGTCAAACCCTGGTTCCTTTGGTTCCAGCAGCAATTCAGCAGCACACAAAGAGTTAAATTATGGCATGAGAGTTTGGCCATGTGTTGAGAGGCCACTTGGCTTTTAGCGGAGGATCTCTAAGCCGTGCGCCTGTTCCTGTGCTGCTCACGGCGGCATCAGGGAGGCCGGTGCGCAGGACAGGAGCTGCTCCCTGGGGCAGTGCAGCCCCGCGGCGCAGGGGACAGGGACACTGCGCCCTGGGCACCTGTGCAGAGCAGGGGGGGTCTTTTCTCCCCTTTGGAAGCAGCTTGGGAAACAGCCAAATACAGGGGTGGAAAGCAGGTTTGGTTGAACTTCCCAGCAAGTGAACAAACTCCCAAGAGCTGAGTGCTTAGCTCTAGGTTAGGGGATCAAGTGCAGCACGGGCAGGTACCAGGACACGTAGCCCCTCTTCCCCCGCACACCTCAGCCCCAGCCCAGCGCCCTCCTGCCAGCAGCCCGTGTGCTTGCGGTGCGCTCTGCGAGCCGCCGTGCCGGCCTCTTGTGCAAGCGCTGTGGCCTCCAGGGCCTCCGCTCCAAGGAGCCCCATCTCTATTGAAGCCATGGATGAGAAGCCCTGTGTCCCTGTCCACGTGGACGTCCATGGGAAGCCGTTGCTGTCCTTGGGCAGCACAGGGATGCGCTGCCCTCACCAAACAGAGTCCCCACAAGGGGCTGCAGCACCCGCTCCCCACAGCCTCTGCAAGGGGCAGTGTGGGGCTCCTGGAGCAGCGCAGCAAGGTGTGCGGCCAAACGCACCCGTCTGCCAGCCAAGGCAGGCGCCCTCGCGCAGCGCCTCTCTGCAGGAGCACCGGGGCATGGCCTGGTACCAACTGCCGCCACCATGGCCAGGCCAAGCCCAGCATGCAGCTGCCACTCCTTCCTTCCCACCCATTTCAATTGCAGGGTTTTGGTGATATTTCAGTGGAAAACAAACCTGGTGTAAATGTTTTTTGTGGAGCTTAACAATCTCTTTGCAAAGTTCCTCATTCCTTGAGCTTAAAAGAGCCAGGTTATTAACCACCATAGCAGCATTTCTAACCAAAACACTACGACTTAAGCAGGCCAGGAGTGCCAGGAGCTGCTGTCACTCTAACCCATTCCTGGCGCCCAACGCAGGGCTGGGACCGGCCAGGTGATGCCTTGAACTGCAGCTCCCCCCTCTTGAGAAGCAGCTGGAGGTGTTTAGGATATTCACCAAACTACAGCTGCTTGCAGTTAAGAAATGATGAGTTATGTGTGAAACTTATGCATTGATTCTTGGACAAAAGCATCTTGCAGCAGTTTGAAGGAGGGTGATCCAGTCTAGAAGAGACATGGTGTTATTGGAGTAAGTCCAGCTAAGGGCCCCTTAGACGATTAGGGGACTGGAGCCTCTCTCATATGAGGTGTAGCTGAGCGAGCTGGGGCTGCATAGCCTGGAGAAGAGAGGACGGAGGAGAGTTTTATCAATGTGCTTAAGTATCCAAAGGGAGGCTGTGATAAGGACAGGTCCAGATTTTTTTCAGTGATGCTCAGTGACAATGATGAAAGGTAATGGGCACAAATTGAAACACAGGAAGGTTTTTCTGAAAATAAGGAAGGTGTCTGAGCATAGGAACAGGCTGCAGAGGAAGGCAGTGGAGTTTCCAGCCCTGGCAATACTGAACAGGTGTCTGGGCAGGGTCTTGGGCCGCCTGCTGGAGGTAGCCCTGTCAAAGCGTGAGGATGAACAAGGTCTCTGAAGGCCCTTTCCAATCTGAGCCATCCTGGAATGTTTAAAGCTAGAATATATCCTTCATGCAGGCAATGTGGAACTTCAGTGTTTCAGAGTGAAACTGATACCCGAGCTCCTGCGTTGGTATTTGTCCAGTGTAAGATGGTTATTGCAATCTATCTTATGACCTTGGCGTTTGCAAAAGTTTTGTTCTTTTCTTTACTTATTTACTTATTTTTCCTGGCCACGTCTGTCTATGATGTATGCTCTACCCCTTAGAAAACTCCTTATAGTCCATGAAAATGCAAATATTATTTTCTAGGAGTTCTCTGTAACATGACAAGTTCTACATTTTTTTTATTTTTATTTACTGATTTTTTTTTCCTTACACTGACCAAGAAACCCTGAAGTGTTTTGACTTTTCTTTAGGAGGCCAAGGCAGGATGCCCCACACTGTCTCCTGAGGAGCTCTCAAATTGACTCAAACTGTCTCCTTATGTCCGCTGTGCAGCGCTTGAGGAGATACTTCCCAAGAAGCAGCTTGATATTCCTGACAGAACAGGAAATGCCTGCATGTCCCGGATGGAACCTGCCTCAGTGGGTGGATTCACATGCCACACTTGCCACCGTGTGCTCTGCTGGTCACTGACTCCTTGAGAGATGTTCTGCAGGTGTCCTCACTACTCCTCTAACTGCATCAGGGGGGAAAGGAAACAACGGAATCCTACCAAGCACTTAACCTGAGCAAACTCTGTGTCTCCTGGAAGTCAGGACATTGAACAGCTTCAGCAAAAGGTCTTCTGCTGTGCTGGAGAAGCAGATGGTGCCTACAGTGATGATCTGGAAATCACAAGAGCACTAGGACCTGCCATAGTCCCTGTTCCCCAAGGGGCTGAGGGACAGAGCAGCCTCCATCGTGGTCCCCAGTACGGGGCCCTTCCTGGCAGCAGCCCCTTTCTGCACCAGCTGCCTCCGGGGACACTGCCCCCCGTGACATGGTCCCTGAGCGTGTCCCAGCCCTGCTGGGCCCTGTGTCCCCCAGGGGCTCGTGGAGTTCGGCCCTGCATCTCCAGGCCCCGTATCCCTGGGGCGGGACAGCTTCCCTTTGCCTGTGGCTTGCGCCCTGAGGGGACCCATTGTGTGCGGCACCCGGAGAGTTGAGAGCTGCCCCGCGGTGGGGCTGGGGCTTCTTCCCCTTTGGGCATCCTGTGGGACACGTGTGCAGGTCAGGTGAAGGAAGGCCCTACACTTAGGGATTAATAGCAGGTTGATTTTTAATTGTCCTTGGTATAAGAATCTAATTTGACACATTTTGAGGATGCCCTGAGGCCTTCCCAAATCTCGTACACAGAATTGCTAGCATCATACATGAGGGAAGCACTACTTGTACATGGTAAATGCTAGCACATTTCTTCCTGAATGTTCAGAGGATTCTCATCCTTGAAGCAGTTTCCTTTAGTGCAGGGTGCCGGGTTAAGGCTAAGGGAGGGATTCTCACGGTCCAGCCATAAGTGTTGGTCAGGTGTCATTCCTGATTCCTGCTCCACTTATCAGTGCTAGGCCCTGTCATTTATACAATTAGGTGGAAGAAGACACGGCCATGATATGGTCATCCTCATAAGGTGATCCTTCCAGAATCTGCAGACAAGTTGCGTAAGATTCTCTGCTCCCTGCAGCATGAGTGAGTGGCATTGTGCACTGCCAGTGGGTGCCTCTGCAAGACTTTCCAGATTCTTATTTGAGAAGTCCTTGAAAAGTGCATGCAAACTCCAGCATATGTTCTTGCTGCATCAGTGTCTGTGTGTGCCTTTTTGCTTGCTCATTCCATATGTATTGTTGGAGGGTGGTATTTGAGTAGGGCAAGTGGATTACTCTAGGCCTGAAGAGAAAAGTGTATTGTTGACAGAGATTTTATGTGGAATGTGTGGGTGTTGGGGACAGCTTTTTAGTAGGGAAATGCTGCAAAGGGAAATGCAGCTGTGGTGCCCGTGCTGGGAATGGATGAAAGGAAGCAGGGGCAATGTTTGGAGGCTTCGCTAAGCATGCAGTGGCTAGTGATTTTAGCTGTGAGGCCTGTCTTTTGTGGGAGGTGATTGAGCAGGGTGACCATGCTGGTAGCAAGGTGTGAGAATTGTGGTGTAATGGTTGGGAGGGAATGAAGCAGAGCAAGCAAGCGTTGTGAGGCTGCCCTCCTCATAGAGAGTGAAGGCTTTGTTCTGTCAGTCATTTACATATAAATCCCCCTTGCCGGTGCACATGTGCAGCATGAACAAAGAAATGTGTGAATGAAGCATGCAGCTTCCTGAGTGCATGAATGAAGCATGCAGCAACATGAATGAAGGGCAGCATGAATGAAGGACTACCATCTCTACATGTGCTTTGGTGAAATCCTGGCTCCAGAAATGACTTCTCAAGCAATCTCTCTTAAGCAGCTCTGTGGAGGGGAGTTTGGGAAGTCTGCTTGACAACAGGTCAAGCAGGAGGCAGCAATGTGCCCTTGTGTCAAGGATGGCCAGAGGGATGCTGGCCTTCACGAGGAGGAGTGTTGGCAGCAGGTGGAGGGGGCTGATCGTGCCCCTCTCCTCAGCTCTGCTCAGGCCACACCTGGACTCTTGTGTGCAGAAATATTGTGGGCTGCCCAGGACAAGAGGGATGTGGAACTTGCAGAGAGTGACCAGCTTAGTGCCACAAAGATGATGAAGGAACTGGAGCGTCTATCTTATGAGGAAAGAGTAAGCGATTTGGGCCTGTTTATCCTGGAAAAAACAAGAGTGAGAGGGGAACTTATCAAGAGGTACAAACAGCTGAGGGGAGGATGTAAAAAGGACAGGGCCAAACTCTTCTCGGTGGTGCCCAGCAATAGCCCAAGAGCTAAAGGGTGTAGATTGCAACACAGTTACAATGGATGCAAATTGCTACAAACTTTCAATGTGCATATGAGGAAGGGCTTTTTGACAGTTAGGGTGACGGAGCACTGGAAGCGAGTGTCCAGCGAGGTTGTGCAGGCTCCTTCTTTGGAACTCTTCCAAAGCCTCCTGGGTGTGATCCTGTGCAACGCGCTGTAGGAGTCCCTGCTTGTGCAGGAGGGGGTTGGACTGATGATCTCGAGAGGTCCCTTCCAACGTCAACCCCTGTGTGACTGTGTGACTTGGGAGGGCTCCGTGGGCACCCAGGACGGCAGTGATGTTGGAAGGGCAGTGGTGGGGTCTTGTCAGGCCGTAAGGCCTCTTCTCTTGTGGCACCGAGTTGTCACCATGAGCAACTGGCAGATGGCCCTGCAGACGGCAGAGGGACAGAGCAGCCTCCATCGTAGTCCCCAGCACGGGGCCCTTCCTGGCAGCAGCCCATTTCTGCACCAGCTGCCTCCGGGGACACTGCCCCCCGTGACATGGTCCCTGAGCGTGTCCCAGCCCTGCAGGGCCCTGTGTCCCCCAGGGGCTTGTGGAGCTCGGCCCTGCATCTCCAGGCCCCGTGTCCCTGGGGCGCGACAGCTTCCCTTTGCCTGTGGCTTGGGCCCTGCGGGGACACGTTGTGTGCGCCACCCGGAGAGTTGAGAGCTGCCCCACAGTGGGGCTGGGGCTTCTTCCCCAGGGCCACATGTGAATGGAATTCCAGGAAGGAATTTTTTGCTGTTGCTCCCATGCCCCTGGTGCACACAGGGCTCCACACACACACCTGCGGTGGGGATGGTTTTTTGTGCCTGAGCTCACTTGGAAAAAACTGGCAACATATGAGCAATGATACAGGAATATATATTTAAACAAGAGCAAGAAAGAATAACAAAAACAATAATAACGACAACAATATCAATAACAGTAACAACAACAATATCAAAAACAATATAAACAATATCAACAACAACCAAAAACTACTGTGACGCTACATAGAAAAAAATCCAGAAAAGAGTCTAGGGCTGGAGTCCTCATGCCCAGCGTTTCCTGGTAGCAGCCTGGGTGAAGGGGAGCTTGGTCTGCAAGGGAAAAGGAGGCATCAGCAGGGCCGAGGAGCGGCTCGGGGGCTCCCGTGGAGCAGAGGCTCTTTGGCGGCTGCGCGGGCTCTTTGGCAGCAGCGCTGCCGTCATTGGTGCCCTGGCAGAGGCTTGGCGTGGCCAGCGCAGCCCAGAGGCCGGCAGAGGGGCTGAGGCAGCAGGTGCCCAGGCCTTGGGCGCTCCTGCGCCCTGTGCAGCTCTGCCCCGGCGCCGCGGCCCGCCAGAGCGCCCGCACACCTGGGCCAGGCTCCCGCGCGGCTGCTCCCCAAAGGCAGCGCGGAGCAGCGCCAAGGGGCCGGGCACAGCCCCAGCTGTGCCCGTGCAGCCGGCAGCAGGGGCCATACCTGGGGGCTGCAGCCGGAGCTCTCCCAATCCATCGGCTCTTCTTGGCTGCAGCCGACCAGGGTGATGCTCCCCACGGTCTGGAAGAGAGGAGGAGACCTTGGTGGGGACGGTGCATGGGGAAGAGGAAGGGCAAGGGCATCCAGGGGCTACGGGGGCTGTACCTGGCTGCTGCCGTAACTGAGCCACTCCATAGGCTCAGGGTGGTCCCCTGAAGGCCCCCTATCCATGTGCGGAGCCTGTAAGAGAGAGGGAGGCGTTTTCAAGACAAGTCCCAGAGCTGGGGAGGTCTGGCCCCAGGGCCCCTCTTCCTGCAGCGAGAATCGGGAAAGCGAGAAGGGGCCAACCCCATCCCCAGCTGTCCATGTGCACCCGGCAGCAGCAGCAATACCTGGAGGGCACAGCTAGAGGTCTCCCACTCCATAGGCTCTTCATCCTGGCTGCATCCAGCCAGGCTGTGGGTTCCTGGGCTCTGGAAGAGAGCAGGAGAGCATAGGGGGACAGTCATGGTGGCAGATCTGGCTCTGTGCATGGGGCCTCGTGTGCCCTGCGTGCACAGGGCAGGCGGTGCAAAGAGCCAGGGCGCCAGGCTCAGGCAGCAGCCCCCGAGGCCTTGGCCGCTCCTGGCCCTGGCGCAGCTCTGCCCCAGCACCCAGGCCTGCCAGAGCTCCCTGCCACCTCTGCCACTAGCCCTGCAGCTGCTCTCGCAGAGCCAAACGCCAGCCGTCCCCACGCAGCCTCTGCCTGCGCGCACAGTACCTGCACAGAGCTCTCCCACTCCATCTCTTCAACTGGAGAGTTGTCCATTTTTTTAAGTCTCCACCAACTGCAAAAGAAAAGGAGTCATTGTCATTTGCAGCCGTGAGAGCAGGTGTCTCTGTCCCAGCAGCCGCTTGGTGTCTCCGTGTGTGGGAGTGGTGGGGCACAGAGCTGGGCCTGCCCGCGGCAGCCTCCTTGTCCCCGGCAGGCCCTTTTGCAGTTGGGGAGCCGAGTGGCAAGTAGAGGAGAGAGAAGGGCAATGTCAGCGGTGTGAGCGCCAAGTGTCGCGTGGTGGCTTTGGGGCCTCCCCTGGGAGGCATCGCGCAGGCTGCCCTGCAGCCCCGCAGCTCCCCTGCATCTTGTGGGCACCACGGGTGGCCCCTGGTGCTGCGCGGCCCTGCTGCTCACCTGGCCTTGCTGCTGCGTGGCCAGCACTGGGGCCACTGTGAGGCGCAGCCCTGGGAAGCTTCCGTGTTCCCGTGGCGATAACTGCCCCTCTGGGATGTTCCAGTGCTCCGTGGGGGGAGGAGGGCAGCGGCAAGGGCCAGGGGGGCCGCCGTGAGGAAGGGTCTGCGTGTGCTGGACTCCCCCTGGCACTGCTGAGCCTGGCGGCAGAGAGCAGTGCGTGGCCTTGGGCTTCCTGGGTGCCAAGGAGGGCTCCTCACGCAGCCCCATGGTGCTGCTGGTGGCTGCCTGCCCAGAGGCCGGACTCCAATTGGGGCTCTGCTTACACCCCTGCAAGCAGCCTTGAATGCCTTCATCTTTCTTCCCTGCTCCGCTCCTGCCCTTACCGCCTGATAGTCTCGAGACAGCTTTCTTTTCCATGGTCTAGACATGTTCCTTGGCAGTGCAATGAGTGCGAAGGGCAGTTGTGCCCAGGGCCGGGTGTGCATGTCCTCAGCAGAGCCCTTGTGAGTTGGTGGTGGCCTGGGAGCCCCTGGTGTGCTGCTGGGCTCCTTCTCTTGTCCTGCCATGCACCTTGCAGGCGCCATGAGCTGTGGCTGAGAGCAGCCTTGGTGCAGCTCCTGCACTGCTACCCCTGCCATGGCTTCCTAGGGCTGCAGAGGGCAGAGCAGGCACAAATGTGCCCTCAGCAGCAGCAGGGACCTGCAGCTGCTGCAGCTCTGCCCAGCACTGGGCTACAATGATCAGTTGCTAACGGAGATGAATTCCTAACCCTTGTGTAAGGACAGGAAAGTCTAGGGGAAATGGAGCAGGAGATCTCCCATGTGCCATCGGATGTTGCCCTTGCACAGAGGAAAACCCTCCAAAAGCAAGCAGCGCAACCTCTGCCACCAAACATTTCTTCCCGCACAGGTGGAGGAGGAATCTCCGAATGCTCTGCCTTTCCTTCACTACCAGGCAATCCTCCGCGTGGCGCCAGGGGAGCCCTCCTGAACACATGGAGCGACGGCTCCAGCTCTTTCACCCTCTCCAGCACTCCGTCAAGCTGCTCTCCGCCAGCTCCTGCAGTTTTCTCGGGCTAGTCCAGCTCCACGGGGTGCGGGTTTTAGCGTGCCATTCCTCCTTGGAGCACTTCTGCAACAGAAACCAGGAGGACGTGAGGAATGAATGGTGAACGAACCGGAGAGAGGAGATGGAGGAGGTGAAGTGATTGGAGCCACCCCTTAGCCCTGCTCTTGCCTGCCTTGCGTGTTGTCTGCTCTGCTCCCATCACACTTCTGCCTGTTATGGTGGACTTGTTAGCCCATTCTCCATGCCTGAAAGTGCAGAAAGCTCAGTTTGCAGCTAGAAACAAAAAGATCCTGTTCCAGGAGCTCCCTGCATTGTCATGCTTTCCGAGAGGCCACTGCCCAGGATGGAGAAGGGGTTCACCAGGAGAGAAGGGCTTCCCTCAGAACTCCCAGAGGGTGCCTGGGGACGACTTTCCCCCCATTCCCAAATTCTGCACCCTGCATCAGCTCAGCACGGACCCACACACTCGTTTCCAGACCACAAGGGCTGTCAGGCCAGGGCAGTCTTCCCCGCTCCTCCAGCTCCTGCCTTGCTGGGAGAAAACAAGGGAAGCCCCAGCCCTCTGCAGCACCAAGCGTCCCTGTGAACCCTGAGCTTTAGCTCCTTGTTGTGGCCCACGGTCTTGTCGCGCTCTCTCCTGAGCGCGGCCAGGTGCTGCCTGTGCTGGCTGCAGTCGCGCAGGTTGCAGACGCCCCATGGCGAGATGAGGGCAGCAAGGAGGCGGCGCTCGTGGCGCTCCCGCGCAGGCTGCCTTGCCAGGAGGAGCGCTGGCCCCGCGGGAGCTGCTCCCCTGCGCGCGCGGCCCTGCCCAGCGCCGGGGGCCTTGGCTCCCAGCAGCCAGCACGGAGCCGTGCTCCTCGCTGCGCCGCCTGGCCACGCACCCGCTGCTGCGGCAGCGCCGCACAGCCTCGCAAGAGCAGCTCGCAATGCCCGCAGCGAGCGCTGGGCTCCTCCTGCCCCTGCAGGGACAGCAGCACAGCAGCCCTGCGCCCTGCACGCGCACGGGGCGGCTGCAGCCAGCGCTCTCCCAGCCTCCCCCTCCCATGGAAACTCCTCTGCTCACCCACATGGACAACTCACTTGGCCATCCTTGTTCATGTAGCCTCCTCTCCTCAGTCTGTGCAGGTTGTCTTTGTGGTTGGAGGACTCCCACAAATGGGGGTCCTGCAGACATTTGTTCTCATTGCCCAGTACGTGACAGGATGGATGTGCAAGAGCAAAGAGACTAGATGTCTGTTGAAGCTTTAAAATACATTGTGCATGTCAAGATGAGGGTAAGGTGGATGAGGGAAGAGACCAGGACACTTTGGAGATTTGTCAGTCCATAGGGTAGCGCTCTCCAGGCTCTGAGCTTGAGGGTGATTCCGTGCTCAGCACATAGCTCAGCTCTAAACCTGGGGGAATTGTACCCAAAGGAAAGCTTATTCTTTTTGGGAGACTCTTCATTGTAGGAGAATCCTCAACTCTACAGCTCCTGTCTCGTGGCTGTGTCTAGAGGGATCCTTTCCCCATTTCTCCAGCAGAGAAGCCCTGGCATTTACAGCTCAGCAAAGACAGAGTTCTTGAGAAGTTTTCAGTCCCTGCAGAGAGTCTGTTGGGATGCACGAGCATTGCTGGCCTGTTGCCGTTCAAACGGCGTGGTGACCTGGTTCAGGAACGGCACGGCGACCACCCCCAAACGGCTCGGGCCATCAGCTCGCTGACACCAATGTGGTGGACGGCAAATGGCGTTTATTGATGGGTAACAAGGTGTTATACAGCTAAGGGTTACAACATCACATCCGTCTGCTTACATCATAAACTAACACTATTGGCTATTAGGGGCTCTACCTTTCCGTACAGCGCGATATCTTCCGGGCGCCGGACCCTAACTATCTGTAACAGTGTAGTAATCTGCAACATTTCCCCCCTCCCTATGCATAACAAAACTAGCTAAAATATGACTATCTTATTCTTACATATTCTTATCTTATTCTAATTACTTATTCTCATTATCTTATTACTATCTTGTTATTATCTTATTGTGATCACTTATTCTTATTATTATCTTACTTAATGCACTTATTATGTTACTTAATGCAAAGGCATCGCGGCCCCCTCTTGCGGAGGCTGTTTTGTTGTTTTCTGGATTCAGTCAGCGTGGAACTCACAGGCTGGGGCGGGACGCCTGTCACCGGGAAGCATACATGAGGGAAGCACTGCTTGTATGTGGTCCAAGCGCGTGCAGGGGCTACAGGGTCTGTACCTGGCTGCTGCCATAGCTGAGCCACTCCATGGGCTCAGGATCATTCCCTGCCGGCCCTCTGTCCATATGAGGCACCTGCAAGAGAGAAGGAGGCGTTTGCAGGGCAGGACCGAGAGCTGGAAGTGTCTGGACCCAGGATCTCTCCTTATGCAGTGAGAAGCAGGTAAGTAGGAAGAGTCCGGGCTCAACTCCAAATCTTCCGTTGCAGCCGGCTGCAGGGTTCAATACCTGAAGGGCAGAGCTGGAGTATTCCCACTCCATTGGCTCCTCATCTATGCAGCCAGCCAGGCCTTGTGTGCTTGCAGTCTGGAAGAGAGCAGGAGAGCTTGTGGGGACGGTCATGGTGGCAGCACTGGCTCTGTGCATGGGGCCTCGTGTACCCTGCATGTGCGGGGCAGGCGGTGCACAGAGCCAGGGCGCCAGGCTCAGGCAGCAGCCCCCGAGGCCTTGGCCGCTCCTGGCCCTGGCGCAGCTCTGCCCCAGCACCCAGGCCTGCCAGAGCTCCCTGCCACCTCTGCCACCAGCCCTGCGGCTGCTCTCGCAGAGCCAAGCGCCAGCCGTCCCCGCACAGCCTCTGCCTGCATGCACAGTACCTGCCCTGAGCTCTCCCACTCCATCTCTTCAACTTCATCTTTTTCCATTTTTTTCACTATCCTGAGTCTGCAATGGAATGGAATTGTTTACATTTGCAGCCATAAGCACCAAGTGTCGTGTGGTTGCTTTGTGGCCTCCCCTGGGAGGCATCGTGCAGGCTGCCCTGCAGCCCCACAGCTCCCCTGCATCTTGTGGGCACCACGGGTGGCCCCTGGTGCTGCGCGGCCCTGCTGCTCACCTGGCCTTGCTGCTGCGTGGCCAGCACTGGGGCCACTGTGAGGCGCAGCCCTGGGAAGCATCCGTGTTCCCGTGGCGATAACTGCCCCTCTGGGATGTTCCACTGCTCCGTGGGGGGAGGAGGGCAGCGGCAGGGGCCAGGGGGGCCGCTGTGAGGAAGGGTCTGCGTGTGCTGGACTCCCCCTGGCACTGATGAGCCTGGCAGTAGAGAGCAGTGCGTGGCCTTGGGCTTGCTGGGTGCCAAGGAGGGCTCCTCACGCAGCCCCATGGTGCTGCTGGCGGCTGCCTGCCCAGAGGCCGGGCTGCACTTGGGGCTCTGCTTACACCCCTGCAAGCAGCCTTGAATGCTTTGATCTTTCTTCCCTGCTCCACTCCTGCCCTTACAGCCCTATTTCCTAAAGAAGATTTTGTTTTCCATGGTCGAGACGTGTTCCTTGGCAGTGCAATGAGTGCGAAGGGCAGTTGTGCCCGGGGCTAGGTGTGCATGTCCTCAGCAGAGCCCTTGTGAGTTGGTGGTGGCCTGGGAGCCCCTGGTGCTGCTGGGCTCCTTCTCTTGTCCTGCCATGCACCTTGCAGGTGCCATGTGCTGTGGCTGAGAGCAGCCTTGGTGCGGCTCCTGCACTGCTGCCCCTACCACGGCTTCCTAGGGCTGCAGAGAGCAGAGCAGGCACAAATGTGCCCTCAGCAGCAGCAGAGACCTGCAGCTGCTGCAGCTCTGCCCAGCACTGGGCTACGATGGTCACTTGCTAACGGAGATGGATTCCTGACACTCGAGTATGAACCGTAAAGCCAGGAGCAGATGGAGCAGGAGATCCCCCTCATGCAGGGGAAAGCCCTCCAAAAGCAAGCAGCGCAATCCCTGCACCTAAGTGCAGGTGCCCAGAGGAGCATCTTGCTGCTGGCCAAGCTTGCTTGCTGGCATGCCACAAGGGGCTGCTGCTGGACAGAGAAACCTCCATCCTGGTCCCCAGATCTTGGCATCACTCATTCCAACGGAAATGCTCTTGGCATCTCTGACATCACCAGCTCAGAAACAAGAACCCTGCTTATCCAGTGTCACCTTTTTCTAAGTAAAGACCAAACTTGGTAAATATATTTTAAGTCACTGACTTTCCCAAGTATGGAAATCTGTGCTGTGCTTGCTGAAGCCAAGGTGCCCTCTCCTTTGACTCTTTTGGTGCTGGGAGTGCGATTGCAGACTGAGTGTTTGACTCCAGTATTATCTGGGGCGATGGGCCAGGGATTATAGAGCAGAGGGGTTTTACCCTCCTCTGCCTCTACCTTTCCCTTCCCCAAACAGTCTCAGAATACGGAATTGGGAACATATCAAACCCTGGTTGCTTTGGCTCCAGCATCAGTTCAGCACAACCCAAAAAGTTAATTTATGGCATGAGAGTTTGGCCATGTGTGGAGACGCAATGTTGCTTTTAGCGGAGGATCTCTAAGTTGTGCGCCTGTTCCTGTGCTGCTCACGGTGGCATCAGGGAGGCCGGTGCGCAGGACAGGAGCTGCTCCCTGGGGCAGTGCAGCCCCGCGGCGCAGGGGACAGGGACACTGCGCCCTGGGCACCTGTGCAGAGCAGGGGGGGTCTTTTCTCCCCTTCGGAAGCAGCTTGGGAAACAGCCAAATACAGGGGTGGAAAGCAGGTTTGGTTGAACTTCCCAGCAAGTGAACAAACTCCCAAGAGCTGAGTGCTTAGCTCTAGGTTAGGGGATCAAGTGCAGCACGGGCAGGTACCAGGACACGTAGCCTCTCTTCCCCCGCACACCTCAGCCCCAGCCCAGCGCCCTCCTGCCAGCAGCCCGTGTGCTTGCGGTGCGCTCCGCGAGCCGCCGTGCCGGCCTCTTGTGCAAGCGCTGTGGCCTCCAGGGCCTCCGCTCCAAGGAGCCCCATCTCTATTGAAGCCATGGATGAGAAGCCCTGTGTCCCTGTCCACGTGGACGTCCATGGGAAGCCGTTGCTGTCCTTGGGCAGCACAGGGATGCGCTGCCCTCACCAAACAGAGTCCCCACAAGGGGCTGCAGCACCCGCTCCCCACAGCCTCTGCAAGGGGCAGTGTGGGGCTGCTGGAGCAGCGCAGCAAGGTGTGAGGCCAAACGCACCCGTCTGCCAGCCAAGGCAGGCGCCCTTGCGCAGCGCCTCTCTGCAGGAGCACCGGGGCATGGCCTGGTACCAACTGCCGCCAGCATGGCCAGGCCAATCCCTGGTCGGAGCTGCCACTCATTCCTTCCCATCCATTTGAATTGCAGGGTTTTGGTGACCTTGGCGAGCTTGGTCCTGCCTCTCCAGGCCCTGCGTCCTTGGGACGCGACGTCTCCCCTTTGCCTGTGGCTTGGGCACTGCAGGGACACATTGTGTGAGGCACCCGGAGAATTGAGAGCTGCCACACGGTAGAGCTGGGGCTCCTTCCACTTTGCGCATTCCGTGGGACACGTGTGAAGGTCAGGTGAAGGAAGGTTCTGCATTTAGGAATTAATGGCAGGTGGATTTTTAATTGTCCTTGGTATAAGTATCTAATTTGACACATTTTCAGGATGCCCTGAGGCCTTCCCATGTCTCGTACACAGAATTGCTAGCATCATACATGAGGGAAGCACTGCTTGTACCTGGTAAATGCTAGCACATTTTTTCCTGAATGTGCAGGGTTCTCATCCTTGCAAGGAGTTTCCTTAGCACAGGGTGCCAGGTTAAGGGGAGGTGAGAGATTCTCACGGTCCATCCTCAGGAGGTTTCATTCCCGATTCTTGCCCAGCTTATCAGTGCTAGGCCCTGTCAGTTACAGCATTAGGAGGAAGAAGACATGGTTGTGATAAGGGCATCCTCGTAAGGTGATCCTGCCAGAATCTTCAAGCAAGTTGAGTAAGATTCTCCGCTCCTTGAACCACAAGTGAGTTGAGTTGTGCATTGTCAGTGGGTGCCTCCAGAAGACTTCCCAGTCCTCTATTTGAGCAGTCCTTGAAAAGTACATGCAATTTCCAATACATGTTTTTGTGGCATCAGCGTCTGTTTGTGCTTTTTACACCCCCATTCTATACATATTGTTGGAGAGAGGAAGTTAAGCAGGGCAGGTGATTTATCCTAGGCCAGAGGAGACAAGTATGTTGTTGCCAGAGATTTTGTGTGCAATGTGTGGGTGTTGGGGGCAGCTTTTTAGTAGGGTAATACTGCTCAGGGAAATGTGTGAGTAGCCGTGGTGCCTGTGCTGGGAAGGGAGGAAAGGAAGCAGGGGCCATATTTGGGTCTTCACCAAGCATGCAATGGTTAGTGGTTTTAGCTGTGAGGCCTGTATTTTGTGGGAGGTGAATGAACAGGGTGTCTCTGCTAGTAGCACGGTATGAGAAGGCTGGTATAATTGTTGGGAGGGAATGAAGCAGAGCAAGCAGGTGTTGTGAGGCTGCCCTCCTCAGAGAGAGTGCAGGTTTTGTTCCAAAGTCGTGCTGAACAGGACATGGTTGTGCAAAATGACACTGCAGGTAGCAAGGAATAAGCAATTATGGTATAAGAGTCAGATGGAGAAAGAGAGGACAAATAAAGAAGGAAAGAAAGAAGGAAAGAAAGTAGGAAAGAAGGAAAGAAAAATGGAAAGAAGAAAATAAACAAAGAAAGAAAGTGAGAGAGAGAGAGAAAGAAAGAAAGGGAGAGAGAGAAAAAAATGAGAAAGAAGGAGAGAGACAGAGAAAGAGAGAGAAAGAGGAAAAAGAAAGTATAAAAATAAAAAAAGAAAAAGACAAGGAAAAAGAAAAAGAAAAAAATGAGAGAAAAGAGAAAAAAGAAATATAAAGAAAAAGAAAAAAGACAAAGATAAGGAAAAAGATAAGGAAAAAGAAAAGGAAAAGAAGAAGGAAAAGGAAACAAAAAATATATGAAGAAAAAAGAACAGGGAGAAGAGTAAGAAAAAAAGAATAAAAAAGGAAAAGGAAAAGAAAAAGAGAAAAAAATGGAATAAGTAAAAAGGAAAAGAAAAAGAAGAATAAGAAAAAGAAAAAAGATGGCAAAGGCATTGTGGCATCCCCAGGGCCACATGTGAGGGGAAGTCCTAGAAGGACCTTTTCCTGGACCTCACTTGCCCCTAGGGACTGGAATCTTAGTGACACAAAAATGCATCTTCGGTGCGGATGATTTTAGTACCTGAGATCACTTGGAAACAACATGCAACATTTAAGCAATGATACAGGAATATATATTTAAACAACAACAATAAAAATAACAAATTAATAAACAATAACAAGAAGAAAATTACAACAACATAATCAAAAATAACAACAATAATATCGACAACAACATTAACAACAACAAATGGTATTATAAGCGTCTATAGAGAAAAATCCACAGAGCAGGTTATCGCTGGCATCCCTGGGCCCAGCGCTTCCAGGCAGCAGCCAGGGTGAAGGGGAGCTTGGTCTGCAAGGGAAAAGGAGGCATCAGCAGGGCCGAGGAGCGGCTCGGGGGCTCCCGTGGAGCAGAGGCTCTTTGGCGGCTGCGCGGGCTCTTTGGCAGCAGCGCTGCCGTCATTGGTGCCCTGGCAGAGGCTTGGCGTGGCCAGCGCAGCCCAGAGGCCGGCAGAGGGGCTGAGGCAGCAGGTGCCCAGGCCTTGGGCGCTCCTGCGCCCTGTGCAGCTCTGCCCCGGCGCCGCGGCCCGCCAGAGCGCCCGCACACCTGGGCCAGGCTCCCGCGCGGCTGCTCCCCAAAGGCAGCGCGGAGCAGCGCCAAGGGGCCGGGCACAGCCCCAGCTCTGCCCGGGCAGCCGGCAGCAGGGACCATACCTGGGGGCTGCAGCCGGAGCTCTCCCAGTCCATGGGCTCCTCCTGGCTGCAGCCAACCAGGCCACTGCTCCCCATCATCTGGAAGAGAGCAAGAGACCTTGGTGGGGGCGTGCATAGGGAAGAGGAAGGATAAGGGCATCCAGTGGCTGTGGGAGCTGTACCTGGCTGCTGCCATAACGGAGCCACTCCATGGGCTCAGGATGGTCCCCTGTGTGTGGAGTCTGCAAGAGAGAAAGAAGCTTTTGCAGGGAGGTCCCAGAGGTCCCTCTTCCTGCAGTGAAAAGCAGGAAAACGGGAATGGGCCATGCCTAGCTGCACATCTCCCGGTGCAGATGGCAGTAAGAGAAATACCTGGATGCCACAGAAGGAGTTTTCCCAATCCATAGGCTCCTCGTAATTGCAGCCACCCAGGCCTTTGGTGCTTGCAGCCTGGAAGAGAGCAGGAGAGCTTGAGGGGATGGTCATGGTGGCAGATGTGACTCTGTGCACGGGGCCTCGTGTACCCTGCGTGTGCGGGGCAGGTGGTGCAAAGAGCCAGGGCGCCAGGCTCAGGCAGCAGCCCCCGAGGCCTTGGCCGCTCCTGGCCCTGGCGCAGCTCTGCCCCAGCACCCAGGCCTGCCAGAGCTCCCTGCCACCTCTGCCACCAGCCCTGCGGCTGCTCTCGCAGAGCCAAGCACCAGGCATCCCCGCGCAGCCTCTGCCTGAGCACACAGTACCTGCACCGAGCTCTCCCAGTCCATACCCTCTACTGCATGGATGTCCATTTTCAAATGGCTGCAGCGACTGCAAGAGAAAAGGAGTCGTTGGCATTTGCAGCCCTGAGAGCAGGGGTCTCTGTGCCAGGAGCCTCTTGGCGTCTTTAAGCGCGGGAGCGGTGGGGCAAGGAGCAGGCAGTGCTGGGCCTGCCCGCAGCAGAATCCTTGCCCCCAGCAGACCCTTTTGCAGGCGGGGAGCCCAGTGCCAAGTGGAGAAGAGAAAAGAGCAATGTGAGAGGTGTGAGCACCAAGTGTCGCGTGGTGGCTTTGGAGCCTCCCCTGGGAGGCATCGCGTAGGCTGCCCTGGAGCCCCGCAGCTCCCCTGCATCTTGTGGGCACCACGGGTGGCCCCTGGTGCTGCGCGGCCCTGCTGCTCACCTGGCCTTGCTGCTGCGTGGCCAGCACTGGGGCCACTGTGAGGCGCAGCCCTGGGAAGCATCTGTGTTCCCGTGGCGATAACTGCCCCTCTGGGATGTTCCACTGCTGTGTGGGGGGAAGGAGGGTCGCGGCAGGGGTCAGGGGGGCCACCGTGAAGAAGGGTCTGTGTGTGCTGGACTCCCCCTGGCACTGCTGAGCCTGGCAGCAGAGAGCAGTGCGTGGCCTTGGGCTTGCTCGGTGCAAAGGAGGGCTCCTCACGCAGCCCCATGGTGCTGCTGGTGGCTGGCTGCCCAGAAGCCGGGCTCCACTTGGGGCTCTGCTTCCATCCCTGCAAAGAGCCTTGAACGCCTTGATCTTTCTTCCCTGCTCCACTCCAGTGTCCCTGCGAGGCAGAGTGCAGCTGCTGGGAAGGGGCTGGTGCCAGAGGTGCATGGAGGGTTCTGGGTGGCTCCCAAGCAGCCGCAGGGCTGGTGGCACGGGGAATTGCCAGCAGGCATTTGTCTGCTGCCCTGGGAATGCTGGAGGGGAAGTGTGAAGCAGAGCAGTGTTCCCTGCAGGGAGGCGCGAGCAGAGGGCTGGGCAGCCAGCTCAGCCCCGTGGCTGTGAGGGCAAGTGCTGGGAGCCCCCTTGCCTGCGCGCGTGACGCCTGCAGAGCCCAGGCATGCGCAGTGCTCCCATCGGCAGGAAAGGCGCTGGGAAGCCCTTGCCCCATGCAGGCTGCTTGCAGAGAAGCTGCGGCTCCTCTGCCCCTCGACCTGGGTACACAGGCGCTTGCAAGCAATGTGTTTATTCTGTGCCCAGCTACTGCCCTCTCTCAGCACTTGTGTTGCCTTGGCGTGTTTGTCAGCAGCTTTACATATGTGTGTCTCCACTGGGTCCCTTTCTGGGAAGTGGTGTTTGCAGGTGCAGGAGGGATGTGCTGCCTGGAGTCATGCTGAGCAGTGGAGGGGAAGAATCTCATGTGCTCCCTTTTTTCGCCTTTGGTAAAGTCAATGAGATATGGAGAAGGTAACCTCCCTTGTGCCGGAGAAGCTGCTATTTTCTGCAGTGATCAGCTGAAATTCTTAAAAACATCCAAGAATGCTTGTTTGTAAAAGGTGGGCTGTGAAATAAGCTTCTCATTCCCATCGTCTCCTGTAACATTGTTGTAGGGATGCTGGGAAGCTCAGGCGGTTTGATTTGGTTAAGCACAGAGTGTGTCGATCAAGAAGTGGCTGGATGGCCAAGCTTAAAGAGTTGCTATCAGCGGTGCTGAATCTAGTTGAAGGCCTGTGGCCAGTGGTGTTTCACCGGGAAGAGTGGAATTAAAGGCAGGGGCAAAGTCTTGTAAGATAAAGGCAATCAGAGGACAAGATCTAACGGCTATCATTCAGAGAGTGGTTTATATACATCTAGTTGTAGAAAATGTACAAAAAGCTCCATGACCTGAACAAAGAAGAAAGAATCAAGGACCATGGACAGTAAGTACATCACCTCAGAAAGCTGAATTGCGTGTTTTAACACAGACTCTGGAGTTACCTGAAGGAAAGTGGGCCAATATCTATGTGACTTGAAATAGACCTTTGGGGTTGTACATGCACTTGTGGCCATTTGGAAGGAAAGGGGATTGTTCTCTTCACAAGGGAACGCTATAATAGGGTAGAGAGATTAACGTTGTTGATAGAGATTTCGTGTACAAATGCTTGCTGAGCAGGAGGTGTGTGAGCACAGAGGTGTGCTCAGCAAGCTGTGCCAAGAGGCCGGCAGGAGCCTGCATGCACTATGCGTCAGAACTGCTTGCTGCCGGGTGCGAGCGCAGTGCCCGTTGTGGTCTGTGCAGAGCTGCAGTGGCCTTGCTTGAGAAGCTGCAGCCCTGCTGGCTTGCTGCATATGGCAAAGGGGCCAAAGGAGGCCCTTGCTCCCTGCAGCTGTGGAAGATGAGGATATGGATGAGTGGCTTTTCTTGTGTTTGGAGTGTCTGGAGAGAGGTCCGTTTGTGCCAAAGCTGCTCTCCTCCTTTCCCCTGCCCATGGTGGTCCTGCAGGGCAGGTGCTGCTGGTGTTTTGCTTCCAAGGCCCAGTGTATCCCTATGTTCCATGCTGCTGGAAGGAGTGAACATCATGCCCTGCTTGGGACACCTGTGGTTCCTTCAGGATCTGAGGCTGCCCTCTTGACCTGTCTCCCAAAGCAAGAGCCATGCAGAGATGCGGCAGAAGCAGGACATCTTCTCTAGGAGAAGCTGAAGAGAGGGCTAAAGCAGTGAAGCAGGACTGGGGCGAGCGTGTGCGTGAGGGCTGGTCCCTGCAGGTGGTCATTGGCCACAATGAGTCAGGCTGTTGGGCGCACTCAGCTGCTCCCCATGTGCCGTGCGACTCCCGCTGGGCCTGGCACTGCTGCCTTCCAGCTCCTTGGCTGTGGCAGACGGTGCAGCTTGAGATGGAACAGTGCTCTCCCATGACCTTGAGGGACCAGTGTATACTGGTCCTCCGTTTGCTATTCCAATGCAAAACTTAATTCAGGGAGTAATTGGAGATGACACGGAGTCAGCCTGCTACTGGCACGTGTCAGGCCACGAATCCATAGCTGATGGAACGATCTTGCCTGTAATTAGTTAGAATGCTGGCTCATTTAGCAACTGTATTTGCATGCTTTTTGTAAATAAGCAATTATATCCAGTAGAGTACAGTATGTAAGTTGTATCTGATGTTCAATAAAAGGTCTCTGATGCATTACACTGGAGTCCATGCACATCATATGCTGCAAATGGAGCCCAATGTGGGGCATGAACAGTCAGGAAGCTCACACAGTCTGAACCCGTCAGCGCAGTCCAGGTGAACCACGAACGGAGCAGAAAGAGCTGCAGTGTGCACCCATCATGTGAGCGGCCTGGGAACCCTGGGAGGTGGAATGTCTCAAGAGCAGAAACACAGCCTGCATGTGCTGCAGCGCATGATGTGCAAGCAGAACCGGGAAGTCTCCAGGAAACACCCAACAGCTCTGTTAGAATGGATCCAGGATAAAGTACCTATCTTTCTGAAAGAAGGCCCATTCCAGCAAGAGGTGTGGGAAGATGTCGGAAATTGCCTTAAGGAGGCGATGGCAGATGGTGGTGCAGCTGCAGTAAAACGTGTGACCACCTGGTGGCAGATGATGCTTACCCTGAAGGCAGCGGGGGCCCTCCGAGTGATAAGAGTGACCACAAAGAAACACCACCACCGTGAGCACCACCATATGAGGGGGTGGCTGACCCCCCAAGTGATGATCCGTTTGCCTTGGCCCTGAGGGCCTGGAGGAAGAACAACAGCTTCAAGCATGGTGGAGACCTGTGACCTTCACCCATGACCAGGTCCTCAGCACAGTCATCACTAACGCACGGACAGTGGTGGATATCATCATTGAGAAGGTTTACCCCATTGTAGCCCTGGAAATTAACACTAACAAATCTGTGTTCTAAACACCCACGTCCCCCTCTCTCCCCCATTCCCCGGACCACTGAATGTGGGCGAGTATGTCTGATAAAAAATGCTAAAAAACGGCAATTGATAGATTTCGAAGCCTGTGTTTTAGTATCAGAGCTGGCACTCGTATGCGAAGATGATGCCCTTAAGGCAAGCAAAGTTTGTCTTGATACCAAGGAGGGCGTGTGCCATTTTGAGATCAATCCATAGAGTAATAATAAAACTGCATTAGCTTATGCAGGGAAAGGATGTGTGTGTTTTAGACCAAAGTGTAAATGCATGCTAATTAATGAAATTTATGACCAGACTGTGTTTAATGACTCTAATATGTGTGCTTGCAATGTAGTTATTGTAGTTATCCTGGTGCTGTTTATTTGCGGCTGACTAAAGACGACTTTGTGGTATTAAACAGGGAATTCTTATGGACGCAAGGCACTCTGGCTGATTATTTAAATGAGATACATTATACACCCCCACGACATAAGCTGTTACGTTCCCTCTCTCAAATTGCATTGCAGCCAAGGAACCGATGTGTTCCTGTTCCCATTAAAGGTGCACGCACGTTATTTCTGGACGGATCAGGGAAAACACATAGAGCTCTGGTTGTATGGAGACGAACAGATTCGTTATACTGGCAATCGTCTATTTTAATGTTTGAAGGATCCACACAAACTGTTGAACTATCATCGGCCTTGCACGCCATTGAATTGCTTTCACCTGGACCACTCAATGTTGTTGCAGATTCTGCATATGTTATAGTTATTGCTCAACACCTTGAAGATGCAATGATAAAAGAGGTCACTAACAAACAATTTTTTCCCTTGCTACTGAAATTACCTACACTGCTTTAAAATCATGTACGTTTATATTTTAAAATGGATATATGGTTGCATACTACTCTACCAGGACCAATAACTGAAGGAAATGCTATGGCAGATAAACTGACAATGGCAGCAGTATTGCCATGCAGTTTTGAGCAAGCCCCATTATCTCACAACTCCTTTCATCAAAAGGCCTCTTCTCTGCGTAAACAATTTCCTCTGTCCCAAAAGCAAGGCACGGAAATTGTCTGTGCATGCTCTGACTGTCAACATATTACACCAGTATCATCACATACAGGAGTGAACCCTTGAGGTTTACAAGCTAATGAGTTGCGGCAGAGCGATATCACACATATATGGACATGGGGCCGACTGCGTTATCTGCATGTTAGCGTGGAAACCTTCTCAGGGTGTCTGGTAGCCTCTGCACATACGGGAGAAAAGGCACACGATGTGAAATGCCCCTGGTTAAGATGTTTTGCTGCTATGGGCCTTCTGAAAAGAATTAAAAATGATAATGGTTCTGCTTATGTTTCATAAACAATATGTATTTTACTACAACACTGGGGCATACAACATGTTACAGGAATATTGCATTCTCTCACTGGAAAAGCCTTTATCGAATGTGTCCATGGGACTCTCAAGGCTATGACACATAAACAAAAAAGAAGGAATCCTATGGACCGTGTTACTCCACAGGAACTGTTAGACAAAGAATTATATGTACTTAATTTTTTGAATCATTCTGATCATCACTTATTTGCAACAGCAGCTGCCCGACAATTCGGGAGGGTCCCTCCGTTTGTGGCTCCACCAAAGGTATGGTATAAAGAATGTGGGGAGTCACAATGGACCAGCCCCGTAGAACTAATAACGTTAGGAAGGGGATATGGATGTGTTCTTCTTCCCACAGGTCCTCGCTGGTTACCAGCAAAAACTGTAAAGCCTTACTTGACGACAGAGGAGTCACAGCCACAGGAGAATTGCAGCCAAGCACAGGAGTCGAAAACCAATGAGCCATTGGAGTGAATCATGAATCATTTTTCAACATTTGGTGCAGTAGGGAATAGATGTGGTGATGTTTGCAATTTTATTCTGTTATGTACATTGATCTTAACCTATATAATTAATAGTTTATGCTTTTATGTGCATTGGTCTCAACCTATATAATTAGTAGTTTATGCTTTTAACCTGTATGATTGATATAGATATGCGACATAGAATATTATGGATGTTTGTATGCGTGATGAGTATACCTATAACCTTCACGCAAATTTACTGGATTCATAATGGGATCCATCCTCTCCAATTGTCAATAATGGCATATGGATTAAAAAAAAAAAAAAAAAAGAAACGTTTCTCAATTATTGACTAATAGCAACCATTCTGAGGCTAATTTGACCATTCTTCACACTTAGAAGTTTATGGAATACATTTCACATCCATGTGTGTTTTTATTGGTATCTAATCTGAGTATCACAAATTGTAATGTTTTGTTTTGTGTAACAAGTTAGTACTAATCATAAAGAAGTGAGGAATTTGTATATGAATAAATATTATTTTTAACATGAAGCATATATTATGAATACATATGTCTTATATATATATGGACAAACATAATTATTAATATAAACATATATATTATGAATAAATGTTATTATGAAACCTATATTATGAATATATGAGTAAATATAACTATTAATATAAAACATATACTATGAATGTATATAGTTCATGAATATAAATATATATAAATAAAGTGTACATATATAAATAAGGTATATATATGGGTATGTATGTGGAGATATGAAAAATATACAATTCATATATGTAAATATATATATGAGAATATATATGCAAATATATATGCAAATATATATATTCACATATAAAGATCATATATGAATAGATATGAATATATATGTGAATATATATGAATAAATTTAATTACTCATATAAATGAAATATGCAATCCTAGATGAGGGCAAAAGCCTGAAGCCCAAATCAGGGCAGCTCCTTTTGTCAGCGGTCTGGCTAAACAAAACAGGGGGAGCCGTGGCAGCCGGTGCAGCTTGAGATGGAACAGCGCTCTCCCATGACCTTGAAGGAGCAGTGAATACTGGACCTCCCTTCGCTGTTCCCATGCAAAACTTACTGCAGGGAGTAATTGGAGATGGCACGGAGCCAGCTGATTACTGGCATCTGCAAGGCCACGAATGCATAGCTGATGGGATAACCTTGTGTGTAATCAGTTAGACTGTTGGCTCATTTAGCAACCATCTTCACATGCTTTTATCAAATAAGGGATTATATCCCGGACAGTATGGTATATAAGTTGTATTTGATGCTCAAGAGAAGGTCTTTGCTACATTACACCGGAGTCCGTGTTCATCATATGCTGCAATCTGCCAACATCCTCCTTCTCTTCCTCCTTACATGTCTGGTTTTGCCAGACACCACACTCTCATTCCCAACTCCACAAGGGAGCATGAAACTCTACTGCCTGGCACTGGAATGGATACACATTTCTACAAAAGAAACATTGTTCCTTTCTGGGTGTGACTTCAGAGGCTCCCTTCATGTCCAGAGAGTGATGGAACAAATGAAAGGAAGGAAAGGAAGGAAGAGTAATGAAAGTAATGGAAAAAAGGGAAGAAAAAAAGAATAACAATAAAAAAGGATACGAATAAAAAAAATAATAGGAAAAAGAGAAATAGAAAGGAAAAGAGAAAGGAAAAGGAAAAGAAAAAGAAAAAGGAAAAGGAATAGAGAAAAAGAATGAGCAACCATTGTTCAATATGAAAGGTTTTATAATAACCTATGACTGAATATGTGCTTGAAACTGCCGTGCATCAATTTCCTTCTGGCATCCAGACTGAGGAGTGAACAGCAGCAGATGGCCACAGTGACCCAGACGCTTGTGTCCACACAGCTGGTCAACATCGGAAGGGCCCCAAGGGTCAGGGAGGCCGTTTCACCTCTCCCGGGCTCTTCAGAGCCAGGAGCTCAGAGCCGACCAGTTCCATCTGGAAGGTGACCGTGTGATTAAGGGCCTCGAGCTTCTCTCTTATGAGGAAAGACTAAGCGAGAAGATTGAGAGGGGATCTTCTCCACATGTACAACTGGCTGAGGGGAGAATGTAAAGAGGATGGGGCAAACGTGTTCTCTGTGGTGCTGAGGGAAGGACACCTTCCCCCTGCATGTGGACACCTGGGCGGCTGCTGCACGCAGGGCCCAGCTGCACCCTGGGGACAAAGGTGCCTCTGGAAGCTGGTGCAGGGCAGAGAGCAGCTGTGGGAGACGCTCTGCCCTCGTGCGGCCCTGCAGCGCGGGGCCCTGCTCTTGGCAGCTCCTGCCTTCTCTGCGTGGCAGGGAGCTTGCAGCTTGCTTTGCTGCGCTCTGAGCCCTGCGCACAGGGAGGGCCCCTTGGCAAGGGCAGCTCCTCTGGCCCAGCGCTCACCTGCAGTGCTCAGCACGGGCCTTCCTGGAGCTCTTTGTGCTGGAAATGGGAGGCAGCTCAGGCCACGGAAAGGCTGGGAAAGGCTGTAGGCAGCGCAAGGACACGAGTGTCACACAGTATGAGCAGAGCAAATGGGCCCTGCACAGGAAATGCCAGAGTCATTGTGGAGCTGGAGGACCTTCCTTGGTGACCTGGTCCCTGTTCCTCGGGCTACCAAGTGTGTCCCCCAGGGGCTTGGAGAGGTCGGCCCTGCATCTCCAGACCCCATGTGCCTGGGGCACAACAGCTTCCCTTTGCCTGTGGATTGGGCCTTATGGAGACACGTTGTGTGCGGCACCTGGAGAACTTGACACCTGCCCCGTGGTGGGGCTGAGGCTTCTTTCCCTTTGAACATCCCCAGGGCCACATGTGAATGGAAGTCCAGGAAGGAATTTATTGATGTTGCTCCCGTGCACCTGGTGCACACAGGGCTCCACACACAGACCTGCGGTGGGGATGGTTTTTTTGTGCCTGAGCTCGCTTGGAAAAAACAGGCAACATATGAGCAATGATACAGGAATATATATTTAAACAAGAACAAGAAGGAATAACAAAAACAACAATAACGACAACAATATCATTAACAGTAACAACAACAATACCAAAAACAATATAAACAATATCAACAACAACCAAAAACTACTGTGACGCTACATAGAAAAACATCCACAAAAGAGTCCAGGCCTGGAGTCCTCATGACATGCAGCCCAGAGGCCGGCAGAGGGGCTGAGGCAGCAGGTGCCCAGGCCTTGGGCGCTCCTGCGCCCTGTGCAGCTCTGCCCCGGCGCCGCGGCCCGCCAGAGCGCCCGCACACCTGGGCCAGGCTCCCGCGCGGCTGCTCCCCAAAGGCAGCGCGGAGCAGCGCCAAGGGGCCGGGCACAGCCCCAGCTCTGCCCGTGCAGCCGGCAGCAGGGACCA
This sequence comes from Tinamus guttatus, assembly GCF_059628265.1. NCBI lineage: Eukaryota > Metazoa > Chordata > Aves > Tinamiformes > Tinamidae > Tinamus > Tinamus guttatus. Next base: position 351,211 of record NW_028289617.1, read on the forward strand.
TACCTGGGGGCTGCAGCCGGAGCTCTCCCATTCCATGGGCTCCTCCTGGCTGCAGCCGACGAGGCCACTGCTCCCCACAATCTGGAAGAGAGCAGGAGACCTTGGTGGGGACAGTGCGTGCACAGGAGGAAGGATAAGGGCATCCAGTGGCTGCAAGGGCTGTACCTGGCTGCTGCCAGAACTGAGCCACTCCATGGGCTCTGCTTCATTCAGTGCAGGACCCCCAGCTGTGTGCAGAGCCTGTGAGAGAGAAGGAAGAGTTTGCAGAACAGGTGCCAGAGCAAAGTAAGGTCTGGCCCCAGGGTCTGTCTTCCTGCAGCGGGAAACGGGAAAGCAGGAACGGGCAAGAACCCGCGCCAGGTCTCCTCGGGTAGCCAAGGCAATACCTGGAGGCTGCAGGTCGAACTCTCCCATTCCATGGGCTCCTCGACGCTGCAGCCATCCAGGCTCCAGGTGCCAGGAGGCTGGAAGAGAGCAGGAGAGCTTGTGGGGACGTCATGGTGACAGATGTGGCTCTGTGCATGAGGACTCGTGTCCGCTGCATGCACAGGGCAGGCGGTGCACAGAGCCAGGGCGCCAGGCTCAGGCAGCAGCCCCTGAGGCCTTGGCCGCTCCTGGCCCTGGTGCAGCTCTGCCCCAGCACCCAGGCCTGCCAGAGCTCCCTGCCACCTCTGCCACCAGCCCTGCGGCTGCTCTCGCAGAGCCAAGCGCCAGCCGTCCCCACGCAGACTCTGCCTGCACGCACAGTACCTGCCCCGAGCTCTCCCACTCAATATGCTCAACTTCACAGTTATTCATTTTTTTTCACCCTCCTGACTCTGCAACAGAATGGATTTGTTTACATTTGCAGCCATGAGCACCAAGTGGTGCACCATGGCTTTGGGGCCTCCCCCGGAAGGCATCGTGCAGGCTGCCCTGCAGCCCCGCAGCTCCCCTGCATCTTGTGGGCACCACGGGTGGCCCCTGGTGCTGCGCGGCCCTGCTGCTCACCTGGCCTTGCTGCTGCGTGGCCAGCACTGGGGCCACTGTGAGGCGCAGCCCTGGGAAGCTTCCGTGTTCCCGTGGCGATAACTGCCCCTCTGGGATGTTCCAGTGCTCCGTGGGGGGAGGAGGGCAGCGGCAAGGGCCAGGGGGGCCACCGTGAGGAAGGGTCTGCGTGTGCTGGACTCCCCCTGGCCCTGCTGAGCCTGGCAGCAGAGAGCAGTGCGTGGCCTTGGGCTTCCTGGGTGCCAAGGAGGGCTCCTCACGCAGCCCCATGGTGTTGCTGGTGGCTGCCTGCCCAGAGGTCGGGCTCCACTTGGGGCTCTTCTTCCACCCCTGCAAGCAGCCTTGAATACCTTCATCTTTCTTCCCTGCTCCGCTCCCCTTACAGCCCAATAGACTTAAGGAAGTTTTGTTTTCCATGGTTGAGATGTGTTCCTTGGTAGCGCAATGAGCGCAAAGGGCAGTTGTGCCCTGGGGCCAGCCGTGCATGTCCTCAGCAGAGCCCTTGTGAGTTGGTGGTGGCCTGGGAGCCCCTGGTGCTGCTGGGCTCCTTCTCTTGTCCTGCCGCGCACCTTGCAGGTGCCATGTGCTGTGGCTGAGAGCAGCCTTGGTGCGGCTCCTGCACTGCTGCCCCTGCCACGGCCTCCTAGGGCTGCAGAGGGCAGAGCAGGCACAAATGTGCCCTCAGCAGCAGCAGGGAGCTGCAGCTGCTGCAGCTCTGCCCAGCGCTGGGCTACAATGCTCACTTGCTAACGGAGGTGAGTTCCCATCTCTTGGGTAAGGATGGGAATTCCAGGGCAGATGGAGCAGAGATCTCCCCGGTTCTCTCAGGTGTTTACCTCGCACAGAGGAAAACCCTCCAAAAGCAAGCAGCCCAAGCCCCGCCACCAAAGTGCTGTAGCCAAGAGGAGCATCTTGCTGCTGGCCAAGCTTGCTTGCTGGCATGCCGCAGTGCCCCTGCGAGGCAGAGCGCAGCTGCTGGGAAGGGGCTGGCACCAGAGGTGCGCGGAGGGCTCTGGGTGGCTCCCAAGCAGCCGCAGGGCTGGTGGCACGGGGAATTGGCGGCAGGCATTTGGCTGCTGCCCTGGGAATGCTGGAGGGGAAGTGTGAAGCAGAGCAGTCTTCCCTGTACAGACAAGCACAGTGTCTTCCCTCTGTGCAGGTACATGCCCTTGCTCAGTACTCACGTTGCTCTGGGCTTCTCTCTCTTGCCATCTGCCTTGCAAAGTTCAATCCTGAAGCTTCTGCATCCAGAGGCCGATCATGCTGCTCTCCTGGCTGCTTCACTTGTCCCCTCTCTGCCATGCTTTCTTCTGATCTGTTTCTTCTGATCTGTCTGTTTTGACATGACCTTGTTCCAAGGCCTTTTTCAGGGTCTCCCGGGCCTAAACTGACAAAGGGCTCAGCACATACTTTTAATTCTGAATCCATCTGCTGAACTTGGACCATTGCATTTTCAATGTTCTCCCATGCAACCGTGCTCCTGTCCTGGGATATAGCAGCAGGATTCTGGGAGGGTTGTAAAGCAATAGTTCTTTTGTTTCTGCAGTGTGATGTTCAGAGGCTAAAGATGATCCTCCTTCTGTGACATGGCTTGAGGTAGGTGCCTAGCGTCCCTGCAGCTGTAGCTTACAAATAGTATCCATGAGAAGCCTCAAGATTTTGAAAACTTGCAGTCAAAGCAACACTCCAAATGAGATCTTATGAACTGTTGCAAGGTGGCTGCAATGCTCTCAGCAGCCTCTCTGGTGTTTTTGTGCATAGAAGTCAGAGAAACTGCTTAATCAAACCTAGATTCTCAAACCTAAATCACCCTCTGATTTCTCCCAATTCTCCCCCTCACGGAGCTATTGCAGCAGTGCGCTGCGCCCTGCACGCGCACGGGGCGGCTGCAGCCAGCGCTCTCCCAGGCTCCCCCTCCCACGGAAACGCTTCTTTTAACTGTTCGAAGAAAATTCATTTGGAATTAGAAGTATGTGCTAAAACTGTTGTCCATTAATGCTCTTGAAATCCTGAAGAACCAGCAGCACCGATTAGACTCAGAAATACATCCGCAACACAGTTTAGTAGAAAGCACCATGGTGAATGAGCTAGTGGAGTCAGAAGTTGATCAGTGCAACCAAACTCTGCATGCTCCTGCTCTAGGACTGAATCGTGGCAAGCAGGTTGCAAAACAGCGCAGCCCAAAAGATGGGAATGAGCTATCTGGGATACAACTTTCAAAGGTGAGAAGGTAAAAAAAAACAAGAAAAAAGAAGAAGAGTAGGAAAACAGAAAGAGAGGTGGTGAAAAATAATAAACAAAGAAAAAGTGTTGAAAACAGGCTGCGGCATCCCAAGGGGCACATGTTAAGGGAAATCCTAGAGGGAAATTTTCCTGGCCCCACTTGCCACTAGGGTGTGAAATCTTAGGGCTACACACACACATCTGCAATGAGGATGATTTTTGTGCCTGGCCTCACTTGGAAACACCACACAACACTTAAAAAATGATACAGGAATATATATTTAAACAACAACAACAAAAAAGCAATATAATAATAACAAGAAAAATTACAAGAATATAATGAATAATAACAAAAATGAAACCAACAATATTAACAACAATAAATGCTAATATAAAACTCTAAAAAAGAAAGCCAAATAAGAAGTTATTGCTGGTATCTCTGGGCCCAGTGCTTGCTGGCAGCAGCCAGGGTGAAGGGGAGCTTGGCCTGCAAGGGAAAAGGAGGCATCAGCAGGGCCGAGGAGCGGCTCGGGGGCTCCCGTGGAGCAGAGGCTCTTTGGCGGCTGCGCGGGCTCTTTGGCAGCAGCGCTGCCGTCATTGGTGCCCTGGCAGAGGCTTGGCGTGGCCAGCGCAGCCCAGAGGCCGGCAGAGGGGCTGAGGCAGCAGGTGCCCAGGCCTTGGGCGCTCCTGCGCCCTGTGCAGCTCTGCCCCGGCGCCGCGGCCCGCCAGAGCGCCCGCACACCTGGGCCAGGCTCCCGCGCGGCTGCTCCCCAAAGGCAGCGCGGAGCAGCGCCAAGGGGCCGGGCACAGCCCCAGCTCTGCCCGTGCAGCCGGCAGCAGGGACCATACCTGGGGGCTGCAGCCGGAGCTCTCCCAGTCCATGGGCTCCTCTGTGCTGCAGCCAACCAGGCCACTGCTCCCCATCATCTGGAAGAGAGCAAGAGACCTTGGTGGTGATGTTGCATGGGGAAGAGGAAGGAAAGGGCATCCAGTGGCTGCGGGGGCTGTACCTGGCTGCTGCCATAGCTGAGCCACTCCATGGGCTCAGGATCATTCCCTGCCGGCCCTCTGTCCATATGCGGGGCCTGCAAGAGAAAAGGAGGCGTTTGCAGGGCAGGACCGAGAGCTGGAAGTGTCTGGACCCAGGATCTCTCCTTATGCAGTGAGAAGCAGGAAAGTAGGAAGAGTCCAGGCTCAACCCCAAATCTTCCGTTGCAGCCGGCTGCAGGGTTCAATACCTGAAGGGCAGAGCTGGAGTATTCCCACTCCATTGGCTCCTCATCCTTGCAGCCAGCCAGGCCTTGTGTGATTGCAGTCTGGAAGAGAGCAGGAGAGCTTGTGGGGACGGTCATGGTGGCAGCACTGGCTCTGTGCGTGGGACCTCGTGTCCCCTGCGTGCGCGGGGCAGGTGGTGCAAAGAGCCAGGGCGCCAGGCTCAGGCAGCAGCCCCCGAGGCCTTGGCCGCTCCTGGCCCTGGCGCAGCTCTGCCCCAGCACCCAGGCCTGCCAGAGCTCCCTGCCACCTCTGCCACCAGCCCTGCGGCTGCTCTCGCAGAGCCAAACGCCAGCCGTCCCCGCGCAGCCTCTGCCTGCGCGCACAGTACCTGCACAGAGCTTTCCCACTCCATGTCCTCAACTTCACATTTATCCATTTTCTTTCACTCTCCTGAGTCTGCAACGGAATGGAGTTGTTTACATTTGCAGCCATAAGCACCAAGTGTCGCTCCATGGCTTTCTGTCCTCCCCCGGAAGGCATCGCGCAGGCTGCCCTGCAGCCCCGCAGCTCCCCTGCATCTTGTGGGCACCACGGGTGGCCCCTGGTGCTGCGCGGCCCTGCTGCTCACCTGGCCTTGCTGCTGCGTGGCCAGCACTGGGGCCACTGTGATGCGCAGCGCTGGGAAGCATCCATGTTCCCATGGGGATAACTGCCCCTCTGGGATGTTCCACTGCTGCGTGGGGGGAGGAGGACAGCAGCAGGGGCCAGAGGGGCCACCGTGAGGAAGGGTCTGCGTGTGCTGGACTCCCCCTGGCACTGCTGAGCCTGGCAGCAGAGAGCAGTGCGTGGCCTTGGACTTGCTCGGTGCAAAGGAGGGCTCCTCACGCAGCCCCATGGTGTTGCTGGCGGCTGCCTGCCCAGAAGCCGGGCTCCACTTGGGTCTCTGCTTCCATCCCTGCAAAGAGCCTTGAACGCCTTGATCTTTCTTCCCTGCTCCACTCCAGTGTCCCTGCGAGGCAGAGCGCAGCTGCTGGAATGGGGCTGGTGCCAGATGTGAGCAGAGGGTTCTGGGTGGTTCCCAATCAGCCGCAGGGCTGGTGGCATGGGGAATTGTCGGCAGGCATTTGTCTGCTGCCCTGGGAATGCTGGAGGGGAAGTGTGAAGCAGAGCAGTGTTCCCTGGAGGGAGGCGCGAGCAGAGGGCTGGGCAGCCAGCTCAGCCCCGTGGCTGTGAGGACAAGTGCTGGGAGCCCCCTTGCCTGCGCGCGTGACGCCTGCAGAGCCCAGGCGTGCGCAGTGCTCCCATCGGCAGGAAAGGCGCTGGGAAGCCCTTGCCCCATGCAGGTTGCTTGCAGAGAAGCTGCGGCTCCTTTGCCCCTCGACCTGGGTACACAGGTCCTTGCATGCAATGTGTTTATTCTGTGCCCAGCTACTGCCCTCTCTCAGCACTTGTGTTGCCCTGGCGTGTTTGTCAGCAGCTTTACATATGTGTGTCTCCACTGGGTCCCTTTCTGGGAAGTGGTGTTTGCAGGTGCAGGAGGGATGTGCTGCCTGGAGTCATGCTGAGCAGTGGAGGGGAAGAATCTCATGTGCTCCCTGTTTTCGTCTTTGGTAAAGTCAATGAGATATTTAGACCAAAGTGTAAATGCATGCTAATTAATGAAATTTATAACCAGACTGTGTTTAATGACTCTAATATGTGTGCTTGCAATGTAGTTATTGTAGTTATCCTGGTGCTGTTTATTTGCGGCTGACTAAAGACGACTTTGTGGTATTAAATAGAGAATTCTTATGGACGCAAGGCGCTCTGGCTGATTATTTAAATGAGATACATTATACACTCCCACGACATAAGCTGTTACGTTCCCTCTCTCAAACTGCATTGCAGCCAAGGATCCCATGTGTTCCTGTTCCCATTAAAGGTGCACACACATTGTTTCTGGACGGATCAGGGAAAACACATAGAGCTCTGGTTGTATGGAGACAAACAGATTCGTTATACTGGCGATCATCTATTTTAATGTTTGAAGGATCCACACAAACTGTTGAACTATCGGCCTTGCACGCCGTTGAATTGCTTTCACCTGAACCACTCAATGTTGTTGCAGATTCTGCATATGTTGTAGGTATTGCTCAACACATTGAAGATACAATGGTAAAAGAGGTCACTAACAAACAACTTTTTCCCTTGCTACTGAAATTAGCTACGCTGCTTTAAAATCGTGTACGTTTATATTTTAAAATGAATGTACGGTTCCATACTACTCTACTAGGGGCAATAACTCAAAGAACTGCTATGGCAGACAAACTGACATCGGCAACAGTACTACCATGCAGTTTTTAGCAAGCCCAATTATCTCACAACTTCTTTCATCAAAAGGCCTCTTCCTTGTCTAAACAATTTCCTCTGTCCCAAAAGCAAGCCATGGATATTGTCCGTGCATGCTCTGACTGTCAACATATTACACCAGTATCATCACATACAGGAGTGAACTCTTGAGGTTTACAGGCTAATGAGTTGCGGCAGAGCGATATCACACATATATGGACATGGGGCCGACTGCGTTATGTGCATGTTAGCGTGGAAATCTTCTCAGGGTGTCTGGTAGACTCTGCACATACGGGAGAAAAGGCACACGATGTGAAATGCCCCTGGTTAAGATGTTTTGCTGCTATGGGCCTTCTGAAAAGAATTAAAAATGATAATGGTCTTGCTTATGTTTCACAAACAATATCTATTTTACTACAACACTGGAGTATACTACATGTTACTGGTATATTGCATTCTGTCACTGGAAAAGCCATTATCGAATGTGTCCATGGGACTCTCAAGGCTATGACACATAAATGAAAAAGAAGGAATCCTATGGACCATGTTACTCCACAGGAACTGTTAGACAATTTTTTGAATTGTTCTGATCATCAGTTATTTGCAACAGCAGCTGCCCAACAATTCGGGTGGGTCCCTCCATTTGTGGCTCAACCAAAGGTATGGTATAAAGAATGTGGGGAGTCGCAATGGCCCAGCCCCGTAGAACTAATAACGTTAGGAAGGGGATATGCATGTGTTCTTCTTCCCACAGGTCCTCGCTGGTTACCAGCAAAAACTGTAAAGCCTTACTTGACGACAGAGGAGTCACAGCCACAGGAGAATTGCAGCCAAGCATAGGAGTCGAAAACCAATGAGCCATTGGAGTGAATCATGAATCATTTTTCAACATTTGGTGCCGTAGGGAGTAGATGTGGTGATGTTTGTAGTTTTAATCTGTTATGTACATGGATCTTAACCTATATAATTAACAACTTATGCTTTTATTTGCATTGATCTCTACCTATATAATTAGTAGTTTATGCTTTTAACCTGTATGATTAATATGGATATCCAATATAGAATATTGTGGATGTTTTTATGTGTGATGAGTATACCTATAACCTTCACACAACTTTACTGGATTCATAGTGGGATCCATCCCCTCCAATTGACAATAACGGCATATGGATTAAAAAAAAATTTCTCAATTATTGACTAATAGCAACCATTCTGAGGCTAATTTGACCATTCTTCACACTCAGAAGGTTATGATATACATTTCACATCCATGCGGGTTTTTTTTATTAGTATCTAATCTGAGTATCACAAATTGTAATTTTTTTGTGTGTGTAACAAGTAAGTATTAATCATAAAAAAGTGAACAATGTGTATATGAATAAATATTATTATTCATATGAAGCAAATATATTATGAATAGATATGTTTTATATATATGGACAAATATGGTTATTAATATAAACATATACATTATGAATAAATGTTATTATTAACATGAAACATATATTACGAATATATATGTTTAGGAATATATGAATATATGGATAAATATAACTATTAATATAAAACATATATACTATGAATATATATAGTTCATGAATATGAATATATATAAATATATACAAGTGTACATATATAAATATGATATATATATGGGTATGTGTATGGAGATATGAAAAAATATATAATTCATATATGTAAATATATATCTGAGAAAATATATATGAATATATATATTCATATATATGTAAATCATATATGAATAGATATGAATATATATGTGAATATATACAAATAAATATAATTGCTCATATACATGAAATATGCAGGCCTTGATGAGGAGACTGCAAAAGGCTGAAGCCCAAATCAGGGCAGCTCCTTTTGTCAGCGGCCTGGCTAAACGAAACAGGGGGAGCCGTGGCAGACGGTGCAGCTTGAGATGGAACAGCGCTCTCCCATGACCTTGAAGGACCAGTGAATACTGGACCTCCCTTCGCTGTTCCCATGCGAAACTTACTGCAGGGAGTAATTGGAGATGGCACGGAGCCAGTTGATTACTGGCATCTGCAAGGCCACGAATCCATAGCTGATGAGATAATCTTGCGTGTAATCAGTTATACTCTTGGCTCATTTAACAACCATCTTCACGTGCTTTTTGCAAATAAGGAATTATATCCAGGACGGTACAGTATATAAATTGTATTTGATGCTCGAGAGAAGGTCTTTGGTACATTACATTGGAGTCCGTGTGCATCATATGCTGCAATCTGCCAACAACCTCCTTCTCTTCCCCCTTGCATGTCTGGTTTTGCCAGACACCACACTCTCATTCCCAACTCCATAAGGGAGCAAGAAACTCCACTGCCTGGCACTGGAATGGATGCTCATTTCTACAAAAGAAACATTGTTCCTTTCTGGGTGTGGCTTCAGAGGTTCCCTTCGTGTCCAGAGAGTGATGGAACAAACGAAAGGAAGGAATGGAAGGAAGAGTGACGAAAGTAATGGGAAAAAAGGAAGAAAAAAAGAATAGCGATAAAAAAGGATACGAATAAAAAAAAGAAAAGAAAAGGAAAAAGAGAAAGAGAATGAGAACAAGAATGAGAAAAGGAAAAGGAAAAGGAAAAGAAGAAAAAGGAAAAGGAAAAGGAAAAGGAATAGAGAAAAAGAATGAGCAACAATAGTTCAATATGAAAGTGTTTATAATAATCTATGTGCTCGAAACTGCCATGCATCAATTTCCTCCTGGCATCCAGACTGAGGAGTGAACAGCAGCAGATGGCCACAGTGACCCAGACTCTTGTGTCCACTCAGCTGGTCAACATCGGAAGGGCCCCAAGGGCCTGGGAGGCCGTTTCACCTCTCCCGGGCTCTCCAGAGCCAGGAGCCCAGAGCCGACCAGTTCCATACGGAAGGTGACCGTGTGATTAAGGGCCTCGAAAATCTCTCTTATGAGGAAAGACTAAGCGAGAAGATTGAGAGGGGATCTTCTCCACATGTACAACTGGCTGAGGGGAGAATGTAAAGAGGATGGGGCAAACGTGTTCTCTGTGGTGCTGAGGGAAGGACACCTTCCCCCTGCATGTGGACACCTGGGCGGCTGCTGCACGCAGGGCCCAGCTGCACCCTGGGGACAAAGGTGCCTCTGGAAGCTGGTGCAGGGCAGAGAGCAGCTGTGGGAGACGCTCTGCCCTCGTGCGGCCCTGCAGCGCGGGGCCCTGCTCTTGGCAGCTCCTGCCTTCTCTGCGTGGCAGGGAGCTTGCAGCTTGCTTTGCTGCGCTCTGAGCCCTGCGCACAGGGAGGGCCCCTTGGCAAGGGCAGCTCCTCCGGCCCAGCGCTCACATGCAGTGCTCAGCACGGGCCCTCCGGAGCTCTTTGTGCTGGAAATGGCAGGCGGCTCAGCCCAGGGAAAGGCTGGGAAGGGCTGTAGGCAGCGCAAGGACACGAGTGTCCCACAGTATGAGCAGAGCAAATGGGCCCTACACAGAGCCACCGTGGAGCTGGAGGACCGTCCTTGATGACCTGATCCCTGTTCCTGGGGCTGCCAAGGGACAGAGCAGCCTCCATCGCGGTCCCCAGCGCGGGGCCCTTCCTGGCAGCAGCCCATTTCTGCACCAGCTGCCTCCAGGGACACTGCCCACCGTGATGCCCACCTGTGTCCCCCAGGGGCTCGTGGAGTTCGGCCCTGCATCTCCAGGCCCCGTGTCCCTGGGGCGCGACAGCTTCCCTTTGCCTGTGGCTTGGGCACTGTGGGGACACGTTGTGTGCGGCACCCGGAGAGTTGAGAGCTGCCCCGCGGTGAAGCTGGGGCTTCTTCCCCTTTGGGCATCCCCAGGGCCACGTGTGAATGGAAGTCCCAGAGGGACCTTTTTAATGTCGCCCCCTGCCCCTGGTGCCTGAAATCCTGGGGCTCCACAGACACACTTGCAGTGGGGATACTTTTTGCACCTGTGCTCGATTGGAAAAAACACGCAACACATGAACAATGATACAGGAATATATATTTAAACAAGAACAAAAAAGAATAACAATAACAACAATAGCAACAACAATATTAATAACAGTAAGAACAACAATATCAATAACAATATAAAAATATCAAAAACAATCAAAACTACTGTGAAACTACATACATAAAAATTCACAAAATAGACTAGGGCCGGAGTCCTTGTGCTCAGCGTTTCCTGGCAGCAGCCAGGGTGAAGGGGAGCTTGGTCTGCAAGGGAAAAGGAGGCGTGAGCAGGGCCGAGGAGCGGCTCGGGGGCTCCCGTGGAGCAGAGGCTCTTTGGCGGCTGCGCGGGCTCTTTGGCAGCAGCGCTGCCGTCATTGGTGCCCTGGCAGAGGCTTGGCGTGGCCAGCGCAGCCCAGAGGCCGGCAGAGGGGCTGAGGCAGCAGGTGCCCAGGCCTTGGGCGCTCCTGCGCCCTGTGCAGCTCTGCCCCGGCGCCGCGGCCCGCCAGAGCGCCCGCACACCTGGGCCAGGCTCCCGCGCGGCTGCTCCCCAAAGGCAGCGTGGAGCAGCGCCAAGGGGCCGGGCACAGCCCCAGCTCTGCCCGTGCAGCCGGCAGCAGGGACCATACCTGGGGGCTGCAGCCGGAGCTCTCCCAATCCATCGGCTCTTCTTGGCTGCAGCCGACCAGGCTGCTGCTCCCCATCCCCATCATCTGGAAGAGAGGAGGAGAGCTTGGTGGGGACAGTGCGTGGGGAAGAGTAAGGACAAGGGCATCCAGTGGCTGCAAGGACTGTACCTGGCTGCTGCCGTAACTGAGCCACTCCATTGCCTCAGGCTGGTCCGCTGTGGAGCTCCCATTCATGCATGGAGCCTGCAAGAGAGCAAGAGGCATTTGCAAGGCAGGACACAGAGCTGGCGCTCCTTGGTTCCCAGGACCTCTCTTCCTGATTTCGGAAAGAATAAAGAGGGAAGGGGCCGAGATGAGCCCCAGCTCTCCTGATGCTGCCAGAAGCAGGGGCAATACCTGGATGTTGCAGCTGGAGCTCTCCCACTCCATGGGCTCCTCACAACTGCAGCTGCCCAGGCCTTGGGCTCCGAGAGTCTGAAAGAGAGCAGGAGAGCTTGTGGGGACGGTCATGGTGGCAGATGTGGCTCTGTGCGCGGGGCCTCGTGTCCCCTGTGTGCACGGGGCAGGCGGTGCACAGAGCCAGGGCACCAGGCTCAGGCAGCAGCCCCTGAGGCCTTGGCCGCTCCTGGCCCTGGTGCAGCTCTGCCCCAGCACCCAGGCCTGCCAGAGCTCCCTGCCACCTCTGCCACCAGCCCTGCGGCTGCTCTCGCAGAGCCAAGCGCCAGCCATCCCCGCACAGCCTCTGCCTGCACGCGCAGTACCTGCCATGAGCTCTCCCACTCCATCTCTTCAACTTCATCTTTTTCCATTTTTTTCATTCTACTGACTCTGCAATGGAATGGAAATGTTCACTTTTGCAGCCATGAGCACCGTGTCGCACGGTGGCTTTGGTGCCTCCCCTGGGAGGCATCGCGCAGGCTGCCCTGCAGCCCCGCAGCTCCCCTGCATCTTGTGGGCACCATGGGTGGCCCCTGGTGCTGCGCGGCCCTGCTGCTCACCTGGCCTTGCTGCTGCGTGGCCAGCATTGGGGCCACTGTGAGGCGCAGCGCTGGGAAGCATCCGTGTTCCCGTGGCGATAACTGCCCCTCTGGGATGTTCCACTGCTCCGTGGGGGGACGAGGGCAGCGCCAGGGACCAGAGGGGCCACCGTGAGGAAGGGTCTGCGTGTGCTGGACTCCCCCTGGCACTGCTGAGCCTGGCAGCAGAGAGCAGTGCGTGGCCTTGGGCTTGCTGGGTGCCAAGGAGGGCTCCTCACGCAGCCCTTTTGCTTTTGGAGGGATTTCCTCACTGTGAGGGCTAGACCTGACAGCACCAGGGAGATCTCTGCTCCATCTGCCCTGGAATTCCCATCCTTACCCAAGAGCTGGAAATTCACCTCCATTAGCAAGTGACAACTGTAGCCCAGTGCTGGGCAGAGCTGCAGCAGCTGCAGGTCCCTGCTGCTGCTGAGGGCACATTTGTGCCTGCTCTGCCCTCTGCAGCCCTAGGAAGACGTGGCAGGGGCAGCAGTGCAGGAGCTGCACCAAGGCTGCTCTCAGCCACAGCACATGGCGCCTGCAAGGTGCATGGCAGGACAAGAGAAGGAGCCCAGCAGCACACCAGGGGCTCCCAGGCCACCACCAACTCACAAGGGCTCTGCTGAGGACATGCACACCTGGCGCCGGGCACAACTGCCCTTTGCACTCGCTGCATTGCCTAGGAACATGTCTCAATCATATAAAACAAAACTTTGTCGAGTCCATCGGGCTGTAAAGGCAGGAGGGGAGCACGGAGGACACATCAAGGCCTCCAACGCTGTTTGTAGGGCTGGAAGCAGAGCCCCACGTGGAGCCCGGCCTCTGGGCAGGCAGCCGCCAGCAACACCATGGGGCTGCGTGAGGAGCCCTCCTTGGCACCCAGCAAGCCCAAGGCCACGCACTGCTCTCTGCTGCCAGGCTCATCAGTGCCAGGGGGAGTCCAGCACACGCAGACCCTTCCTCACAGCGGCCCCCCTGCCCCCTGCCGCTGCCCTCCTCCCCCCACGGAGCACTGGAACATCCCAGAGGGGCAGTTATCGCCACGGGAACACGGATGCTTCCCAGGGCTGCGCATCACAGTGGCCCCAGTGCTGGCCACGCAGCAGCAAGGCCAGGTGAGCAGCAGGGCCGCGCAGCACCAGGGGCCACCCGTGGTGCCCACAAGATGCAGGGGAGCTGCGGGGCTGCAGGGCAGCCTGCGCGATGCCTCCCAGGGGAGTCCCCAAAGCCACCGCATTACACTTGGCGCTCACACCTCTCACATTGCCCTTTTCTCTGCTCCACATGGCACTGGGCTCCCTGCATGGCAATGGGTCTGCCGGGGGCAAGGAGGCTGCTGCGGGCAGACCTAATACTGCCTGCTCTGTGCCCCACCACTCCCATGCACAGAGACGCCAAGAGGCTCCTGGCACAGAGACCCCTGCTCTCAGAGCTGCAAATGACAATGACTTATTTTCTCTTGCAGTTCCTGGAAACTAAAAGAAATGGATAATGCTGAAGCTGAGGATATGGACTGGGAGAGCTCGGGGTGCAGCAGTCAGGTACTGTGTGCGCAGGCAGAGGCTGTGCGGGGACAGCTGGCACCTGGCTCTGCGAGAGCAGCCGCAGGGCTTGTGGCAGAGGTGGCAGGGAGCTCTGGCAGGCCTGGGTTTTGTGGGAGGTGACTGAGCAGGGTGACCATGCTGGTAGCAAGGTGTGAGAAGTGTGGTGTAATGGTTGGGAGGGAATGAAGCAGAGCAAGCAAGCGTTGTGAGGCTGCCCTCCTCATAGAGAGTGAAGGCTTTGTTCTGTCAGTCATTTACATATAAATCCCCCTTGCCGGTGCACATGTGCAGCATGAACAAAAAAATGTGTGAATGAAGCATGCAGCTTCCTGAATGCATGAATGAAGCATGCAGCAACATGAATGGCGGAGGGCCAGGAGCGGCCAAGGCCTCAGGGGCTGCTGCCTGAGCCTGGTGCCCTGGCTCTGTGCACCGCCTGCCCCGTGCACACAGGGGACACGAGGCCCCGCGCACAGAGCCACATCTGCCACCATGACCGTCCCCACAAGCTCTCCTGCTCTCTTTCAGACTCTCGGAGCCCAAGGCCTGGGCAGCTGCAGTTGTGAGGAGCCCATGGAGTGGGAGAGCTCCAGCTGCAACATCCAGGTATTGCCCCTGCTTCTGGCAGCATCAGGAGAGCTGGGGCTCATCTCGGCCCCTTCCCTCTTTATTCTTTCCGAAATCAGGAAGAGAGGTCCTGGGAACCAAGGAGCGCCAGCTCTGTGTCCTGCCTTGCAAATGCCTCTTGCTCTCTTGCAGGCTCCATGCATGAATGGGAGCTCCACAGCGGACCAGCCTGAGGCAATGGAGTGGCTCAGTTACGGCAGCAGCCAGGTACAGTCCTTGCAGCCACTGGATGCCCTTGTCCTTACTCTTCCCCACGCACTGTCCCCACCAAGCTCTCCTCCTCTCTTCCAGATGATGGGGATGGGGAGCAGCAGCCTGGTCGGCTGCAGCCAAGAAGAGCCGATGGATTGGGAGAGCTCCGGCTGCAGCCCCCAGGTATGGTCCCTGCTGCCGGCTGCACGGGCAGAGCTGGGGCTGTGCCCGGCCCCTTGGCGCTGCTCCACGCTGCCTTTGGGGAGCAGCCGCGCGGGAGCCTGGCCCAGGTGTGCGGGCGCTCTGGCGGGCCGCGGCGCCGGGGCAGAGCTGCACAGGGCGCAGGAGCGCCCAAGGCCTGGGCACCTGCTGCCTCAGCCCCTCTGCCGGCCTCTGGGCTGCGCTGGCCACGCCAAGCCTCTGCCAGGGCACCAATGACGGCAGCGCTGCTGCCAAAGAGCCCGCGCAGCCGCCAAAGAGCCTCTGCTCCACGGGAGCCCCCGAGCCGCTCCTCGGCCCTGCTCACGCCTCCTTTTCCCTTGCAGACCAAGCTCCCCTTCACCCTGGCTGCTGCCAGGAAACGCTGAGCACAAGGACTCCGGCCCTAGTCTATTTTGTGAATTTTTATGTATGTAGTTTCACAGTAGTTTTGATTGTTTTTGATATTTTTATATTGTTATTGATATTGTTGTTCTTACTGTTATTAATATTGTTGTTGCTATTGTTGTTATTGTTATTCTTTTTTGTTCTTGTTTAAATATATATTCCTGTATCATTGTTCATGTGTTGCGTGTTTTTTCCAATCGAGCACAGGTGCAAAAAGTATCCCCACTGCAAGTGTGTCTGTGGAGCCCCAGGATTTCAGGCACCAGGGGCAGGGGGCGACATTAAAAAGGTCCCTCTGGGACTTCCATTCACACGTGGCCCTGGGGATGCCCAAAGGGGAAGAAGCCCCAGCTTCACCGCGGGGCAGCTCTCAACTCTCCGGGTGCCGCACACAACGTGTCCCCACAGTGCCCAAGCCACAGGCAAAGGGAAGCTGTCGCGCCCCAGGGACACGGGGCCTGGAGATGCAGGGCCGAACTCCACGAGCCCCTGGGGGACACAGGTGGGCATCACGGTGGGCAGTGTCCCTGGAGGCAGCTGGTGCAGAAATGGGCTGCTGCCAGGAAGGGCCCCGCGCTGGGGACCGCGATGGAGGCTGCTCTGTCCCTTGGCAGCCCCAGGAACAGGGATCAGGTCATCAAGGACGGTCCTCCAGCTCCACGGTGGCTCTGTGTAGGGTCCATTTGCTCTGCTCATACTGTGGGACACTCGTGTCCTTGCGCTGCCTACAGCCCTTCCCAGCCTTTCCCTGGGCTGAGCCGCCTGCCATTTCCAGCACAAAGAGCTCCGGAGGGCCCGTGCTGAGCACTGCA